>NW_005871074.1:5548025-5633701 GCF_000147115.1 Myotis lucifugus
ACTATAGGTTTGCAAGTATCATCATGTAGGAAACTGGGTAAAATGTACAAGGATCTTTGTATAATTTCTTGCAAATGCATACAAAATATTTACAATAATCTCTAAATAAAAATTTCAATTAAAGAAAATTCCAGAAGTTAGGCAGGAGAGAAAGATGACTAGGTGGAGCACAGAGTATTTTAGAGCAGTGAAGCAATTCTGTATGATACTATAATGATAAATTTATGCATTATACATTTGTTCAGACTCACAGAATGCAAAAAACCAAGAGTAAATTCTGATGTAACTATGAACTTTGGTGATAATGATGCATCAATATAGGACTATCAATTGTATCAAATGTGGCACTCAGCTAGGGGATGTTGATAATGGAAGAGGCTATGCATTTGTGGAAGTAGGGTATATACAGGAAATCCCCGTGCTACAAAAAAAAAAGTAAAGTTAGACCCTTACACACATACACATACACACAAAAGGAAAAATGATTGTCACAAAATGAAGTTTCATTTTGTTTGTTTGTTATAAAGACACACTGAAAAGGTTTCAAATCAGTCAATCAAACAAAAAAAACAATCTGATGGTTAGTGAGTGGTGTTTCATATATGGAGTAGGGAGTATAGAAACAATTTGCTCAATTTTTACTTTTCTATGGGTCTTGGTACTCAAAAAAATAATTCTTTGGTTTAACATTATGTATTCAAAGCTGTTCCTAATTGATATCTAAGCAAATAATGCTAACTTTGAACAGAATTCATAAAATGTCCAACCAGTACAACAGTCACTACACAAATTCCCTCTTCATGGAAATCTCAAAGGACCCTAGTTTGATGAATTCATAAATATGATTTTTAATTGGTCCATCAATTCCGGTTTAATCACGTGTGTTTTCAAGTATTTTTAAATGCTTGTTAAATAGGGTTTTATTAAGTAATTTAATTATTCTGTTAGAAATTGTCTTGTTTATATAATATAACTCACTTCCCTAGGGGAAAATATATATTTAAGCTTAAAAAGAGAAAACACACTTTAAACAAAGCCGTTGAAATTGTCACAACATTTTACTTACATATGAAATTGATACAGAATCTTTCAGATATTAGAGATTGCAAGAAATATTTTTAACTCCTTTATTTATAAAAAATGACAATTGTTATATATGACTTTCAGAGTTTCAAAGAGGATCAAAGAGGATCAAAGGAAATGATGCAATTTAAGAAGCTTTATAACCATAAAACTTTGTGCATATGAAGTAGCTTTTATGATTTATAATAATCATTAATATTTCATGTGTTTGAAAACCTTTAAATCAACCTGTAGCTTAAGTTGCCATTCATAATTTTGAAAACAAGTCTGTCTTCTTCCTTTTTTGGTATAATATGTGGCATATAAAGAAGCTACAATTTTAAACCAACCTTTAAAAAAAAGGAACTAATATCTCTAAATTGTTAGCTCATTTTAAATCATAGTAAAAGATTTAAAAAAAAACCCACTATCATTGTGTTTGTTTAAGCACTGGCTCAATGTACTTTGAAGCTGTCATTTCTCTACCCTGATTTGGTGCATTCAATTTAATTTCTTAAGCTTGGAGAACAAATCATAATTAAAAGAGGGGTGGAAAGGGTTCATTTTAGAAAACTACCTTTTGCATACAGTAGAGTAATTAGAGTGACTTCAATATGGTGGCTTTCCTTTGTTGCTGAGAGACAAATATTTTTGTGTGACAGATAAACAAGCCCAGCTTTGCAAACCCTTAATGTGAACTGTCTCCTTGGAAGCTAGGAGTAGTCTTTGTTGTCTTTGCAGTTAGATGAAAGGGAGCAGAACCTGCAGTGAAATAAGGGCGGGGAAGTTTCAAGTTGGACATTGTTGTTACCCTACCATGCAATGTTATATGCTCATTAGAAATCAGTGGTCTATATTCCACCACACTTCTGTAACACACACACAGAAAAGAAATAGAATAATGCTTTTTAAATGCTTGTTAAATAGTGTTTAAAGAATTTAAGAGAGAATAGGATATGGTTTATTTGGATTTAGAATGCCTCTTTCTAAAAACTAGATTTCCTTTTGGTGAGAGTTATGAATAATTAGAACTTGGTCTCCTGTAACATAAACATTATTTTGCCTTTGGGGAGGGTGGAATACATATGCCACAGAATCCAAGATGTGATCATCAAAATAATGTATTTATGTAATTAATAGAGAGTGGCAATCCATTGGATAAATGAGGAAAGTAAGTGGAAATCTAATCTAATAATAGACAAAGGTTGAAATTGACCATACCTTTGCTACGCCTCCCATTGGCTAATCAGTGAGATATGCAAATTAACCGCCAACAAAGATGGTGGCTAATTTGCATACTTCAGGCAGATCCCACTGTGCCGCTCCAGTGTGAGATCCTGGCCTGCTGTGTCTTGGGTGGGGTGGGAAGAGCGAGTGGCAGCATGATCCGTGAGAGGGCACTGGTTGGGCTGAGGGACCCCCCTTCCCTGCCAGTGCAAAAATTTTTGTGCATGGGCCTTCTAGTCCTATATAATAAAGAGGTAATATGCAAATCGACAGTCACACCTTTGCACAAGATGGCCAGCCCCATGTGGTCATAATGATGGCCACCACATGATGGTTGGCAGGGGAGGGCAGTTGTGGGCAATCAGGCCAGCCGGGGGAGCAACCAGGTTGGCAGAAGAGGGCAGTTAGGGGCAATCAGGCCAGCAGGGGAGGGCAGTTAGGGGAGACGGAGACCAGGCCGGCAGGGGAGCAGTTAGGTGTCGATCAGTCTGGGAGGGGAGTGGTTATGTTGTGATCAAGCTGGCAGTCAGAAGCGGTTAGGGGCAATCAGGTAGGTAGGCAGGTGAGCACTTGGGAGCCAGCAGTCCTGGATTGTGAGAGGGATGTCCGACTGCCGGTTTAGGGATCAGGCCGAAACCAGCAGTTGGACATCCCCCGAGGGGTCCCAGATTGGAGAGGGTGCAGGCTGGGCTGAGGGACGCCCTCCCACACCAGTGCACGAATTTTGTGCACCAGGCCTCTAGTTATACATAAATATTGGGAAGAATATTAATGTCTACTTAATATTTCCTTTTTAAATTACAGGAAAATTACATTCATATTATGATGTGGCATATTGGCTACATAGCCCTGTTACCATTTAGAATTCCACAAAATGAAAATTAGGCTTTTCATTCTTTCTGTTCTGAATGATGTCTATGAATATGTAAAGAGGTTCCAAACCTTCATCAACCAATTCCTCAGTTTCACAAAATTGATAAATTGTTTCCAAGCTATTCCTTACCTCCGCTAGCTTTCATTATCCACTCCCTTTGTCATGAGACTTTGCCATGCTTTCTCAGCAGATAAAATGTACATCCAGGTGCCACTGACTTTGGACTTACCTATGTGACTTTGCTTTGACCAATAGAATATAGGTGTTAGTGTCAAGTGCATCAGCTTGAAGAGGAAAAGTGTGGCATGTTTCCCATTTCATTTTTTGTAATCCTGCCCTCCCACGGGAGAAATGGCATGCCCTACACATGGTTTAAGTCTTCATTCTGTGTCCCTAAAGGCATGTAAAACAATCCTTAACCTGGACCAGAGCCCAGCAGTACCCCAGAGCTAGCAGAGCCATCTAATGACCTGGCAACAGAGGATAGTATAGCCTCAGTGTTGGAATCAAGCAGCCTTGTTTCAACTCTCATGACTTTGAATAAATTAGCTAAACAATGACTATGACTTTTTTCATGGATATATTCAATTTAACAATGTCCTGCCCATAAATTATTGTGAAATTTGTACCTCTCTATCTGGTGAGGATAAGGCTCAGGGTAATACTCAAAATTTTTCACTTTTAATCTTCATTTGGTAACTCCCCTTTACCTCCAAGCCTGAATCAGAAAAATATCCCAAGCAAATATGGAGGGTAACTAAGTAAAAACTATCATTAACATTGGTGTCAATGGATAGTAAAAATATTAGTGGAACAAGTTTGACTGTTCCACTTAGTACCTACACATTGTGAACGGATCACGAGAATTCTCGTGTTTTCATATTACACAGTGTTTTACAAAGCATCATACTTTCAAAAGATATTAGTTTGTAAGAACATGTAATAAACAACTTCAAAATTCAATGGGTATTTAATTTTAAGGTGTGCCTTTAACATTTATGTAAAACATTTTTTGTACTTGTTCAATAGAAACTTATCTGGCCACTGGGTAAAGCTAGCAATAAAACTACTGGTCCGCAATGTGTTAAGAAAGTAAGAAATAGCCTGGCTGATGTGGCTCAGTGGTTGAGCCTGGATCTATGAACCAGGAGGTCATGGTTCGATTCCTAGTCAGGGCACATGACCAGGTTGCGGGCTTGATCCCCAGTGTGGGGCATGCAGGAGGCAGCTGCTCAATGATTTTCTCTTGTCATTGTTGTTTCTGTCTCTCCCTCTTCCTTCCTCTCTGAAATCAATAAAATATTTTTTTTAAAGGAGAGAGAGTAAGGAATGTATAATATTGTATTATACATGTTACAGTGAGAAGATGTTAGAGTGAGAAGAAATTTAAATGATGACTGACTACTGCCTTTCAAGAATGAGAGAATAGAAGCCCACCCCATAAAGGAATTGTTTTATCCCCCAAATTAGTTAATGGCAAATCTTTCACTTGCACTAACAAAATCATTTTATAAATGTCATATGGATGTTCAACCAGGCACATTAGGAATATTCCTGCCCTAACTGGTTTGGCTCAGTGGATAGAGTATTGGCCTGCGGACTCAAGGGTCCCAGGTTCGATTCCAGTCAAGGGCATGTACCTTGGTTGTGGGCACATCCCCAGTGGGGAGTGTGCAGGAGGCAGCTGATCGATGTTTCTCTCTCATCAATGTTTCTAACTCTCTATCCCTCTCCTTTTCTCTCTGTAAAAACATCAATAAAATATATATTTTTTAAAAAAGAATATTCCTTCCTAGTATTTTCTCCAGAATAGTGAAATGTCTGTGTCCCAGAACATAGCCCCCCACCAGAATAGCACCCAAATATTAGTTTCATGAGAAGGGTTTGAAACTTCTGGGCAAGGATATGTTGTCAGTCAGGAAACATGTGTGAAGTGCTGTTTGCATGTGAAATCTATCTGTGCTCTTACTAGAGGCTCAATCAAGGGTCAGCCTCATGACAACCAATGTGATTTTTCTAAGTTGTCAGCTATGGATCCACTGCTGTTGTTTTTATTGTTGAAAGTGACAGATTCACAATTTAAACACTAATTTTCCCAGTTTTCAAAACCTTCAGCTTTTAGGAAATATTATAAAGAGAGGACTTTTAAATACTAAGACAAGAGCAGTAATTCTCAAATTTTCTTCCTTAAATAAAAGTATTTCTGGCCATGTGATCATCAGTGAGACAAAGGCTCTTTGTATCACCTTTACTCTTTGCCACCATCAAAAGAAAGATAAATATATCAGTAGCATTATAATGGAAAGGGGTTTTTAATAAGACTCCCATGTGGTAGCTAAAAAGAATCAAGACAAATGATAATAAAAGGAAAGGGAATCTAAGTACAAGTCAAATAAAAAAAGGAATAAATGCAAGGAGAGAAAACTAAAAAAAAAAAAAAAGTAAAGAGGACAAGAGAAAAGAGAGAAGATTGGTGCCTGCTTAATCTCTTCATGACCCACAGACACTCCGTACCTATTAGCTATTATCTCAGGCCTGGAATCAGTCTTAGTTTGGGATCGACCTACAGTCCCAACCCATGTCAATACCAACCCTTCTCCAAACAATTCTTAAGAGGCACTTCTTTGGCAACTTGCTTTGCTGCTGAAGCTGTTAGCACCATGAGGCATTTATAATGAGGACCCTCTTATGTGATCCTTTACTCATTGCAGGGAGACCAGCCAAGGAGAAGCAGTAGACTGAGAATGAAGTGGCTCCACCCAGGGGGCAGCCTCCCTACCTCTCCTGCAGCTCTCCTCTGAAGTAACATTGGTCAGCGAGAAAGGAATCCAGGTTTCAAGTCCGTCCTTTTGTTCTGAGAGTTTGGCGCCAGAAAAGGAGGCAGTCCTGGCATAGCCATGCTCTCTAACACCTCTTAAGCTAAGAACTATACAAGTAAATCCACCTGGACCATTAAATCATGCATTGCCCCTCTTGAAAGTATGTAAAGTATACATCAGATTTTATTTATCTTATGTGGCATTTTTTTTCTTTTTCTTCCACTTCTGTGAGAACAATATGATGGATTCACAAAGAACTCCTGTACTTGCTGTCATGCAGCCATGAAGGAAAGGGTGATATTGGAATTGCAGTAAAGCATGCTGGCTTTGGCTGACTGGCTGGTAGGCAGTAATTCCCCCCAGCCCCATGAATCCCAGCAATCCATCAAGGAGAATTACTGGTGAAAATGACAGAAAAATGTCATAAACCTTGCTTTCATTTGATTCCTGGGGAAGTGAAGACTTGTGCAGTTTAAGCAGATTATGCTACCGAACTGCAGCTTGGTTGAATGATTAAAAGATAAAACACTTCCATTTAAATCTTTACCCAAATTTATCATCTTGGATTTTCTGAATTATACTGTGAACTTTTGTCATAAAATGGAAATGTTTGATTCAAAGGTAATGAAAGCTATTGATCTACAGTGAAGCAATATTAACATGTAGCTTTTATAATTAATCTGGTGCCAGATAAAAGAAAAAATAAAGATCTTTCAGCTTTGATGATTAAAGGGGGACTAGACCTTTGAAAATACATTAGTATGTGTAGCATGATGAACTTGTTTTAAAGGAGGTATGGAAAGGGTTAACTGTTAAAGTTGCATATTATATGTCCAATGAGCAATGACTGAATTGAGAGGCAAAATATGTACCTACTTTTGGTAAATTCCCACTTAAATCTGGGACACAGAAATACAGTTTTTGTGTGTGTGTATTACTGCTGAATAAGCTTTCACTTAGGCTACAGATGACAACACAAAAGTTGGCCAAAGCCTACAATTTCTTGGTCTTAAAAAAGAGCTGTTTTCTGTGCACCTTGTCCCAAGGCAATGATGGCAGGCACAGTGGAGAGGAGAGTGGTTCATTCTGACCCCAAGATCTGCAGCAGGCATCTCAGGTAAAGAACACTGAGCAATGTTAAATGGCTCTCAGTGCCAACCCAATTTCCATGCAAACACTAGCTCAGACTAGATATATTTTCCCAGGAACTTTTTTCCTCCCTTTGGACTTCAGTGTCCTCATCTACACAAAAGAGAAAATAGACATATTTCAGAGAATAATTATAGACATTATATAAGCTAACCAAGGAAAAGTACCTATTGAACCATAATATATTTCTTCTCAATGAATGCTTACTCTGTTGTCTTCTCTCTCTCTCTTCCTCTCTTGCTTTATATCTTTCTCCAAATATTTTTATGTGATTTTGTGGTTGTGAAAGACAGGAAAGAGGAAATGAAGAAAAAGCCTAAAAAATGTAGAAAGAATTATTTACAGAAAATAAGGCAACAAAAAAAGACCACCTAGCCACCTTTCTATATGTGCCCCTCCAACAGAACTAGCTTTTCAACTTCATTTGGATGCTTCCTTCATGCAGTAAAAGGTGAGTTTTCTAAAAATCGATATATATTATCTTTCACTTGTATAGGAGATGTACAACAAAATGACTTTTACAATTCACAGTGGCATGTTTTGGTTTTAACCATAGAAACTCTAAGAATGTCACTATATAGTTTCATAAGGGCTGAATTTAAAATGTACATATCTATAATACCATCATTCATTCAGACTATTATAAGAAAAATGCTATTTGTTTTCTATATATATAATTTTATTAGGTAAATATGAAGTTTTTCATAAATGTTTCTTTGGCAGTAAACATATGACTATTTGTCTATCTAGTGAACTACACAATAATAATAATAGCTACTATTTGTTAAACATTTACTATTGGACTGACACTAATAAAAATTTGAAGTGCATACCTAATTTAATCCTCATAGTACCTTTAAGGGAGATTTTAGACTTATCCCCATTGTACAAGGGCGGGGGGGAAATCAAAGCTCAAACATTATATAACTTGTTTACACTTGTTCTCTTGCACTTTGTTATCCAGAAATTGGACTCATTCATGACTAATTACAAAATTCAAACTAACTTTCTGAAGAACAAAACAGTACAGACTATCACTAAATAGCAGTTTTACATGAAGTTTGATTTAGAGGAAGTAGATTTTTGTTGCCTCAAGATAGCAACAAATTAGGGACAACTCAAAAGCTATTACAGATGGGTTTAGACTTTCTAGGATTAAGATTATTATACCCATCAGGCTATACTTTATAACAAACAGCTTACTTGTGGCTTATAAGACCAAATATTTATAAGCTGGTTATTTTTATGTTGTTGTTGTTGTTTTAATCTCTTATGCTACATATTCACTCATTGTCAGCTAGGGGCTGTGGTCACATCCCATAAACCTGGGGTCTAGACTGACAGACCCATTCATATCTCATTTTTTAGCTGGACCATTGCTATTGCAGAGAGAAAAAATAGAACTCTGGAGAGTAAGAGAACCAGCAAAAAAAAAATGCTCAAGCAAGAGGTACATTTCTCTTTCACCAGAACTAGATATATGGTTTACCCAAACAGGAACAAATCAGAAATTTAACTCTTCTAGGTACCTAAGGCCCACAGAGATTCAAAGTAGGCCAAAGAGAACTAGACAATGCTATGCCCAGGGGCTGGGCGGAGCAGTTATGTAATTACAAAGACTCTGGTATAACTCTTTGAGTACAAGTTTACTTTTCCTAACAGCAGAATTCTCCTTAGGATGACACCTGATTGTGTGAGATTAATACTTGGATAAGTCATCCGGAACTGAGGCTTTAGGGGCCACTGGTGATCAGGAAAGAGAAGAGGAAGAAGAAAGAAGAGGAGGAGGGAGGCAGCTTACTTGGGTGAAATCTAAGGACTGGTGGCTGAAGGGGTGTTTGGAAAATAATAGTAATCTTTAAAGATAATTTAAGTTGCATGCGTGTTTTCTTTTTTTCTCCCAATGAAGTCCTAAGTTAAATTATCAGGTTTTGTAGAGTGCTTTGTGGAGTTGTGGCAGAGCAGTGAGGTGCTGAGTCTACCCATGTTGGTATAGGCTAGAACCAGAAGTAATGCCATGATAATGCTTGACCTTGCTTTATTTTTCATTTCCAAACTACAGAACAGCCTATGCCTAGCCCTGGGGCAGAATAAATGTCTATAACTCAGTATAGGAGTTTCCTTAAAGTCCATACAAGTGAGTGAGAATGTGCACGAGGGAGATCATTTTTCATCATTTTTAACAGGTTTGGCCCCTTGTTCCACAGAATAGATTATGATTACTGCAGCTAAGTTCCTCGGGGAACATGTTCCCACAGGCTGTGCAGTGTTCACTCCAGATACATAAATGCTTCTGCTTAGGTCAGGTGTGAGGAATTTCATCCTTAAAATGTATACATAGAATCATCATTTTGTTCTATACACTTTGAAAACATATACATTTCCATCACTTATGTGATCTTATTTAATATATAAATCAATTCTTCAGTATAGGAAAGATACAGATTTTCTACTCATTTTAGTTATTGAAAAATTGAGGACTAGAGAAAATGAACCAAGAACCCAGTGGCAGAGCCGGAATCCACTTGCTCATATGCCATCTAACCCCCAACCAGTGCTTTGTTTATTGTATCTGCTGCCTTGTTAAAAGCTAAACCCTGAATTAGCTGCTAAACATGGAAACATTTAGCTGTTGGAATAATTTTAACAAAATACGCCTGACCTCTTCTGATTTTCTCAATTCCCCTCTGCTCTCTTCTATCTCTAGAACTATCTTCTCCAGGGGCAGTCCTTTTCAAGTGAGTCAAATGTTTTTAGCACCTAGATCCCAGATGGACCAGGATGTTTTCTGAAATAACTCCAGGGAGAAGTGAAGTGCTTTTCATGCATGAGGCTTTCATCCCTTCTTCTCTTTGGTAGTGTTCTTGAAGTTGACTTTCTCCTCCCCTGTTGGCCTTTAAATGTTTCTTTCAAAAAATCCTATCTTTTCATTTTTTTGTTTCCTTAAATCTTAGGGTGTTTTTTTTTTGTGTGTGTGTGTGTGTTTTTGTTGGTGGTTTTTTTTTTTAAATATTGTGAAAGGTTGACAGGTGTGTTTTTTGTTGTTTTTATGAGAGAAAATGTTACTTTCTCTTTGCTCTTCCTATCCCACCCTCTCTGCCTCATTATCATTCATTTATTCCTCCTGTTAGGATATTAATTCACCCATTGACTATGGAGTCTCTGGGCATTCTCACACTCATTATAGTCTCTTGAGGCTGGTATCTTCCATTGGTGTCAGTCTTTCCATGTTTATTCCCATGTCCTTCCTCCATTCACCTGAGGCTAAGTATGATGAGAAGAAGCAATCCGTAGGGTGGCAGGGTGCTTGCTACAAATCAGTGAAAGGTTATAAACTCTTGGCACTGCTTTCAGCAGAGTTGGAGTTCCAGGTCAGAGTAACTAATTATATAAACCTAGGTCACAGCTACATGCCACCTGACAAGGAAAGGGGCTCCCAGACCACATAGGCTTCCACTCAGATGCTCACAGAAGACTCTTCTAAAGGGAATTAGATAAAATTCTGAGATCAAATAAAATGGCATACATCTAGTATAATCCAATACCTAGGCTGCCACAATTCACATGTACTCCTTTTTTCTACAGTTACACTACTAAAAATGTAAGTATATAAAAATAAACTGTTCTCAAATGTAGCAATTCGCATGTTACTGATAATATCTCCTCCCTAAAAGAATATGATCCAAAACCTTACTATATATAGCTTCAAGTCTGGAGCCTATGAATGTCCATTCCTCTATTAATTTTGCCATTATCTCATCAATATTCAGCAATCTTCACTACATATTACCAACAAACCCAAATTTCATAATAGGGAAAGGAAAATGATAAAACGAGAAATTTATTAAATACATAAAAAATATATTATGTCACAAGGAAGAAAAGAGGACCGATAGCAATAAACAATAACCTAATAGCTATTATTAGTTAATAAATAACATTTATTAAGCACTTAGGTTTTGCTTGTTTCTACACTAATCCCATATAATATTAATAGCAATTTTAGGAGGTAAATGTCATTATTTTATACAATATAAAGAAACTCTCACCCTTTGAGACAGCATGGATGGACCTGGAGATAATTTTGCTAAGCAAAATAAGCCAGAAAGACAAATACCATTTTATCTCATCTATATGTGGAATCTAATGAACTAAATAAGCTGACCAACAAAATAGAAACAGAAGCATGGACACATTGAACAGACTGACAGAGATCAGAGGATTGGAGGATAGAGGGACTGGATGAAAGAAGGTGAAAAGATTAACCAAAGAATATATATGCATAGCCCACGGACACAGACAAAGTATGGTGATGGCCAGAGAGGGGGGGTGGCATTGGTAAAGGGAGTGGGTGAGGGACATATCTAATAGTATTAACAATAAAAAATAAAGTAAAATGAAAAAGTAAAATAAAGATACAAAACTGAAGCACAGAAAATTATGAGGCCACCAAGTTAGTAAACCAGTCTGCAATCCAGGCAGCTGACCTGCCTCCAGATCCCACCCAGGCCTGTCAGGTGATATGATTTCCTCTATTATTTCTATGCAGTCCACAGAGAGTGACTACAGTCCTCAATTCTGCAACTGGATCCAAGGCAGTTGATGAGAGATATTACATCCCTTCTCTATTAGATGTCTGTTTACTTTCCATGGGTATCTCATATGATCTGTTTTTGGTTTTTACCCAGTGGAGTGGCCCAAATTTTATTCCTGAATGATCTAAACCTTGGTGTTCTGGCCTGTCGAGCTTGCAGTACAGTCCATGCACCTTTGCCCTTGCATGAAATAACTGGCGATCCCTTGGACTCAATTCATGCTCTCTTCTGCCTCCATTGCTGTGGCACCGCACTATTTCTTCTTGATCCTCAGGTTCAGTCTATACAACCTACAGTACAACTCATATCTCTATCAGTGGTGTAGGAGGCCTAAATTGCAGGCCAGTCTCTCCAATTTCATTGAAATCATTGATGTATTTCCTGATGATAGCATTCTTCCATTGGGTTCTGAAAATTCTAATCATTAGCCAAAGGTCACTGAGATGAGAGGCATTTTTTAATTTTATTTTAGGTGTAACTGTGAGAAATCCCACCACAGATGTGTGTCTTTATCTCTGAGCTTGTATATGGGCTGTGGGATAAATAGCAGTGAATGTTGGTGGCATTTTCAGATATTGCTCCACATGCTAAAAATAACACCACAAACTCATGGGTATTGTCTTCCAGGTGGTCCCATAATAGTTCCTTTAATAGGCTATTCCACCAATCTATAAGACCAGCTGCTTCTGGGTGATGAGATATTAGGTAAAATCTGTGAAACCCATCCCTTTATTACCTAGCCTCTTTCACTGTAAGTCACTTGGTAGGACTCAGTGTAATTTGATATTCCACCGACATCCAGAAAGTTTCTCTCATATTATAGTGTTGGAAGATGACAGATTGAAAAAGAAAAATCCAAATGTAGAATTAATGCTTATTCTGTGAGAACGAATGTTCTCTTCCAATAACAGAAGGAGTCCATTTATGTAAGCACCCTACCACCAGGGACCTAACTTCCCTGAAAGTTGCAGTAGGAGGAGGAGGAGGATCGAGCTTGGTCGCTGCTGGTAGCACATTAGGAACTCAGCTGTAGCAAGAGCCACACCAGCCCTAGTGGGTTTGGCTCAGTGGAAAGAACATAGGCCTGCAGATAGGTTATTTTAGGTTCCGGGTTTGATTCCAGTCAAGGTCATGAACCTCCGTTGCAGGCTCCTCCCCAGCCCAGGCCCTGGAGGCAATCAATTGATGTGTTTCTCTCACATCGATATTTCTCTCTGTCTTTCCCTCTTTCTTCCACATTTTCTAAAAAAAAAAAAATCAATGGAAAAATATCCTTGAGTGAGGATTTAAAAAAAAAAAAAAGAGCCAGCACAGAAGTGACAAGAGAAAGTGCATTTATAGCCTCTATCCCTGCCATGTGTCTTGCCCTCAATAGGCACTTCATTCTAGGTGACCACAGAAGTAATTTGTGCTAATTATTTTACTTCAGCATGCCATATGCATTCAGGGGAACCCGCTATGAATTATAATGGGATTTTGACTGTCATCAGTCTGAGATTAAAAACAAAGCTATAGCCCTGGCCAGTTTGGCTCAGTGGATAGAGTGTCATCCTGTGGACTGAAGGATCCCAGGTTCAATTCTGGTCAAGGGCATGGAGTCAGTTGCAGGCTCGATCCTTGGCCCTGGTCCTGGTTGGGTCACGAGCTGGAGGCAACCAATCAATGTGTCTCTCTCACATCTGTGTTTCTCTCTCTGTCTCTCCCCCTCCCTTCCACTCTCTCTAAAAAAAAAAAAACAATGGAAAAAATATTCTCAGGCAAGGATTAACCAAAAAAAAAAAAAGAAGAAGAAGAAGAAAACACAGAGCTATAAATGACAACAAAAGGCAAGCCAGTCTCTATCTGAGGGCTGGCTCTCTAAATATCTAATAGCTAGAGCTGGACTGGATATAGAAGAAAACGGAAGCTCTTACAAGATAAAAGAAGTGATTGCCAATGAATAATGGACAGGAAATAGGTGTTCTAGGTTTAGCTTCACATCTAATTAGAAAGTTGACATAGGTAAGCATGTCAAGACTCAACCTCCTAACTGTAGAATGAAACAAATGGATCAAATTTGATATTCAAGGTAACATGTTTAGTTTCATTTTAGTTTTATAGAAGTTCTTTTCCAGACCTAACCTAAGAGTTTATAATTTTTTGATGCAGGGATGTGATTAGTGTTGTAAAGTGTTAGTGAAGGCAATATATTTCTTTGGAAAAGTGAAGCAAAAAGCCTTTATTTTCATCTTTCAATGGGATTCTCATGGACAAAAAACTTGCAGGGTGCCTTAAAACTCCTCCTTTTTCTCATAATGGGGAAGAGGTGCATAATATGAATTATAAATCTGGGCAAAGTTTTCCCAGTGACTTGGGGAATTCATCTAATATTGAAAAATTCAATTCATCAAAAGTAAATAAACAAACCAAATTTAATGCAATGACTCCTGTTTCACATTAATCAAGGATAATTGGATTCTTAATTGACTGAAAATTTTAAATATGGTTTTAAAAAATAAAAAATAAGATAACATAAAATAGTCATGATATTTGGAGTTGCATTAACTGTAGTTAAAATTATGTTAACAATCTCAGCTGAAAGTTTTATACCTCTAAATTATTTCTCATAGTCCTTTAGGCAATATCATCTGTAGAAAAATTAAAGAATATTACTCCACTTTATAAAAGAAAGCAAACCATAGTATAAATAATAAAGTTATTTTCCCCATGAACCCCTCTGAGAGTTTTCTAAGCTTTTTCTCACATTTAATCTTCAGTATTACTTGGTAATTATACAGGAAAATTATCTATCCTTACTCTCTAAATCCTATTAAATAGTTAATAAAATATTTAAACAATGATATCAAATTGTTGTTTATTTCAATAATATCCTCTAATCCTGACCTATGGGGTAATTAAGCATTCCATTTCAATAGAGTTGCATGGCAAACACTACTGCCCTTCCATTCTAAACTTGTGTGCATACACAGACCCATTAATGTGATTTGTATTCTTATTTACATACATTATTGCAATAATATTCTGAGTTGAGAGCTTCTTGGAAATTCTTAGTTAAATAGGCCAGACATTACCATCTGTTATTC
Organism: Myotis lucifugus; assembly: GCF_000147115.1. Lineage (NCBI taxonomy): Eukaryota > Metazoa > Chordata > Mammalia > Chiroptera > Vespertilionidae > Myotis > Myotis lucifugus. The sequence goes on from NW_005871074.1 coordinate 5,562,835, forward strand.
TCATACTGGAATCGCCCAATCTGAATCAGAATTCGAATCTTGGCCAAGGTGAGATTTTGGTGCCTTGAAGAGAAATGAAGACAGGAAGGGAGGGAGAGAGGAAGGGAGGTAGAGAAGGAGGGAGGGAGGGGAATGAAGAAGAAAAAGACTTGCTCTCTGATACATTTCAGAGTGAAAACTCCCTGCATCTCCATGAATTCTCACTGGACACTTAAAAATAATGGATCTCTAGTTTCTGACATCATCATTGAAAAGATAAATGAGTAAAATAGGAACCAATGTTTTAAAAAGTGAGTATGCTTTATCTTTAACTTAGTACATGTTTATTTTAGAAAATTTTAGACCACAAAAAATTAAGAAAACAAGCAACAATAACAAAATGCTCTAATTCCACACCCAAACTACATACGTTCAAATCCACAATCCTCCACTTTATTATTGGGTGACTGTGGGTAGGTCACATTTTCTTAACATTTGTTTTCGTGTCTGTACAATGTAAATAATACACTTATATCTTAAAATGGCTGTGAAAGTTAAATTAGATAATAAACCTAGCTTAGCACAAGGTGGTTACATAATAGGAGCTAATTAAATATGTTTACATTTAAATTAGTGGTAATCAGAAATGGATTTTTCTCAATGAATTGCTTAGAACTTAGCAACAGCATTGTCACTAGGATATCTTTGCAAATGACTGAAAAGCAAACCTACACATCTTTATAGCTTCAAGAATAACAGGGTGAAAAACAATAGAACTAAGTAGTTGGTGTGAAAAATCTTCTGGCTTTCAGTGGAAACAAACACTAAGACTGAAAGGTATGGTATCTTTGATTTCCATTATTTAATTTTTTGAACTTTCAAAGTGATATTGAGTGGCTGTATAGACATTGCCACAGGGACCCATTAGTCATGGAAAGTCAACAACATTTATAAATGGGAATTGTAAGATATTGTTGTAGTACACAGTTTTTTTCCAATTCCTTAGTCCCAGAGGCAGGGTACCTGAGGAATTACTAACACTGAATGCATTTCTCACAAGGAGAAAAGAAAAGAGAAAAACAGCTTCTAAAACCCAGCTGACTACCCAAACCTTTGATTTCTAGATCTGGTTCATCAATTAATCCATGCAGAGGGTGGTATTTTATGATAAGGCAAGTATGGAAATAATATTCTGCCTTTCTATTTTCAAATGCTTCAGATTGGTATCAATCTCAGAAACACGGAAATCAGTTGCAATGGAGACCAAGATCACATTAAGTAAAAATTTGTCCCTTAGGAAAATGGCCTCATTGGTTTCAGATATTAAGACCCTCTTAGGACTTGAAAAAAAATTGTAAATAATATGAATTGAGATAAAATAATATATTTGATTTTGGATATGATTCTGAGTAAGAACACCCAGTGTAGGTATTTGATTCTATCACAGTATCCTTAAAACTTACCTTTGGAAAGAATAAAGTTGGCAATTTTTGTTTCCTATTTTAATTCCACTTTTTTCAGTCATATTTTAAAATATATTTTTATTGATTACAGAGAGGAATTGAAAGGGAGAGAAACGTCAATGATGAGGAGAATCGTTGATTGGCCACCTCCTGCACTGGGATCAAGCCCTCAACCCTGGCATGTGCCCTGACCGGGAATGGAACCATGACCTCCTGGTTCATAGGTAGATGCTCAACCACTGAGCCATGCTGTCTGGGGATCTCTCTCTCTCTCTCTCTCTCTCTCTCTCAATTAAAATTTAAAAAATAAAAATGTAAATAGACAGAAGGCCATATGTGCAAATCCTGAATCTAAGACAATGCAAAAGCCAAAAAGAAACAAAACAAAACAACCAAACAAACAAAAAACCACACACACACAACTATAGAAGAGAAGGTAAGAGCCCACACCACTAGCATAGATATCCCCAGTATGTAATTCTGCCAGTTATAATTCTGGAGGAGTAGACGCTTTGTAAGTTTAAAAGGACTTTGATGAATAACCAATGAGGACATCCGTTTACTCAATTATGTCTTTAGAGAATAACTATAGTCAATACATGTAACTACAGACATAAGAAAGCAACGATTCTCCCTCACTTCAATGTATCCCCATATGTGCACATAGACACATTTTTCTGTTCCCCAAAAGCTTGCCTCCTCTCCTCCACAGTTACCTGCAGGGAACTGGCACTGGTGGTGCCTCAGGTAGGATGAGAATCAGCGTCGGTGAGGCTCCATATTTGCCAATGGGTATAACTTGTGTTTGGATTCCTCTCTAGTGCTGCGCACTGGGAACTGAGACCGAATCTGAGAAGGCTGTTTGTGATCAATTCCATTATTTGTGTGTAAAACTCTAACACCTACAGTCCAAAGTCCCAATTAAACCTTCTCAACATCATATATATTTTCAATTGTATGTATTTTCTCAGGAAAATAATTATGAACTCTTAGACTGAATGTATTGGATGCTTTTTAATCAAAACCTAAGCCAACGTGGAATGAGTATATGGTTAGGGTTGGTTTGCTGGAACTCTTAGCTCCTTGTAGTTCAGTTGCTGCCTAGGCTTCCTGGAACACCCAACACAAATGACCTGTGTGAATGTTTCCCACTCTGCAGCTGTCACAGCAAACTCATAACACGGCTAAGTCTGAACAGCAGGCCAGGCTCTTAGCTTGCTCTTCCCAGTTCATGTGCAGGGCAACATGTGAACATGGCAACCTCTGCCTGCAGCTGAGGTTGGCTTTTGCTACAGCAATATGCATGCAATCCTAACTGAAGCTGCTGGTAATTCAAGCTCCCTGTTTCTAAGCAACAAGGACCCCGGATCAACAATATATAAGTCTTTGTAGTGTGTTTTTTGGCACACTGCTAATAAAAAAGAAAACTTGCACTCTGGCTTAAAAATAAAGGAAAGATTTGCCTTGAAGCATTTCTATGATTAAATAGGAAACTATAGATTGGGTATGCATGGTTTAAAGGTTAGAAAAAAGGCCACTTGTCAAAATTAAAAAAAGCACATTAAATTATTCTGTGGTAAATGAGCTGAGTTCCCAGAATAAGAGAGAGAAAATAGTTCATTAAGTTGTTAATACAAGTCTTTAAATGGGTGTAGTCGAATTCTCATTGACTACAAGAACAGTATTTTTATCAGCTGCTACAATAAGAAAACGGAACAAGAAACTGTGGATGCTCTTTCTTTGGTGTAAATAATAGCAGATGGCAGGAGAATTTATAAGCTGATCTTAATCAGCAGAATGAACCTTCTTTATAGGCAAATATGGCTGTACAAATACAATACTGGGCTTGGAGTAGGAAAATTATTGTTTCAATTCAATTGATAATGGGAAAGCTATTAGTCTAAAGCATCAGCCAGCTCGTTGGAGATTGCACTGCTTATCTTATTGAATTTTGCAGTGGAAATCACAATGGTTGCGACTCAGTTACAGTTAGTGCGAAGGTAGAGATTTGGGAAGAAAGCAAAGTAAAAATCAATTAATTACAGTTACATAATTACTAGACCAGGACTATGCTTACCCTAGATTTTGCTATTTCTGGTTGTGTGATTTGAATCAAGTCACTCCCTTTCTCTGAATTTGTTTCCTCATCTTCAAATAATCTCTAAACTTCGCCCCAGCTCTAAAATACTTTAGCCTGATAACTAGTTTTAAAATAACTTTCATATTAGCATGATCTCAAATTCCTTCCGGAAAACATCCACAGTATTTTGTGGATTTGTCCATTTGTTTTGTTTTTGTTTATTTATTTATTTATTTATTTTATTGTTTTTGTTAAGAAAAACATGTGATTCTTAATGGTAAATTTAAAATAAAACAAGTATGAAAATAAAATTCAAGTTGTGAATTGAATAAGGAGAATGAGAATAACACAAGACACTGAACAAACACTTATTTCAAGGACATTGCTACTATCACACAACTGTTGAAAGCCATATTAAAAGAGAGAAAATAAAGGGAGGAAGGGAGGGAGGGAAGGAGGGAGGGGGGAGGGAGGGAGGGAAGGAGGAAGGAAGGAAGGGAGGGAGGAGAAAGAGAGAGAGAGAGAGAGAGAGAGAGAGAGAGAGAGAGAGAGAGAGAAAGAGAGAGAGGGGGAGAGAGAGAGAGAGAGAGAGAGAGAGAGAGAGAGAGAGAGAAAGGAGAGGGAGAGAAAGAAAAAAGGAAGGAAGGAAGGAAGGAAGTAAGTAAGGAAGGAAGGAAGGAAGGGAGGAAGGGAAAGTAGGGGGAAAAAGAGGTGGGTCACTTTATTGCAAAATCCCAATGGGCACCATTTATACAGACAACAATAAGGACAGTGTCTCTCCCATTTTGCACTGAGGAGGCCTTGGACCATACTCCTGGCCACTGTTATATCTTGCCAGGCTTAGAAAATACCTTTCTAATGGTTTTCTCCACTATTCTACTTAATTTTCTCACTCCTTAATCCATTCTCCATGAAGAAGTTAGAAGTAAGTTTCCTAAAATGAAAGACTGATCTTGTTTTTCTGCTTAAAACCCTCTGTAGACTTTCTATTGAACTTGGAATAAAATCCCAAGGCCTCACTATGTTGACCAAAGCCTTGCATGACCCAGACCCTGCCTGTTCTTTTCAGTATCTTCTTGTGCCCAGTTCCAGCCACACTGTCTTTAAACTTCTTCAAACACAACCAGACTATGCTTTGGTCAGGATCTTCACACCCACTACCCCTGAGCCTGCAAAGTTTCTGCTTGTCTTCCCATTCCACAACTGGATCATTCCTTAGGTCTCTACTTGAATATTACTCAAAAACCTTTCCCTTAACTTTTCCTTCCAGTCAGGCATCCTATATGGCAAACTAAATCAGTTATCCTACTATACCTGTTGATCATGTTTCATAATACTTTTATCAATTTATTAATATATATTTGTGTCATTGCTTGATTAATTCCTATCTCTTCCATTAACAAATAAACTTCACATTTATTTTGGCCTGCTATATTTCTCATTAACTTGGAACATTGCCTGACACAAAGCAAGCACTCAAATTATTTGTTGAATGAATGAATAAGACCTATTCTCAAGTTACAAAGAAAGGAAATATTAAAATATCCAGATTGTTTAATTGGCACTAGATTCTTTGATCAAGAAAAATCTGTAGAAGAGAACGGGGAATGACTGGTGTGACATAAAACCTTTGGGTAATAACAGGGCTGGAGAGATTCCCTGGAAGGGATTGGCTTGTTAAATTAGCAGTATACCAGAGTGCTTTCTCTGATTAGGTGCCTGTAAAGCAGTAAACACTATGCAATGAAAGTGCTTCTGGGCTAGAGAAGAAAGATGGTCCCCTAACTCAACAAACAAAGCCCAAAAACAAGATGAGAGAGGGAAAGGTCCAAGGAAACAATGCTGAATGAAGGAAGTGTAAGTAAATTTAAGCAAGAATTTTCAGAAGACGTACTAGGTGAAGAATGAGGAAATGGACAATGGAATTAGCACACCAGGAACTAAATCACTGAGTGGTCCATAAGAGTTGCAGTCTTTAAAGGAAGAAAATTCTTTGGAGAAATTCCTTGAAAAGAGATCAAAGTATAGTGAAAAAGCACTAGGTTCAGAGTTAGGATAGCTGCTTCTTTTCTTAGGTCTGCCCCGATCAGACATGTGACTTTGATAGATCTTGGTGTCTCATATTCATAGATACGATGAAAGCATGAAAATGAGTTTAAGATTTAGATTGCATTTCTGGCACTGTCAGCTCATAAAAATCAAGTACATTAAATCCTATTTAAGACAAAATCTATGGTGTTTGGGGAAGATATGAAGATCTCAGCCAGCAAACCTCAGGGTGAAACACTCCCCAGATCCACCTCCTCTCCTTGATGACGCTCTCTGTTTATTGACATATCACATCACTGCTCTGACAAATGGAGCGTGGGAGCCTGATAGAAAGTTTGTGGCTAATAAAAAAATCTGCATTCAAATTTCCAGCTTTCTAGAGGGCTTTATTATTTTTATTATTGCTGCTAAAGATTTCTATGGAATTGGACTTACCACCTGGCTGAGATGCCTTTTACTGCCCATCGCAGGGATTCTAGCATGCAGCCTGAGTTGGTTACTCATATTTTATATTTTACTAAGGTGATTTGCTGCACCAAAATTAATACTGCTGTTTTCAAATGAATGGAGGAAGTACCAGAGGGGCAGGATGACTGGACATTCATAGCTACTCTCTGCTGGTTAGATCACATGTCTTGAATCTCTACCCTCCTCTCTATCCACACTCCCTAGTTCAAAACCCTCAGATCTCTTACTCAGATTATTTTCACTGCATCCCAGTTGTTTTTCTGCCTCCAGCCTCTTTCCCCCCAAAACTAGCATGCCCTTTGCTAACAGAGTAAATTTTCCAAAATAATAACATTTTATCACTCTCCTGCTTAAAAATCCTGAAGGATGAGGCTCAAATTATTTTACATGACATGGACATGCCTTCACAACCAGGGGCCAGTCTCCTTTCCAGTCACTTCACAGCAAACCAGATGATTATTTTCTCCCACATGTGCCATTTCATGTCTCTTTACCTTTGCTCGTGCTTGTTCTTCATCCTGACAGGTGCTTCTGTCACTCTGTCTAGTAAACACTGATTTATCTTTCAAACTGCAACTCAGTTCTATCTTCCTGTCTGTGACTTTCTCATATTATGCTTCCTATTGCCCCGCACCAACATTAATTACTTTCTTACAGTATTCTTGAAATACTTCATGTATACGTCTCTGGTCTTTTTGAGCATATTGCTGTAATAGAAGGTATTTCTAGAAGGCACATGTGCTTGAACCTCTGGTGTCTTTATAAGGTGTGACATATCACTGGCATGCAACAAATGGTTATTGGATTTTTCTGAACCCAACTGAATTAAACCACATAATAACAGATAGTCATGACTATTGAGTATAAGGTTGGAGACCTTTTTAAGTCTGCAGTATGATGGTGGTACAGTTACCTCTAGAGCTATAGAAGGAAAAGGCAGGGGTACATGAGCAGAGCATGTCCCCACTGCTTCTCCTCTCATCGTCTCACTTCCACCCCAGCATTGCTCTCTCAGATTTCTTGCTTATTGAGCTCTACTAAGACTTCTTTGGAAGGAAAAAAAACCCTGTATACCTGACTTCTCTACATAGATGTCTAATAGATAATCAAGTCCAGAACCAAACTCATTTTCACCCCACATCTGCCCCATCGACAGCCTTCTGCATCCCATCTATTTACTCAGACAAAAATCCCTAGAAGTCATCCTGACCCCTTTCTTTTTCTCACAATGCACATTGGATTTTTCAAGACATCATGTGGTCTCTATCTTACAGCCATCCATCATCATACCAATCACATCATTTCTTTGGAGGCTGCCACCATAGTCTCTCACCTGAATCACAGGGAGGGCCTCCTTCCCTGATTTTACTTTTGAGCTCTATGGTCCATTCTTCTCACAGCAGCCAGACAAATACTGGCAAAATGTAAGTCATAATATACTTTTAAAAACTTTTTATTATTCTTTGTTTACAACTCTCTAGTAATCCCTTATCCTATATAATAAAAGCCTAATATGCTAAGTGTCCAGTTGGCAGGTTGGCCGTTCAACCAATCAAAGTGTAATATGCTAATGATACGCTAAGGTCGCTCAACCACTTGCTATGATGTACACTAACCACCAGGGGGAAGATGACCGGACCGATAGGTTAGCTTTCTGCTGGGGTCTGGCTGATTGGGACTGAGTAAGATGGGCCGGATGTGCCCTGGAGCCCTCCCGTGGTCCCTCCCCAGCTGGCTAACCTCCTGTGTCACTCCCTGGCCCTGATCGTGCACTGGTGGGGACCCTTGGCCTGTCCTGCACCTTCTCGCAATCTGGAACCCCTTGGGGGATGTCACAGAGCTGGTTTTGGCCCGATCCCACAGGCCAGCCAAGGGACCCCCCCCCCCCACTGGTGCACAAATTTGTGCACCGGGCCTCTAGTCTTAGAATAAAAGATAAAAATCAATACCATTAGATAAAAATTCCAAGTGTCCTGTACTGTTGGTGGGAAGGGGGCCTTGCCACTGTGGCTTCTCCTCCCTCTTCTCTCATCGCTCACTCAGCTTCTGCCAGTCTGTCCTCAGTGCTTCTTTCTGACAAGGTGGAATTTCTCCTGCCTCAGAGCCTTTCACTACCTGGACTACTCTTCCCCAATATACCAAATGATGAAAACGTCACCTCTTTTGTAGAATCCTAGAACCATTATGTACTACATACAGATTTTACACTGTTATGATTTTGGATATTTCAATGATATCACACTAACCCATTATATATTCTATATATTTTTTATTAAATCTTTATTGTTGAAAGTATTACATATGTTCTCCTTTTTCCCCCCTCTCACCCCTTCTATCCTGCCACTGCCCCAACCCCAGACCTTTACCACCATATTGTCTGTGTCCATGGGTTATGCATATATGCATACAGTTCTTTGCCTGATCTCTTCCCATCCACCCACCCTCCCACCCTCACATTAAAAAACAACACTATTTAAAGTATTTTGCTAACATTTTATTTCCCAACATTGTACTTTTTAAATGAGACCTACCTTGACCATTTTATTTAAAAATTCAACCCATGGCCTGCTCCAATATGTCTTATACCTCTTATCCTACACTACTTTTTTCTTTTTCCAGCATTCATTTTTTCATATTTTATTTATCATCTCTTACTTAGTACCCACATATCTTTGATAGAATATAAGCTTAATAATGAAAGGTTTCTCTGCCTACTTTCCCCCACTGATATATCTTAAGCATCTCAAAGTGTGCCACTCCTTCAAACTAAATGTTCAATTGATATTTGTTAAATATTGAAAATGTGAAGAAAGAATTTGATTACTTAAAAAAAAAGATCGCTGGTAGACCTTATAATCATCAAGATCTCTCTTACCTCTAAAATATTGTTATTCTGTGAACCAATATGCAAAATTGATTCTGTGGCCTCCTAGGCCTACTGTATGGCTTTGAGGTCTAGCTACTTCCAGAAACATCAGAAACATCAGTGACAAAGCATTTTCTTTTTTTTCTTTTCTTTCTTTCTTTCTTTCTTTTTTTTTTTTTTGGCTAGGCTAAAGTCACACATTTCTTAAACTGTTTTACATGCCACTGGCAGGTGATATACCCTTGCTGCTCCCCACGCCTGAACCAGCATCACCCAGAGAGTGATTTTGAAATTCTCCTGGGGTTGCATTTTGCTTCTGGCTGCTACATGGCTCAGCCATTGGGAGATCTTACTTAGAATTTTGCATTGCTGCCATATTCAGATTTGCCAGCCAACCAGTGGCCAGGGGAGAGATGATTTAGCAGAATGGATTCTTCATCTAGCAGATAGTCCCCAGCATGGGTTCTCTGAAATGAATGCAGCTGGGGCTTGTACAACTCTTATGACTTCAAACACTTTTAGCTTGACAGGGGCTTGAAAGATGGGAACCTCTCCTACTGAGTTGATCCAGGAGGAGCCTTTCTTCAAGGAAAATACCTTGGTGCTCACTTTGTACAGAATATGTCTCCATTTCTTTTGTACATTATTAAGTCCATACTTAGGAGACATATCTGAAATGTCTCAGCAAAGACAAGCAGCCAATCAAGGATGCTAAGAAAGAAGATGTTTAGGTTTGTGGTCCCTGTTTCCTCTTCCTTCACTGATGAGTTCTGCACTTATTCCAACAGTTAACTATCATATATATCATATATATTTATTTCTTTTTTATTTTATTTTTAAAAAATAAAATTCTAGCCCAGCCAGCCAGTGTGCTCAGTGTTTGAGCATTGACCCATGAACCAGGAGGTCATGGTTTGATTCCTGGTCAGGGCACATGCTTGGGTTGCAAGCTTGATCCCCAGCAGGGGACAAGCCAGATGCAGCCAATCCATGATGTTCTCTCATCATGGATGTTTCTATCTCTCTCTCCCTCTCCCTTCCTCTCTTTGAAATCAATAAAACATTAAAAAATAAATAAAATTATAAAGATAAATTTCACAAGTTATTTTGTATGGAAAAATAGGTTATATGATAGTGGGTGAGACTATATAATTTTTTTGTGTGAAAAGGAATTGTCTCTGGGTTTTTTTGTGTTTGGATTTTTGCTTTGGTTTTTGCCAATGTCTGTCTTTTTTTCTTTTTTCTTTCTTTCTTTTTTTTTTTTTTTAAAAAAATCTTTACTGATTTCAGAGAGGAAGGAAGAGGGAAAGAGAGATAGAAACATCAATGATAAGAGAGATCGTTGATTGGCTGCCTCCTGCACATCCCCGACTGGGGATCAAGCCCGCAACCTAGGCATGTGCCCTTGACCAGAATCAAACCTGGGACCTTTCAGTCCCCAGGCTGACGCTATATCCACTGAGCCAAACCAGCCAGGGCCTCTTTTCTTCTTTTATTTATTTTTTAAACAACTTTGATTTTTGTTACATTCTCCTTTTGTCGTGATTTTCATCACACTATGGAGGAAAAATTTGACGTTGAGATATCTTAAGTTGTTCCTTTAACATACTGATTATGATAAGTTACTCAACTTAAATCAGTCTTAACTTTTCTTGTCTTCAAATTGTACATAGTAAGAGTACTGACTAACCAGGTTTGAGTAAAGATGAAAGAAGATAACATAATGTGCAGCATCACAGGAATATGTACATTTGTATATATATATATATATATGTATGTATGTACATATGCATAAAATCATTTGACCAGATGATTGATACCTGGGAATTTTCAAACAAACAAACAAAAAACACACAGAACAGAAAAACACAACTTTCTAGGTTTTTTTTGTGTTGTTACTGTTGTTATTGTTCTCAAAACCCTTCCCCATGGTATGGAGCTCCTAGACTTCAGGGACTTATCTGCTCAACTCTGTCTCCCTCACGCCCAGGAGAGTGTCAAACAGCCCAGTGTAGGGACCTGAAAAGTTTAAAGAATGCATAAATGGTCTTTTAGGAATTTTTTTCTCTTTAAATTGTTTTATGAACTTGGTTAGGGACAGAAGTTTTTCAAACATCTTAAGAGACTTTGAGAAACGAATGACAATTAATTTATAACCCCTCCAGGATTTGGCTTTCCATCATTTCATTTTTGTTTTTTTAATCTCTCAATGGATTTTGAGATGTAATTACTATGCTACATTGTTAAAGGAGAAAGGAGACAGGCTTTGAACTCTGTAGAATTGTTTCCTAACATACTTAGTGGCCTCTAAGACAGTTTTATTTTACTTTAAGGGTTCAGGATAGGAATGATAGAGAGGCAAAGGTCAAAGTCAGGCAGAAAAGTGTGAAATTACATCAGCAGGAGAACACCTGACTACATGGATGGAATCGAAAGCTCTCATGTTTTTCCTTTCTAACCTTGGGGAGGTGGGTGGCTTCCATCAAGCACTGGAAAATTCTCTGTCCTCCAGGCAGTGACAGAGACAATGTGGTTGACTCCCAGAAAAGGTCAGTGGAATGGCAAAGACTTCAGATGAATTTGTTGTTAAAACCTCAAAAATCAGTAGAGTGTGAGCACACATCTATATATAGTTATGATCGATTGACCGGCTAGTATGATGTGCACTGACCACCAGAGGGCAGACGCTCAATGCAAGAGCTACCCCCTGGTGGTCAGTGAGCTCCCACAGCCAACCTCCCGCCGCTGGCCAACCTCTCACAGTCCCTCCCCCTGGCCAGCTGCCTCTATCGGCCCCAATTGGGACTGGGCAAGAGGGCCCTGATCAGTCCCAATCGCTGGCCAGGCTGAGGGACCCCACCAGTGCACAAATTCGTGCACCAGGCCTTTAGATATAATACAAAAGCATACAATCTTAAAGAATGACTGGATAAACAGTGACTTTTAAGGGAAATTCAAACACCCTGGAAAATAATTGAAGGGTTTTGCTTACTTGAATTCAACTTAAGAGAAAAAAGTTTTCAAATGGAGGCATTTGGGGGCAACATTTGCCTGACTATCAGCTCCAAGGGGCCAGTGTGTGTGGAAACAGAAAACATAGGTTGCACCCTGAGGTCTGTCTTACTGGTGTCACACTCCCCATTACTCTCTCTCTCAGTGCCCTTTGTGTCTGTATGTGGAAATGTGATTGGTACATCAAACTCTACGGAATTACTGGAGGTAAGTTGGATGATGCAATAGTCAGACTTCTAAGATGACTCCAAATGTTTCTGCTTCTTGGTAGTGAGTAGGGACTGGACCTAGTAATTTTCTTCTATAGAAATATAGTGGTGAAAACAACTTCTGAGATTAGGTTTTAAAAGACAAACTTCCATTTTCTCTTTCTCTCTCTCTCTTTTCACTTGCTCTGAAGATGAAAGCTGCATATTCATGAGTTGCTCTGTGAAGAGACCAACATGAGAGTGAACTCGGGGCAACAGCCAGTGAAAACTGGGGCCTTCATGCCGCTGCAGCAGCCTTGTGAATGAGCATGAAGAAGGATCCTCCCCAGATGATCATGAGATGACTGCAACCTCAAATGTCGCCCTGATCACACCAGTGGGAATCCCCAGAAGACCCACCTAAGTTGTGTTGAAATCCTGAGCCATAGAAACTGTAAGAAAATAAATGTTGCTGCTTTAAGTCACTGTGATTTGGGGTAATTTACTACTTATATGAACCTTGCTTTAGGTGATTAATGAGCTCCTTCCCATTAGTGTGTAAATCTCTTAGTAGTTGAAGTAGGCACAACACAATGCTTATGTGAGAAAAATGCTTTTTCCAGCCATCCAGTTAGCAAAGCAAAGTGAGTATGGAAGAAGTATTTGACTATGGTTCCCTCCTCCACTATGGCATCATGGGAAATATATATTTGATCTTTGTCTCAGGTTCCTGGAAAATAGTTCCTACTTCTAAATACTTTGGAATTGCCTGAATGAGAGTGATAGAAACATCTTTTGTTATTCATAACAAGCACCTTTCAACCACACCAGGGTTTATGCTAATAAGGTGATTCTCATCAGGGGTTCAAGATGGGGCTGGTCCTCAGAACAACAAAGCCTTGATTAAAACTTTTAGCCCTGCCTCCTGACCTCTGAGGAGGGGAGAAGGGCAGAGGTTAAGTTCAGTCACCAATGGCCAATAGTTTAATTATGCCTACCTAATAAAACCTCCATAAACCCCATAAATGACAGGGTTCAGAGCTTCTCCAGGTTGGTGAACACAATGGGGTATTGGAGCACCCAGAGAGAACATGGAAGTCCACCTCCCACACAAGTTTCCCATCTTTCCCTATGCTTCTTTTCTATATGACTCTGCTCTTTTGGGGCTATAGTGAATGCTAATAAACAAGCCATAGTAAGCCAAGCTCTTTCCTGAGTTCTGTGAGTCATTCCAGCAAATTAACCTGAGGGGGCAGTTATGAGAAACCTCAACTTTGTAGTTAGCTGAGCAGAATTGTGGGTAGCCAGGGTACTCTGTTTGTGATTGGTATCTAAACTAGGGGCAGTCTTGTGAGATTGAGAGGTCAGGATAGTTACTATTAAAACTGAATTGAACTATAGGACACCCAGTTGATGCTGGAGAATTGGAAAATTGGTTGTTGGTGTTGGAAAAAATACCATGTATTTTTGGTGTCAGGGAGGATAAAAAAACCTCTAAGCTGCCTACTCTTCTGACCCTGTTTCCTCATCTAAGAAATGATCATCAGGCTTCCTTTGCAAGGTTATTGTACAACTCAGAAAAAAAAGTGTCAACACTAAATAAAGCTTGACTTTAATAGGTGATCAATCAATTATAGTGATAATAATTTTTTTTATCATTTTTACAATTCTCATTTTCAAGTGTGTTTTCTAATTTACTTACTGAAGGACTTTGTGTTATTACCAATAAAATAATTATATCATGAGAAAATAATCTAAAATTCCTTTACATTATGTGCCTTTATTCAGGTAAATGGTTAATAAAAAATAATTGTCAGGAAATGAATCATAAATAAGCTACCAAAAGCTGATACTATCCTATCTAATAATAGACAAACATGGTAATTGACCATACTTTCGCTACTCCTCCCATTGGCTAATCAGCGCGATATGCAAATTAACCCAACCAAGATGGCGGCCGGCAGCCACACAGCTGAAGCGAGCAGGAGGCTTGCTTGCTCCAGTGATGGAGGAAGCCAAGGTTCCCCGCCTGCCGCCCGGCTCTGAGCTCCGAAAGCAACAAAGTTCAATTATAGAAGCTAAACAAACCCCAGATTCCCGCTTTCAGCAGGCCGTGGCCTCAGAACTGGAGCGAGCAGGAGCCGGCTCTCAGCTCCAGTGACGGCAACAAAGTTTCAATGATAGAAGGTAAATAAATTCCAGAATAAAAAAAAAAAAAAAGAAAAAAAGGAGAGGTTGGGAGCTTCAGTCGCCGGCCAGCCTGAAAACGGCCCTCAGCCCCTCACCCAGACTGGCCAGGCACCCCAGTGGGGACCCCCCACCCTAAAGGGGATGTGGCCAGCCTGAAAACAGCCATCAGCCCTTCATCCAGGCTGGCCAGGCACCCAAGCGGGACCCCAACCCTGATCCGGGACTCCTTCAGGGCAAACCAGCTAGCCCCCACCCGTGCACCAGGCCTCTATCCTATATAGTAAAAGGGTAATATGCAAACTGACCCTAACAGCAGAAAGACTGGGAATGACTGGTCACTATGACACACTCTGACCACCAGGGGGCAGACACTCAATGCAGGAGCTGCCCTCTGGTGGACAGTGAGCTCCCACAGGGGGAGCTCTGCTCAGCCACAAGCCAGGCTGATGGCTGCCAGTACAGCAGTGGTGGTGGGAGCCTCTCCTGCCTCCTCAGCAGCACTAAGGATGTCTGACTGCAGCTTAGGTCTGCTCCCTGCTGGCAAGTGGACATCCGCCGAGGGCTGCTGGTCTGCCAGAGGGATGTCTGATTGCCAGCTTAGGCCCAATCCCCCGGGGAGCAGGCCTAAGCCAGCAGGTGGTCATCCCCCGAGGGGTCCCAGACTGCGAGAGGGCACAGGCCGGGCTGAGGGACCCTCCCCCTCCCCCCCGAGTGCACAAATTTTTGTGCACCAGGCCTCTAGTTTTGTAAATAAGGAAATGAGTCTAGGAAGTGGTAGAAACTATTGATATTTCTATAAAATTTCCACTGTACCTCTGGAAGGTGACTACATTAATTGCTGAAAGTTTGTGATAAATAGTGACTATTGAAGGCTTACCAGACTTCCCTGTATAAAGAGGCATGCCACCATCTGCCTCATTTAAAATTATCTTTTTATTTCTTTGTTTAATATGTCTATCTTATTACTATCAGTATATAAGTTTTACAAGAGCAGAATCCCGTCTTTTATTTTTACCACTCTATTTCTAGCACTTAGAAAAAAGTTCAATAAATGTGGAATGAATGAATAAATAAATGGCCATACATACAACTTTTGAAGATGAAAACTTACAGGTTTACGAGTTGATGTAAAAGTACCACAGTAGATAGATGCATTTGACATAAAATAGTCATTAGCTTCACTGCAATTTGGTCATCAAATATATATTTTCTTCAAAATTAAAATGAAATGACCCAAGCTTTTGGTCTTAGGTAGGGAGATGCAGATATATTCTTTAGGATGTGGTAGTCTAGGCTGTAACTCCCTTTCCTTGGGTTCTTTGAAATAGGTAGCTTTATTACACAAATTGAACACCCAATCCCAACTCATGCCCCCACCAAGAAGTGGAAGAAAAAGTTTCAGTAATAGCTCAAACTGCTACACTTAAGGGGAACTGTCCATCTCTCCACAAGTTTCACCCCATTCCTCAGTTATTTTGAAGAATGTTACACATGCTGATAAGGCTCTGGATGTCAGGGCCAGATAGGAAGCAGAAGATATCTTCCATATTCATGGAATAAGCTATGAAACAGCTCCACGCTCCCTCCCACCAGATTCAAGGCTATCATAATGTAGTCTTCCTGCTTGGGAACCAGTAATTTAGGAGAGCGGAACTCCTCATGCATGGGTGTTGGGAGGGATTACAGAAGGAGGGTATTGAGACCCTTATGCTATTTGCTACCAGTGCCTGACTACCCCATGGTCCTCTCTTTTTGATATCTAGATGGGTACAATAAAACCATACACAGAAGGGCCCACATTATCTGCTTCACTTCAAACCCACAATCTTGCCTTTAAAATCTTGAGTCATGTCCCCATTGGTAAAGATGAAATATCTGAATTTCTGCAGATTTGGGATTTTGAGTGAAGAGATGACTTATATCTTTGTCCACAGATAGCCCCTTGAGTTGTAGTAGTCCCCATAGAGTTCCTTAGGCCCAGAGTAGTATAGGATCAATATATTAGAGGTGGCTGTGTGGGAAGTGGTGTCTAGGCAAACAGACCTGATATTTCCTAGAGTTCCTTAATCCCAGTAAAATATAGGAAGAACTAAAATTTTCCATGAGCTCAAGACTTGAAAGAAAATGAGGAAGAAGTGGACTCAGAACATATTGTGTTGGGCATGAAGAAATCCCCAGGATTGATTTCTATGGATTGATGTTGAGAAACCAAATATGAAGAGTGCCATCTCAGTGAAAACACCATGAATGAATAATAATACAGAACCGGATGATGCACCTCCCACAGCAAGCCTTTTCTACAATCTCTATGGTAGCACCTCTTATCCACTAAATCCTAGTTTAGATGCAGCCTCAGAGATCAATGGAGACAGGGTATTGAACTGAGTGGAGCTTTTAAATAATTGAAATTTCGTTTCCATCATTTGGCAGCCAGAAGCTCAGTAAATGAAAATTAAATTGTTACATAAAAATAAAGTTGCATTCCTTTATTTGGCAAATGAGATTTTATACCCATTGTAGAGGTACTTTATTCTACAGAAAATGATGTCCTTTATAAACTTCATCTACCAGGTTTTAAACCTGAGGCAGCAATAAGATAGATATTGAGGAAAAAATCATTCATGAGCTTTGGCATTTGTTGAACCTGGATTTGAATTATGGTTCTGTAACTTACTGCCTATGTGAGTTTAGAAAAAACTTTTTTAATTTTACCAAATATTCCTAGGCCTATTTTTTAATCCATAAATGTGGGGAAAATATACATATAATGGAATTTTTTGGAGGACAGATAAGGCAAATGGAAATAGTCCTATACAGGATATATGATCAAGTCTACTGTCCAGTTGCTAGCACTGATGAGGATAGGCTCAGTTTAGGAATGGGTAGACACTGGAAATAATTGGGTTTTGACATTGCATGGTCTGCATTTCTGGATGTGGCTCCTAGCTTCTTGCCATGTCCAGAGTCAGGAGAATCAGGATCTCCTGTGAGAATGACCAGGATGGCTGGTCATCAAAGCTGTGTGGTGTTCACCCTAGCCAGTTTTGCTCAGTGGATAGAGTATTGGCCTGCAGACCGAAGGGTCCCGGGTTTGATTCTGGTCAAAGGCACATACCTTGGTTGCAGGCTCCTCTCTAGCCCTGGCCCTGGTCAGGGCACGTGCAGGAAGCAACCAACCGATGTGTTTCTCTCCTATCCATATTCCTCTCTGTCTTTCCCTCTCTCTTCCACTCTCTCTAAAAAAAAAAAAAATAAATAAAATAAAATAAAATAAAAATCAATGAAAAAATATCCTCTGGTGAGGATTTAAAAAAAATAAAAGAAATAAAGCTGTGTGGTGCTCTAACAATATTCTCATTCCCTCGGGGCCTACTAGTTCAGCATTCAAGGGTGTGGCTTTCTAATCAACTGTATATCCCCCTCGATTCTTATACTAAATCCCAATAACTTAAATATTCTGTTATCTTAATTTCTCTGCCTTGGAAAAATGACTAATTGACTAAATGAGCAACTTATTTACATCAATAAGTATAAAATAATTTTCTTGTTTCAACATTTTCCAATTACCATGTGGCAGGCATTGCACTAGCCAGAAAGGATAAAATCATGAATAAAATAAAGTCCTCATTCTCAAAGAGCTCAAAATATAATATGAAACACAGACAGAAATTAGAAGAACATATGATGTGTTCAATAAGGAGAAGTATATTCAGGATACTATGGGCTTGGCATAAATGTTAGAGGGCAGAAGAGGAATAAAACTGCTAATTATTGACCAGACATGATTTCCATACAACCTTTAACAAGAGGAGTTACTGAATCCATTTCAGAGATGGGAAAACTAGAAATCAAAGAGTTAGGTGACATGTCTAAATTCAGTGATCTAGTCAATAGTGAAGCTGAAAAAAGTAACCAGCTACGCCAGCCTAAATCCAGAGCCCACACTTTGTCCTCTGCTCCAAGGCCCCTTAGTATCTACTGAATAGAACGAGGACAAGAAACAACCCTGCTGCCCAACTCCAAGACGCCTTCATCATTTCCTCTACAGTGACTTCTACATCTGCCACCAGATAATTCCTAAAAAGTTCATCATCATCCATGGAGAGCTTTTTTAAGTTGTTTATTTTCCCCATTATGAGTATTGCTGTTGTTTTGTATTTATGCCTTCCTTGCCAACTATAAAAACTTGGACAAATTTACTATACATTTTTATTCCTTCTTTAGATCTGGTTGAGAGAAAAGGGTTTTCTCTAATTAGCTTATATATTAGAGTTTATGTTTCATTCTGAAATTGTCTAGAGACTCATTGGTGTGATAGGTACAATATAAATTTTAGTTGTTATCATGATAAAACCTCAACAAACACTTAAGCATTGTAAAGTTATAATTCGGGGAGTTTCTGGAAGAACCTGAAATAAGTCATGTCATGAAATATCCCCTTATTAGTGGCTGCTGGGCTGGTTTCAGTAATATATGGTGCTTTGTTCATTTTCACCCTGGCTCTCCTTCCACACAGCTCTATGTTGACAGGCCAAAGCAATTAAAGTCACTGTTTTGGAACTCAGTTCATCTACTCCATGCCTCCTCCTCCTCTCCATCCAATCTGTCAATAACACGCACAATGCTCTGGCCTTGAGTTGGCCTCAGCAGAGCCTAAGAAAGAGAAAGAATTTTTAGGAAACAGGAAACCCTGCCATGGAGTATGAAGGACTTTGCTCTAGGACTCAAGGGCCCTAGAAGCTGTCTGTGCTTTCTGGTACTTGAAGATGTGTGTAGCAGCAACTTCATCACAAGCACAAGTGTGCATACTCTCTTAAGGACCAAGATCAACAGAGAAGAAGAAAGCTAGCCATTGGTAAAAGGAGGCAGCAATAGGCATGCTGAAAAAGACTACTTCCAGTTCTCAATAAATGCTGCAAGCCTGGGCAAAGGCAAATAGAAAGAGGAACATTCAAGGCTACATCATGGCTTTTTTCTGATATTTATGGAGTAATATGTTGCACACACAAACAGAAATAGACTTCTACAAGATACCTGCCATGCTGATTGGGTATTGCAGAGAACTGTCTTATTTGAATCCTGACTCTAATAAGTAAGTTTAATTCATTAAGTTAACTAGCTATACATTTAATGCCTATAGGGAGTGATCTTGTTTTAATATCATTCTCAAGTTACATTAAATATACAAAGTTTAAATGTGCACCTTGGTTAATTTTTACAGATGTATACACCTGCATAACCACCACCTTCACAAAATGTATGTTCCCACTACCCCAATGGTTCTCCAGTTCTTCCTCCTGGATGGATTCTTTACTACAGGATTTTACTAGTATAAAGTCGATAACATGTTTTGAGAAGCGAATAATCCCACATTCTGAAATGGTAATATAAGAGGTAATAATATAAAGTGAATGTACTCTGTTTGGCTTTTTTTTTTATTGTTGTTTTTGTTTTGTCACTTTTCAGATCCTTCTCACCAGGAAATCAAGAACCACTCAGTCGGGGTTACAATGGGAATGGGTCTGACGCAGTGTAAATCTTTATCTATAGGCATTTCCTTTTGCCTCAGTTTCTTATTGCCTATCCCAGCAAGTCAACCTCTTGTATTAAGGCCCCTGCCAATGAGATTTATATATTTGTTCAAGACAAACTCCCAAAGGTCCAACACTTTTTCCCTTGGTTTAAATGGAAGGAGTTACTTTCTTCTAATATAACCCCCAAAATACTGGTAGTGACCATGGAATGTTGTAGCTCTCTAATTCATAACTATGATACTTGGTGCCTTTCTCTGCATTCCCTGTGGTAGTTGCATTCTTTCTGTAGGGTCAACATTCTCAGTGCCTCCTAAGGTGCTGAGTGGCATTTGAAACCTCTTTTTATTTTTTTTCAGGTGGCATCACTCCCTGCTTGGATTCTCCATTTACAGAGTGCTGTAAAACACCCTGTGTGATACCACTAAACACTCTTCCCACAGCAACAGCTTCCACAGTGACACGGTGGTGATGTGTTGTCAAATACCTTGTGCGCTATATTATTACTATAATGTATTTAGCTAGAGTTTTGTATTTTATTAGGTATTTCACCGTGTATTAAACTCAGAATTATACTGTGAAGCTAGGTATTCTTTTTAGCTTCATCTAATACATGAGCAGTAGGAGATTTTAAAAAGTTAAACAATTCTGCCAACACAAGGCAGAGCTGGTGCTTTAAGTATATAAATATACTATTTTTATCTCCAAATCGGGCGGGGTACAATCCAGCTGCATGAAATCAGGCAGCTGTCTCTATTTCTGTTGGTTGTTGGTATTTTTAACATTATCTAGGGTTCAAATGCATGGGACAAATTGCTCAATGATAGCACTAAGGGACAGGGGTTTAAGGAAAAGCAGCTGTAGATGCAAAAACTCCATCTCACACTGCTATCTCTGCTCTTCTATTGCAAGTGTCTTCTTGAATTACATGTTATCATACCAATCTCTTGTTTAACATTTCTACTGTCTTTTCTTCTTCTACAGACACAATTAACGACTCCGAAGTCAGCTAAAGAGGCTTGATGACCTGAGACATTTCCAGATCATCTTTCCTTTAGCCCTCACACACACTCTCTCAAAGTCTATACTTTAGCAAATCTGGTCCTTTTTGTTTGTTTGTTTTACTTCCTCTTTCTTGTTTTCAGGCCTCTGGGAACATTCTATTCTCCATCTCAGCAATTTCCAACCTTTTTCATCTAATGGTACACATAAATTAATTTCTAAAATTCTGCGGCACACAAAATAATATATTGTATTTTTGTCAATCTGACACACAAAAAGGTATAATTTTGATTCAGTCACTCTGAAAAGCTATTGTTGTGTTGGTTGTTGTCTTTTTTTATTTGATACTGGAGGCCCGGTGCACAAAAATTTGTGCACTCAGGGGATGTCCACTTGCCAGTGGGGAGCAGGCCTAAGCTGCCGGCGGACATCCTTAGCGCTGCTGAGGAGGCGGGAGAGGCTCCCACCACCACCGCTGTACTGGCAGCTGGCAGCCTGGCTTGTGGCTGAGCAGAGCTCCCCCTGTGGGAGCATACTGACCACCAGGGGGCAGCTCCTGCATTGAGTGTCTACCCCCTGGTGGTCAGTGTGTGTCATAGTGACCAGTCATTCCCAGTCTTTCTGCTGTTAGGGTCAGTTTGCCTATTACCCTTTTATTATATAGGATAGAGGCCTGGTGCATGGGTGGGGGCTAGCTGGTTTGCCCTGAAGTGTGTCCCAGATTAGGGTGAGGGTCCAGCTGGAGTGCCTGGCCAGCCCGGGTGAGGGGCTGATGGCTGTTTGCAGGCTGGCCACAGCCCCTTCAGGGTGGGGGTCCCCACTGGGGTGCCTGGCCAGCCTGGGTGAGGGGCTGATGTCTGTTTTCAGGTTGGCCACACCCCCTTCAGAGTGGGGGTCCCTGCTGGGGTGCCTGGCCAGTCTGGGTGAGGGGCTGATGGCTGTTTGCAGGCTGGCCAAGCCCCCCAGCGGGGACCCTCACCCCATGAGGGTGTGGCCATCCTGGGTGAGGGGCTGATGGCTGTTTGCAGTTTGGCCATGGCCCCCAGCCACCCAAGCTCCAAGTGGAGGCTGGCTGGAAGCAGGTATCTGGGATTTATTTATATTCTATATTTGAAACTTTGTTGCCTTGAGTGGAGACCACAGCCGGCCAGGGCAGGCAGGAAGCTTGGCTTCCTCCATCGCTGGGGCAACCGAGCCTCCTGCTTGCTCCAGCTCTGTGATGCCAGATGCCATCTTGGTTGGGTTTATTTGCATATAGTTGCTCTGATTGGCCGGTGGGCGTGGCTCGGGCGTAGCAGAGGTGCGGTCAATTTGCATGTTTCTCTTTTATTAGATTAGATTCTAGGGGAAAAGAGGTCAGTGTCCATGACTACATAGTCAGGTATTGCATGTTTTTAAAATTCTTGTGGTGTACCAGTGTTCTATAACACACTGGTTCAAAATTGCTGCTCTATCTGGTTGAAATCCCCCTATTTTTTGATCTGTTGACTTTGATACCAAACTGAGGTTCAGTTGCCTGCCACTGAAAGCCAATAATCAAAAGAAAGGAGCAGATGGAAGAAAACTTAGGTTTATTCAAGAGCCAGGAGCTTAAGAAAATGGTGGACTAATGTCACAAAGACCATCTTAACATCTCAGTGCAGACAGGGCTTTTGATGAGTGGGGAAAGGGAAGGCAGAACAAAAACAACAACAACACAAAACAGAGGGCTGGAGAGGTTGTGAGCTCATTGCAGGTTCTGTGTGTGAGTCAGCACAGTCTGCTCCCATAACCATCTCAGGGCCGGTCAAGAGATGGTCTGGTTTTTGTCTGTGGAAGGTGAGCAAATCTCCAGGAGTTGCAGTGCCTAAAGGCTGAAGTCAGCTTCCTTTGAGCTTAGTTCCTAGAATCCTTTATGCAAAGAGGTTATTTTTCCATAGCTACATGTGAAGTTATAAGTCACCATTTACAGAAACAATGTTAAAAGAATGGTGGGGTTGGTTATGACTTCATCAAAGCTAACAAATCACTTGGTTTGAAGTCCTGAGGCCTGAATGTGATAATACATGTGAAGTACTTTATTTCTTCAGAACTCACTCTAGGTAGCACTGTAAAAACTAAGCCAAAGGCAATCTGCTGCAGTGGGAAGAATGTGGGCATGGACTCTAGCATCCCACAACCTTGGTTCTCATGCTCGCTCTTCCCCAGATGGATGTAGGTGAGTCATTTAATATCTTTACACTTTAGTTTGTTTTCATATGAAAAATGGGTAAGGTAATGACTACATGCAAGAATCTCTGCAATAATTGAAAAAATATACATGAGTGAAACTAGCACTCATTCTTTTTGTGTCCTGTTAGCTACTCTGTCACCCCATTTGTGCCTCTCCCTGATCCTAGTAGTTCATTTTCTCCTGGTTGATTAACCAGTGGCTTCCCAAATGACCTGCCCCTTAGGATAACTATCAAACTACCCCAAATATATGGTCTAAAAACACTCTAAAGTGTTATTTCTCCCTTCGGGCATGCATTTTAATGGCAGTCCTT
Source organism: Myotis lucifugus (assembly GCF_000147115.1). Taxonomy (NCBI): domain Eukaryota; kingdom Metazoa; phylum Chordata; class Mammalia; order Chiroptera; family Vespertilionidae; genus Myotis; species Myotis lucifugus. The sequence goes on from NW_005871074.1 coordinate 5,586,188, forward strand.
GAAAATCTACAAGCCTTAAACAACCAAAAGAAATCATTGTTTAATAGTGGAATTTGATTGTGACAGGGGAGAAGGAGCTGGAAGGGATTTTAAATTTCACTGAGTGCAACCTATTCATCTTATGGGTGAGAAAACTTTGAAGTATAGAAGGGAATAATAGGTGTCAACCAACAGCCCAAGGTCCATAACTCAGGCATCAACTCAGATCAACAGATTCATAACAGCATGTTCTGCCTAAAGGGCCATGTGCTCTGAGGAAGGCTCAGCAGCAGCTATCTGTCCTTCTCACCCAACACTCAACCCAACAGCAGCTGGGTCAGCTTCCTGGCCCTCAGAATTCATGGCAATACTTTTTTCCTGAGCATCTCATCCTAAAGAACAGTATACTAAAGTGATACTTTGCACCCAGAAGTGGTGAGGAAAATGATAAATGCCTTCCTTGGAAAATACTCACTAATCAACTACTATTAAACAATTATGTATTATTCAGGGACCATTATATTACAAGAGGGGATGAATCAGCTTAATACTTACTTCACCCCACACAGAATTAGCAACCAAGCCTTAAAAACATAGGCTTTAACAAGTTGTCACGTCCTATGTCATTTTCCCCCATCCCAAGCTAGCTAGTACAGAATTCATAGAAAAGACTGTCATCACTTTAAGTATAGGCCTATGTCTGAGTCAGAATCTCGGATTTTAGTTTCTAATGGAGAGAAAGTAAGCAATACCAGGAGCTCATCAAGCAAAAGCATTTTCTTAGGCCAATTTAGAAAACCGTTGAATGTATATGGTTCAAGTGACCTACAAAACCTTATAACTGAATATAACCTGAGCTTTTTTTCAACCCACATTGGTGGTCTCCAGCTCTGCCTCTCAATTTGTCATCTCTCAGGCCTAGCTTATTGCTTTAGGTCAGTGATGGTGAACCTATGACATACGTGTCAGAGGTGACACGTGAACTCATTTTTTTGGTTTATTTTTCTTTGTTAAATGGCATTTAAATATATAAAATAAATATCAAAAATATAAATCTTTGTTTTACTATGGTTGCAAATATCAAAAAATTTCTATATGTGACACGGCACCAGAGTTAAGTTAGGGTTTTTCAAAATGCTGATACGCCGAGCTCAAAAGGTTCGCCATCACTGCTTTAGGTGTTACAGGATATCAATGAGATCCCTGTTTAAATAACTAAGCCATTCTGAGTAGCTCATTCTTTTGGGGGAACCACTTCCAAACAAAGGAAGATAGGAGAGGCAAAGAGATTACCTAAGAGAAGAAATGATTTAAAATCTAAAACCAAGAATGGGGGGCGGGGGGGGAGGCAGAGGGGAAGAATCATGGAAACAGTAAAAGGAAAGTGGGGAGATTATATTTCAGAGACATCAAGGAAAAAAATTAAAGATGATGAGAGGAAACTGTAATAAAATTGTCAAAAGAAGATCAGAGAGCAGGCAAACGAAGAGAGTTAAATAAGAATTTGCATAAAAAAGAATTGAAAAAAATTACAAAGGAAGAGATCTAATGAAGACTATTGGAAAATAAATGAACACAGCAACAAGAAGGGTTCTGCAAGGAACAATACATCATGGTACTGTGAAAGGAAAACATCAGAGAGAAACCGCAAAGTGAGGAAAATAAAAGAGAGAAAATAATTTAAAGTTCAGCCCACAGAGGAACCGAGAAGATGGAGATAAAAAGGATAAAAGAGGCAGTAAGTGACAGATACTAATACAATACACAGAAGGCATGAGAGAACTATTCAAAGCATAAAAGAGTGAAAGTAGGTGACAGGCATGGGCATGAAAGAAAATGCATGCTCCTCATAGGCAGAGCATTTTTCAAAAAAAAAAATCTGAGAAAGCATTCAATATTGCTTTAAATAGCATTGACAGGATGATAAAGGTATCTTCAGAATTGTAATTAAGAGTTTATTCATGCATAAAAGCAGCAACTGCAATATTGGAAAAGTAAAGTCAGGGACCTTTATATCTCCATGAATATCTGGAGAGGCAACTCTGACTGCAAAATTTAGCTGTTATCTACCTCCCTAAAGGACGTATCCTGGGATTTTGCATTTAAGTATCAAAGGAAAATGGATTTGAACTTTTTCTTCATACATATGACATGAATTCCAGGACATCTGGAAAAACAGGACTCAGTTCTAAGTACATGGCTGTCTACAGTACAATATGGTAATTTTCTTCCATTGTGCCCTTCCTCCAGCTCCAAGACTCAAGCAAAATAAAGTTTAAAAAAAAAAGTCTGCTTCACAATGTCCAGGCAATCCTAGTTTCAAGTACCTAAGTGTTGTCACCTACTTATCCAGGGTATCTCTTATTGTGGACATTCCTACATCAGTACAACCTCCACACACACATATCAGAACATTGCTTCCAAATAGAAGAGATTCTCTCTTACCTAAACCATGGGGCCATCTAGATGACTTTCCATTATATTTTAAGAGTCTCCCAGGTTTGTAGCATCACAGAATGCTAGATTAGAAAGGGAGTGAGGATATGAAATAGTCCACGCTCTATGTCACAGATGGGGAGGTCAGGGCCAACAGTGGTAACTATCTTAATCCAAAGGTGACACCACCATATCATAACCCCCTCCATAGGAGTATTATGAGGAACACAATTAAAGGATTACATTATACTTAGATTGTATAAAAATTGTATAAAAAATTAACATTTTCCATGTTAATTTCCAGGAATTAACATGGAAAATGAAGCAGAAGTGGTGTACTCAGCTACAAAAAAAATTCAAACACATTTTATTGCATTAGTCCAGAAGATCCCAAACTTTCTGGGTTCTCAGTGCCCTTAACGTCTCAGTAATTTTTCATGGCATTCTTGGGAAATCAAACAGAAAAACAAACAGTTCAGTTTAACAAAATAGGTTTAAACATTTGAAAAGTATTTATGTCTTAACAACTTATTACTTGCCAGAAAAAGTAATACACATAAAATAAATGATTAAAAGGAATGCTTATTTCATTCTTAACCTCACTACTGACTAATGGGCTGTGTGTACCTGTTGGTCATTGCACAACTTCTAAAGTTCGGGGTCAGACATATTGCCATCCCCAGTTCCTGGTCCACATTAATTTGCACATCACATTTGCTTTTTATCACAACTGCCAAAATGAAAGTAATATGATATATGACACTGAAAGAAAGGTAGCATGATTTGCTGTTGAAACTGTGAAGTACCTCTAGCTAGCAGTTAACACCATGTCCAATAAATGCCAACTATGATCATATTTACCTCGAAAATTTAAAATATCCCATCGTGCCCCTCAGTTCACTGTGGTGTTGTAGAGCACCGTGGCACAGGGTTATGCTTGCAAGCAAATCTACAATGAAAACAAAGAAACAAACCAAGCAAACCAGCATGAACGTATTTCTGAAAAGAGTGTGCCATCATCTCAAGAGGAGCCTTAGGTAGGTCCTTAAAGAGATATTCCACAAGAAGACATTGCTATCTAGAAGATGACAGCTCATGCATGATATTGCCCCTGAAGACCTCTTCCTGTGGGACAAGATGCAGAGGGGATGGTGATATTGATGATCCTGACTCTGTGCAGGCCCAGGTTAAAGTGTGTATTTGTGTTTTAGTTTTTAACAAAAAAAATATTTTAAGTTAATATAAAATAGCTTATAGAGTAAGAATATAAATAAATAAAATATTTTCATACAGCTGTACAGTCTTCTTTAAGCTAAATGTTATTACAAGAGATCCAAAAGTTTGAAAAATTTTAAAAGTGTACAAAGTAAAAAGTTACAATAAGCTAAGGTTAATTTATTCTTAAAGAAACTATTTTTATTAATTTAGTGCCACCTAAGTGTACAATGTTTATTGTACATTAATGAGTCAGACCTTCCATTTACTCACCACTCACTCTCTGACTCACTCAGAGTAACTTACAGGTCTGCAAGCTCCGTTCACAGAAAGTGCCCTTTACAGGTGTAGCATTTTTTATATGTTTTACCATATTTTTACCAAATCCTTTCTATGTTTAGATACACAAATACTTACATTGTGTTACAGCTGCCTACAGTATTCAGTACAGTAAGATGTTATAAGGTTGGTAGCCCAGGTGTGTAGTAGGCTATACATCTATGTCTGTGTAAGTACACTCCATGATATTTGCACAAGAGTAAAATCACCTAACGAAGCATTTCTCAGAACATATCCTTGCCATTGAGTAACACATGACTGTATACTTACTATAAAATGGTGTAGGAAAGAGAAGGCTTGAGCTCATATTTTTTAGTTAATCAACGCAAAAGGAGGCTTTCAAAGTTATTTTCTGAAGGAATAAATAAAAGAAAGATAGACCTTCCGCTTGGCATTGATTACACAATGATAATAAATGAAAGCTCTAAAGAAAAATTCATCAACTCCTCCTTAACTTGCAGAGAAAATGGGCCTCAAGCTAAATAAATAATTAAATGTATGGATGATTGATAGATCGATTAAATAGGTATGTAGATGAAATAAAACAAGCATTGATAAGATGAAATTGGAGTAAAGTTTTTAAAAGAAGTAAAAATCTTATAAAAGAACAAGCTGCATTATCAGTGAGATAGAGGCACTGAGATCCCTAAAATAAGGTCAGGAAACTTTGAGAATGTATGAAGATTGGAAAAAGGTGTGTAAGCAATTTTCAAGAAGCGTAAGCAGTAAATTTATATAAATTAATAAAAGTGAGTTTGATACAGATTCTGGTCCACAGTTTAGAACTCTTTTCCAGTTTGTTACTGATGCTTGCTTACTTCTCTCTTTCTTTTTTTATATATATTTCATTGATTTTTTTTTTTACAGAGAGGAAGGGAGAGGGACAGAGAGTTAGAAACATCGATGAGAGAGAAACATTGATCAGCTGCCTCCTGCACACCCCCCACTGGGGATGTGCCCGCAACCAAGGTACATGCCCCTGACCAGAATCGAACCTGGGACCCCTCAGTCCGCAGGTCAATGCTACATTCACTGAGCCAAACTGGTTAGAGCTTGCTTATTTCTTTAGTCACTACTTAGATTGCATTAGTGACATAAGTTTCTCTCTTTCAATGTTAAGTTTCTGTTAATGCTGCTCAGGGAAGCATAGCTTGGATATGTCCCAGAGCCTCCAGATAAAAGCACATCTTAGCCAACACTTGCTTGCGGCCTTGTAAGATCCTAAGCTACAAACTCAGCCAAGCCCACACAGATGTCTCATCGGCATACAGAACTATTAGTTAATAAATGAGTTTTGTTTAAGCCACTACATCTGTGGTAATTTTTTATGCATTAATAGAAAACCAATACAATGGTTAACCAGTCTCCAGTATTATCCCTCCCTAATCTATTCTCCAAAAGAGATATCTGATTGTAATTATTCCTTGATTCCCAGGAACTTTCAAAGAAAAGTTTAAAAGCATAATGTCCAAGACCTCACCCAAATAGATTACCTGTGCTGAAATCAAATGGTGAATTTGCACTCTTGAATAAGTCAGCTCTCATTCACATCCAATGATTGCACCAAATACTCTGGTCCCTCCATGCTGCATTTAAAATGAAATCTGAGCCTGGCCAGCATGGCTCACTGGTTGATCATCAACCAATGAACCAGGAGGTCTTGGTTTGATTCCTGGTCAGGGCATATGCCTGGGTTGCGAGCTCCATCCCCGGTGTGGGTCATGCAGGAGGCAGCAAATCCTCTTACTATTGATATTTCTATCTCTCTCTCTCCCTCTCTGAAATCAATAAAAACATATTTTAAAAAACGAAATCTGGCCGAAACCAGTTTGGCTCAGTGGATAGAGCGTCGGCCTGCGGACTGAAGCGTCCTGGGTTCGATTCCGGTCGAGGGCATGTACCTGGGTTGCGGACACATCCCCAGTAGGAGATGTGCAGGAGGCAGCTGATCAATGTTTCTCTTTCATCGATGTTTCTAACTCTCTATCTCTCTCCCTTTCTCTCTGTAAAAAATCAATAAAATATATTTTAAAAAAAATGAAATCTGAACTTTTTGCTCTTATCTGTTAGTTCCCACACAATCTGCTCCTCCTCTCTTCACTGAATTCATCTAGTATCACTTCCTCTTGCTTGATTACTAAATTCCATCCAAACATTTAATCTTCATTCAGTCTTTGGACTTCTTCCCTCTGCCTGAAATGCTCTTTTCCAGATCAGTGCTTGGCTGCATAATTCTTTCTTGTTCAGATCTTAGCTTTAATGACACATCTTCAAAGACGCCCTTCCTCACCACTTTATGTAAAAGAGCCCCTTAAGTCACTCTCACATTTCCACATTTTATTTTAGTCACACCAAATAACTGTATCCGTCCACCAGAAAAATAGAACAATTATAAACATGTATGCATCCAATAACAAAGCATCAAAATACATGAAGCAAAAGACTTATAAAAATGAAGAAAGAAATTGACAATTTAGTATTCTAACAGGAGTGTAATATATTTTCTTGGTTATTTATTTACATTTCACCACCACCACACACTAAAATACTGTTCCTATAACACCTAGATCACCTTATTTAACAGCATCCCTATCTACACTAATAAAAGACAAAGATGCTAATTGACCGTACCTTCGCTACACCCACCAGCCAATCAGAAGAGTATGCAAATTAACCCAACAAAGATGGCAGTTAACTGCAGAAGGGAGCCATGCGGCGGAGAAGGGAACTGATCGGAGGTAGCAGAGACGGGAGTGGAGCTGAGGCAGCGGACAAGGGAACTGATCGGAGGTAGCAGAGACGGGAGTGGAGCTGAGGCAGCGGACACGGGAGGGAGCAAAGTGGTGGAGAAGGGAGGGAGCGAGGCGGCGGACACGGGAGGGAGCAAAGTGGTGGAGAAGGGAGGGAGCGAGGTTGCAGACACAGGAGGGAGCCGAGGCAGCAGAGAAGGGAAGGGAGAGAGAGAGGCAGCGGAGAAGGGAGCGAAGCCGGCCTCAGTGGGCTTCGCTCCCTTCTCTGCTTCGCTCTGGTCTCGGGAAGCCCTATTCTTGCAGGAATCTTTCTGCAACGGGGCTCTAGTACTATATAATAAAAGGCTAATATGCAAATTAACTGAATGGCGGAATGATTGCTCACTATGATGTGCACTGACCACCAGGGGGCAGATGCTCAATTCAGGAGCTGTCCCCAGCCCGCAGGTCCCAGGCCAGCGAAGGCGGGTGCCAGTTGGACATGCCCCAAGGTCTCCCAGACTATGAGAGGGAGCAGGCTGGGCTGAGGAACCACCCCCTCCCCAGAGTGAATGAATGTTGTGCACCGGGCCTCTAGTTTTTTAGAAAAGAGACACATAATGGACACTCAATGATTTAATGAAATAATTACTGTCATCAGTGTGGTACAAGGTCTTTAAGTATGGTTGCTCAGTGCACAACCTATTCACTGAGGGGTAAAGTGCACAAACACACACACACACACCGCTCTATTTTATGACTATGATTTAATCTTCATAGGAGATCTATAGAGCTATAAGGATGAGTGGAAAATTTTTATTTAACCCAATTTCCTCCAATATTCAACACCACATGATATATTACTTTGGCAAAAAGTCTATAATTCTAATATTTAAAATGTGACAGAAAGGCAGGCAGGAGATAGAAGTTGAATTATTCAGTGGGATAACATAATTATACTAATTATTGTCTTATAAATTAGTATCAATCAAATGTTGTAATGAAGATATTCATTACTTTGTTCTTGGACACCAGAGGGCTGAAATTCATTAAGCAGTCTATAAAATAAACATATTGGGAATATATTTTCTAAACATATTGGCTAGTGATGACATAGGATTCTTCACTGAAACCAGTATAAATCACTGAAACAATGCAATATGAACTCTAAAACAAACAAAATTTCAATAGTCATAGGATACTAAATACCAAGAAAGTCCATATTCAAAAGGAGAAGACATTTAGTAGATTCTGAATTTGAGACTCTTTGGCATAGGAGTAAAAAGTTTTCTATGGAAAATATTTTGAATATACATGTCAGCAAAACTGTAAGTAGCCTCAATCATCATATAGTAACATTTTCTAAAGGCCATCTCTGGACCTGGTATTAATCAATTTATGCCTGCATGGTTTTATACAAGTTGCTTCAATTTCACCTCCCTTTATTTTTCCTTCTATAACAGAGACAAAATAATAACAACAGCAATGAGCCTTGCCATTCACATATGACAGTTTGGGGTTCAAATAAAAAAAAACTATATGATGTAATATTGTAAGCTGCAATGAATGACGAAAGTAAGCCATGTATTTTTTGGTAATAATGATACAGAGATTTACCAGACATTGAGTACTCACATACACAGTAACACACCAATCCACTTACTTTTTTGTTTTCACAGCACAAATTACTATGAACATCCAATAAAAATTAAATAGAATAAGAGATATATTTACAATATAGTTAAGCTGCTGACTTTTTCCTTTTACACCCCAGGGATACCGAGGCCTCAGGTTCAAAGGCCAATGTGAATTTCTATAGACAGGTTATCATAGCAGATCTCAAGGTTGCAGACCTTCATACCCCCACCCCCTGTGTTCAAATTTCAAGAGCAAGGTATAACTTCAGAATTCTTCCCTGCTCCTGATGGGTCTCTAGCCATCAGCTACATCTGTCCTGTGGTCTTGTGCTTTTCTTTCCATTCCGCCTCCATGTGGCATTTCTGTCACTGCATCTGCCCTTAGAGACCTAAGCATCAGCAGTCACAGCTGGCAGGAGTGATTTCTATAAAGCATTTAAGGGTGAAAGATGCTTCATCTACCTACAATGCTATCATTATCAGTCATCTCAGCAAAATCAGAGTTGAGCCTCCTGCTGGTGTAACAGCAGCTGCAAAGTGCTGATATCCTCTTGATATGGATTTCTTGATTTTAACCTAGAACAAAATGTATATTGCTTTGATAAAAAAAATGCATGTGGAAAAGCTTCTTATTTGAAGGATTAAAAGTAAAATCTGTTTTTGTTCTAATTTTCTTCTACTCTATTTGAACAGTTGGAAAACAGACTTATTTTTTACAATCCTTCTGCTCAGGGCAATGGGATTTTGATATTAAACAAAAGAAGGGATTTACTTCAAATATCTAGGGCTAGGCCAAGGAACCAGGGCTATGACTCAGTGACATGAAAATTGGACTTTGTTACATGAGATGCAACTCTAGATATTTTTTTTCCTTAATTGACCCAGCAACTGCAGAAAAGTTCATTTACTGTAATCAATATTACTTTACATTGTGCCTCCGTCAAAAACTACTTTCTGTGGTCAATAGCAATTAGACAGATGGACAGAAATGGCAGCATCAATGGTGATGAAACTCAAGATTTATACCTGCCACTCTTCTAAAAAAAAATACACGCCAGGGAAACAGCTAATGGCATCATATTGAATTTGCAACCTTGCAGGGAAGACCTAGCATGTGCTCTGGAAAAAGCTGTAAGTGCCACAGACCAGGAAGCTGAGATGAGAAATCTCTCTGTGTAACACTGGGGATTTGTAACCCACCCCACCATTCTTTTGACATTGTTTCTGTCAATGCTGACTGTGACTAATATGTAGCTTGTAGATAAATAGCAAGTTTGTATAAGGATCCTAGGAATTAACTTTAGAAAATGCAGATTCCAACCTCCAGTAATCCCAGTTCCAGGAGATTTTCTTCAGCCATAGAACTAGGATGCCATAGAACCATGACGATGAAGACCAGGATGACACAAACCAGACTATCACTTGACTAGTTTCAAGTTCTTACCAGAATAGAATGTACTGGGCTGCATATAGAGAACTTTTTAACTCCTCCCTTGATTTTTGTTTTGTTTTGTTTTTGTTTTGCTTTCCCTCCCCTTCCTTATAAAAAACCTCTACTCGCACTGAGATGTTCAGATGGGCTTTAGACAAGAGTCCCTTATCTTCTTAGGTGATTGATTCTCAAATAAGCCTCTTTCCTTTCTCACCAGCGCCTGTCTTGGCAACAGGCAGGTGAACCTTTACCTCTGTTATCTTCTTAAGTTCACCAAGATCTAATAAACAAGAGGAAAAACACTTCTGACATGGTATGTCAGCCCAACTATACTCATGCACACAGCACCTCAAACATCTGCTCCTTTGTGACTGGTTTTCTGATTTTTATCTTTGACCTATTTTTTAAACCTATATTGAATGATTTGGACCAATATTCCCAGAAAGACAGAATCGCAGTGATACCAAGGAAAGGTCATTAATTGGTGTTAGAATCAACATGGGATGAGTTAAGTCAAACTAAGGATAGGACTTGCCAGAGAAGCAGTGGCAATGGTTTCTTGTGGGCTGAGGAATAGGCTTCATTAGCACAGCAAAAGCAGCCACATTTGATCAAAGCAAAGATGAAAAATGAAATATGTGATCAAATCTAGGATGCAAAGACAGTGGTTAATAAAGTAACTAAATCCTGGAACTTGGAACCCAGATGAAGACTGCTGAATAGGACCCCTATAACCCGACTAACTAGAGGGTACTGAGATTTAGGGAATATAAAAGAGACATATGTAGTATCACAATGATCATAACTTGCTGATTTCTCTGGAGAGTTCTTCCTCCAAAAATAGTAGTTCCTACCGAAAAAAAAGTCAAAAACACCTGAAAACAACAATCTCATATTTTTGCTTTCTGGTTTGAAGAAGTTATTGAACTGTATTACAAATGCCCACAAATATTCATGAATACAATCTCCTTTCATTTTCCTTGAGCAACCCTTAACTTTCTTTGACCATCTGCCTACTTGCTTCTATCCTTTTCATCTTTCTGCATCCATTCTCTTGATACTCAAGAAATATTTTGAAAAATATAGTAAATTGTGTAAAATCATTCTCCTACTTACCCCTTATAGTAACATTTATTATGACCTGAATACTAGTACATTCAAACATCTTCTAATGGCCTGGAAGACCTACAAGATGTACTTCCTAATCTGCGTAGCCTTAACTCATGCTGCTGTCCTAAACTTACAGTTTTCAATACAGCAGGAACATTGCACCTGAAGTACTTAACTCTACTTCTCTTTCTCTCCCTCCTATTAAGAATTTTCCCTACTGCCTAGGACAGTGATGGCGAACCTATGACACGCGTGTCACAGGTGACATGTGAACTCATTTTTTTGGTTGATTTTTCTTTGTTAAATGGCATTTAAATATATAAAATAAATATCAAAAATATAAGTCTTTGTTTTACTATGGTTGAAAATATCAAAAAATTAGTATATGTGACACAGCACTAGAGTTAAGTTAGGGTTTTTCAAAATGCTGACATGCCGAGCTCAAAAGGTTTGCCATCACTGGCCTAGGAGGTTCTGAGATTATTTTTTTTCCTACCAGAAATTGATGGGTGTTTGTCCTGGAGAGAAATAGAATTAGCCAGAAGCCCTAATGATCTCTCACAACATTTCTTTTATCATATGCAAAAAGTTATTTATGGTTATTCCACCTTCATTCTTAGTGCTATGGACTCACCAATGATCACCTGATGGAATTTTAGGAAGCTGGTTATAAAATTAGCATAGAGGTCAAGATCTCATTAATTCAAAATTTCTGGGTACAAATATTGATTTCTACTACCTTCATTACTATCTAGCCATGTACATTTAGACAAGTTAGTTTTATTAATTCTCTGTTCCTTCTCTACATTTGGGATTACAATGCTAATTTTCAAAGAGCAAAGGGAACGCTTTATTGACAAGTTTCTGGTATATAGCAGGTATTCAGAAATTTTGAAATAGTACAAGTAAAGCACCCTTCCTTCCCCCCTCCCCTCCCCCCTCCCCTCATTCTTAACAAGTACACAAAAGGAGAAAAGAACTGGCATGAACTAAGGACCCAAAATGCACTGGGCTCTTTAAGAAACTGTTTAAATGTCATTAATTAAAATGCTGTAAAAAGAGTCTTACATTTGAGGAGCTATCATCTTTGAAAAAGATATAACAACAACTGAATTACAATATGTGGTAAGTGCTCTGTAGTGGGTTGAATTATATGCTTCCCAATGAGAAAGTAAAAAAAAAAGTATCCCCCCCCCCAAGATATTTCTACCTGATTGCGACTATTTGGAATAAAGGTCTTTGCAATCTAATTAAATGTGGGATCTCTATATTAGATCATCCTGAATTTGGCTGAGCCCTAAATTTAATATTGACATCCTTATAAAAGACAGAAAAGAAGAGGACACAAAGACACGAGAAAGAAGTCCATGTGAAGACAGAGGCAGAGACTTATGTTATGCATTGCAAGCCAAGAAATGCCAGGAGCCACTGGAGGAGAAAATGAAAGATTCTTCCCTGGAGACTTCAGAGGGACTGTGGCCCTGCCAACACCTTGATTTTGGACTTCAGGCCATTTAAACTATGAGAGAATACATTTTCTGATCTTTGAAGTCACTTAATTAGTTTTGGCATATAGTGGCAGCCTAGGAAAGTAATAGATGCTGTAATAGAGATAGAAGCAAAGTATTCAGGAAAATAAAGTCAAACCGAACTCTGTCTGGGGCCAGTGTGGTTTGCCAAGGGGGATGTGGTGACCTAGAGCACAGGATGATGATGTACCATGCCTCTATACTGATGAAAAAAACACAAAAACCAAAAAACTTGGCACTCCTATGCATTATTTCAACAGCTTGGGTTATATAAATGCTTTATGCATCAGACAAGCAAAGCATCAACTAGGACACTTTCCACAAAATGGCTATGTAATAAAGATTAAGAATAGAGCAAATCTATTTTGCTTTAGGTAAAAGACTACCCCACATATTTATTGCTGCCTTCTCCCTTCTGCTTTATTTGTTTCCTTCAATTAAGATACAACTTTAAATTCCAAGGGTTCTAATCACATTATTTTGAAGTCACTTTGGACAGGGGGAGAGGAAGGATTGGAAAGAGTTGGGGGGGGGGCAGTTCTGGATCCCCATGTACAATAAGCACCAAACAGAAAACAAAGGTTTGTGTCGCCCAGGCATCTTCTGTCTTACATTTCAAACTGTCATTTTAAACAAACAAATACAAATATTCCTGAGCAATGGGGAAAGCAAAGCGGGTTGTTGTTTTCTGTTTCCACTTTTCATATCTCAGTGAGCTTCTTAATAGCACCTTTGACAAGTAACATGCTTTTCCACTTGTGATCAAAATCACTGAAGAGCAGGCAGCTCTCCTTTCCTTTATTAGCTTGCTCTGTTGATGCTGCCCCAGGAGATTCTTTTCTTTCCTTTTTTTTTAATTCCCAAATAAAATCATCGAAGGTGACAACTAAACAGGAGATGTTTTATAATGAAGAATTACACCAAGATCATTTCATTAACCCTTCATTGCCCTCAAATCAGATTTAACCTTCTCCAAGAAGAACATAATTGAAAATATAGGAAATCTATATCAACAAATGACAAAGCTGGAAGAGATATGCTTGCATACTGTGTGATGGAAAAATGCACCTTGAGGGGCACTGCTTGACCTTTTCAAGAAATCAGCAGTCATAATTATGTACTAGAAGCACACTGAGTTTCCAAAGAGACCAAAGAAACAAGAGACAAGGACAGCATATTACAGTCAAATGCACTTATCTTCCATTTATACTGAATATTTTGTTCAGTTCATAAGAGCAAGTCAGACTAAAAGTCTGGATTCAAACTTCCCATTGTGCAAGTTACCTACCCCATTACATGCCCCCCTGTAATGATGAGCATTATACTGGCTCCTAATCTATAGAAGACTGTGAAGATGGAATGTAATACTGTATATAAAGCTCCAAGCAGAGGGTCTAACATATATATATAGAAGACCCCTAAATCATGTTATCTCTTTAAGGTAAAGTAGACCAGCCACTTACCTTACTCTAAAAAAATTATTAAATTGGTAATTTAGAGCATAAAGATTAGAGGAGACATTACTATTTTCTTTAATTTGTTCGGTCAGTGATGATTCTAGGTAAATTCGGAAGCATTTATTTTCTCAATCACTACTCATTTTGTTGTAATATTACACAACTGTTTCTGGTCTCTGTTAAAGCAGGAGTATGTTATTATTACTGTCTATCACATGTTGGACCATGAGGAAAAGACAAAGGTGATGCTTATCTCATTCAATTTTAGAATTCATCAACCATGGAAAGATTTAGCAGGCTAGTTTATTGGGAAAACTTGTTCATATTAGTCAAATAGGCTTAGGCCTAATATCTCTTTTGTTTAGTAATATTAATGTTATGTCCTTTCTGTTTGGATCTCTATTAAGCGGGAGTAATAATGTCTACATAATAATGTTAACTGGAGGATTCAGTAGAGTATTCTTTTAAGTTTTATTTTGAAATATAAGACTTAATAGAGAGTTGTAAAAACAACAAAGATCTTTCATCCAGCTTTTTTTAAAAAAAATAGTTCTATATTAATTTCAGAGAGCGGGAGAGAAGAGAGAGATAGAAACATCAATGATGAGAGAGAATCATTGATCAGCTGCCTCCTGCATGCCCCCCAACCCCCTCTGGGATTCAAGCACCTACCCAGGCATGTACCCTTACTAGGAATTGAACCTTGACCTCCTGGTTCATAGGTTGATGTTCAGTCACTTAGCCACACTAGCCAGGCAATCCAGTTTTTTTTTTTTCTTCCAACAATGAGAAGTTCAGTCTTCATTAGTCACAATATATCCTATCTAATAAAAGAGTAATATGCAAATTAACCATCACTTTGCGATAAAGATGGGGGGCACCCACAGCCAATAAGGAGGGAATATGCAAATTGATGCAACAAAGATAGCGGCACTGGCCAGAGCCACGGAGCCACCAGAGAGCAGGCAGAAAGGCTTGGCATCCTGGAGACCCAGGAATGGGGCTAGGGATGATCAGGCCAGGAGGGGAAGGCAGTCGGGGGTGAGCAGGCTGGTGGAGGGGCAGTTGGAGTTGATCAGGCTGGCAGGGGGAGGCAGTTGGGGGCAATCAGGACAGCAAGAGGGGGCAGTGGGGGTGAGAAGGCCGGTGGGGGGGCAGTTGGGGGCAAGCAGGCTGGCAGACATAGTGGTTAGGGGTGAACAGGGAGGCAGGCAAGTGAGCAGTTAGGAGCCAGCTGTCCTGGATTGCAAGAGGGATGTCCGACTGCCAGTTTAGGCCTGATCCCCAGGATTAGGCCTAAACTAGCAGTCAGACATCCCCCAAGGGGTCCCAGATTGAAGAGGGTGCAGGCAGGTTGAGGGACATACACCCCCATGCACAAATTTCGTGCATCAAGCCACTAGTTTACTTATATGTTTAATTATTATATATGTACAATGTTGTTTCAGAGTTGCTAAACAACATTTCTGTGAAAATAAAATTTATAAAACAGAAGATAATATTTGTATATATTTCCTTTTGCATTATAGAATATACAATCAAAAAGCTATTTTCTAAAGTTATTTAAATTAGTTCTTTTCTTCTACATATTTCAATGTACTTATATCATTTATTTGTAATACAGTTGAATTTACTTGCTTGTATTCTATTTTGGGTATCCTTGGCAATTCAGTTGATTTCATTCATTCATTTATTCATTCATTTCTAGGTCTATTCTCAAAATCAGAACTATAACCACAACTACATTCAGAGAGATGTGACTCCTCCTTCATTTTTTTATCCCATTCCCATCCCCTATTATTTTCACTCCAATCCCATCTTCTCCCTTTATGTAGCCAATCTCATTAAATTTTGATTTATTCTTATATTTATTTTTTCACAAATGGTCAGATACAGATACATTCTATATCCTTTTTTTTCATACATAAAAGTAGCATACTATAGACACTCATAGGTGCTTTGTCTTTTTTCACTTAACTATATAAACAAGAAATTCCTCCATATCACTTCACAGAGATCTTTCTCATTCTTACTGATATCTGCACAGTCCTCTATTATGAAGATAAACCATAGTTTATTTATTTCCTATGCATGGGCATTAGGTAAATTCTCAATGTTTTGCATTTATTAAAAAAAATGTTAGAATTAATAAAATTGTGTTATGTATTTTGGTATTACTGGAGGTATTATAATACTTAGATGTTTCTGGTAAATGATAAAAGTTAGACATTAACCCTTCTAAGTACCAAAACTCTGACTTGAACTACATTCCAGGAGGAGATTATAATTGGCTGTACACATCAGGTGTATAAAGAAGAAAAAAAAGCAATGTCCCAGCTTGAAAAGCTTGGAAATGAGGAGATAGTCCAAAGCGCTGTCTACTGGGGAGAAAGAGGAGGACTAAACTTGACCTGGCATAAAGAATTTGCAAAGTCAGTTATGAATCAAGATGTTTTGAGAGAGAAATATCATAGTCAGAAGAAAGACCCTGAGGCCACAGTGTGTGGAATCCTTTACAAGGAATGGAGAACAAACTATTGTTAAAGTTGTCACAAGGGAAGCAAATGATTCTCCTTGCAGAAGGCCCTGCAACTGTGCTCATTTTATGAATTAATTTCTCCAAACTATTATTGATGGAAATGTAATAGACTGAAGCTACAGGAAGTAAAATGATAGCCCATTCTCAGCCTGACATTTCTTGTAAATGCATCTAGTGTTTCCTGACCCATGTTGCTCAATTTGAGAATTCTCCCCTAAGACAATTCTCCAATTTTTATAATTTTGTATTGAGAAGCATATTAAAGAGAATAATTTCAGAGTGTGTGACTGTTCCTTTCAAGTTTATCCTGTTTGCCTTAAGTCAAAAGGATATTCAGAGTCTCTGAATTTAACAAGAGACCAGAACATTGTTGAAATGATCCTTATGGTAGACAGCATTCCTCCCACTAAGTGAAAGAGGTTTTTGAGGTCCAATAAATATATTCAGCCTCCATGCCCAAGTTCTAAAATAATTAAGAGAAACGCATATATATCAAAGAGCACAGCTATTTTAATTTTTTTAAAGCAAAACAAAAATACCTGTACAGTGGGGTCTTGACTTACAAGTTTAATTTGTTCCGAGACCGAGCTCGTTAAGGAGCTCGTTAACTCAAATAACTCTATCAACTCAATGCAAAAAATTGGCCGAGAGACAGCTGGTATCTCTAAAAACTCGTTAGTCGGGACACTCGTAAGTCAAGGCCCCACTGTATTGGAGAATGTGACAGAATGGGATTTAATATTGTGATACAATGATCTTGTTAATGCTTCATCTCCATCACAGGAGAAACAAGAAAATCAAATGCTTCCCTTTGGGGGTCTGTGTAGCAGAAAACAGAAGCTTCCTGCTGACAGGCTCAGTCCCAAAGTAGAGAGCAGGAGGAGTAAAACTGAGCATGCTCAGGTACATCTTCCAGATTCATCAATCAATAAGTTACTTCTGTTCCCATGCGCAGGCTGATTAAAGATGGAGGAAGAGACTAGGGCAAGGGTAAATTAGTGGTAGGAAAAGGTTCTTCTCTAATACTTCAAACACATACTTTCCATTGGGAAATAACTTGCCATAAACACATTTCCAAGGTGAGATAGAAGAGTTACTTTCATACTCCAGATGCATTGTTTAAAGGTATGCTCTTTGTCTTCTGAGGTAGCCCCACGTTAGGAACCTGGAGCCTGGGTTTATTTCATATATATGTATTTGGGGGATCAGTACCATCTGAGTCCCAGCTTCTGAAGAACGCTTGGTAGCAAAGCTCTTAGCAAGGGTCCTTAGGCTCCTTATCCTCGATAATTAAACACAGCAGATTCCTACTCCTGCTTCTTCTTCTTCTTTCTTTTTTTGGTTTTGGTTTTTTAATCCGATGCCGGTTTTACATCTTGAATTAATTATTCTTCCAAAGCTCCTTGATTTGTTTGTCTCGTGCAGGGAAAGACAGGTAGGAGAGTTAATTAAATATCCTCTTGTCAAACAGATGATGAAATCTTCCGTGGCACTGGTTCTGGGGTGTGTGTGTGTGTGTGTGTGTGTGTGTGTGTGTGTGTGTGTGTGTGTTTATGTTCTTAACTTATTCTTCAGCAAAGAAACTGAAAGGCAGCATTAGCCTCCTTCTTTATTCTAACGGCTGGGTGGGCTGTGCTTTGGAAAAGACTACAGCTATACAGAAGCAAGGTGGCAGCAGGGGTCTGATTAGGTGGTTTACCTGGCAGTGCTCATAAGCAATTAGGACTCTGTCATTGCCAAAACCTCTGCACTAAACGCTGGACCTCCAGATCTCTTTCATTGTGTCCTTTGTACTGATGGGGATGGACACAGCCCATTGCCTGCAAGGATACAGAAGGCACTTGGAGAGACTGTGTTGCTACAAGAAGAACAAGATTATTACAAGAGGAAATATCTAGGTGAGAGACAGGGTGATTAGAATACTGGCAGGGCTTAAATGCCATTTGGAAGGAGAGAGCATATTTTGATAAACTTTAGGTGTAACAAAGAATAATTTCAAGGCTTCCCCCCACCCCCAAATATGTTTTTATTGATTCCAGAGAGGAAGGGAGAGGGAGAGAGAAATAGAAACATCAATGATAAGAGTTAATCATTGGTTGGGTGCCTCCTGCATGCCCCACACTGGAGATAAAGCCCACAACCTGGGCATGAGCCCTAACAGGGAATCAAACCATGACCTCCTGGTTCATAGGTTGATGCTCAACAACTGAGCCATGCTGGCCGGACTCAAGGACTTTTTAAAAATATATAGTCACAGATATTATCTCTTGGTTTTAACTAGGGAAGAGGGTAGGTGAGAGGGAGAAATATCAGATTTAGGATTCTTTGAAATTATCTCTAATATTATTTAAGAGGTGATCTCTTGTTCCTAGGAAGTTAAATCATGGTTTATCACAGGTAGCCAGAAGTTACACACATATATAAGTTTGTGCCTTTATTCTTTTCAAAGAACAATGTAATTACTTAAAATAAAGTATTTAGTTACTGTTTTGAAATCTCCAAGAAAGGGCGTCTCACATTTCTTCATTTGAATAATGGGGAAGAATTTTTCCACATCATGAAAGAACTAATGAAATTCTGTAAGGGCCCTGTGCTACCTTAATATTTTGAAATTCTGTGCCACTTTAAAGAATCATTTTTCTGTTTACCTATGAGTTTTGCCTCCACAAATTGAGTGAAATATTCAGGAAAGCACAGACTGGGTCCTAAAATATCACTATACCCTCAGCACCTACAAGGCCCTATATATAGCTGGTGTCAATTAATGTTTGGTGATACTACTGAGGACAAAATGGTTCACCACTCTGAACCTGGACATGGGGAAATGTTACCTGATAAAGAAATCCTTACTGGGTAATCTCAAGTCACACCAGGAGGGGAGTTTTTGTACATATAGGATGGTACTGTTACCGGTACCGGATGCTCTCCTGCTTGTGAATTCTGACCTTTGCCCATTGATCTTATTTACACTGAGATTTTTTGACAATCCCTTCTCTGCCCAAGGGCAGTGACACGTTGGTATGCTAATAGCTGTTTTTTTCTTGTGCCTGCATGACTCTTCATTACAAAGAAGAAAGGTGCTATGTCAGTAAAATACATTTTCATTTCCTTTGCATTATCCCGTAAGAAAAAGATGAACCAAACCACTAAACTGCTTTAAAGCGGTGGCATTCAGTGACCCTGACTGCTCCTTTAGCCTGAGCTGAATCTGCACACTGACCTCCAGGTGAAGATTTTCATTGGCCCTTCCTAAATGCCTAACCCTCAATTCCCCCAGGATCTTGAATGTTTGCTTTGCAAATAGAAATGTCAAAAGGTCTAGATATAAATTTATATTTAGTGACCCAGCAGAAAAAAATGTGGCTAAGAATTTATTTATATGGGAAAAGGTCCTAAGCTCGGAATCAGCTGGAGAGGTGTGGATAACTAAAGGGTGGCCTGGTTTCCTAAAGAGCACTGCCCTCCGCCCTGTCCCACCTTGTCAGACAGGCGGTGGCCTGCTGCGAGCCTGGAGGATGAGCAGCCTGCTCACTCTGCCTTGGGACAACATGATGAGAATCAACACAGGGACAGGGATTTTTAAAGATGTTTTATTAATGTGTCCCTTGACTGTTCATTTGCTAAGGGTTTACAAATGCTTTATCAATTATGAATGGTCTTGATACCTAGCTTTAAAGAAATCCTTAAAGTTGGGAAGGCTATGGACATTGAATAATTCACACCCGGTGCCATTTCTACTAAACTAATGCCTTTTAACAGATAAGGCCAGAGTAATCTGGATTAAATTTGTTTATCTCTGGGTTGGTTTCCTTTTTGTTCCTCTAAAAATGGGGACTATCCCTTGAAAAACAAGGCATATTATCTGGTTGTTAAAATTGAAAATTGGGAGCCAGGACTTTCATGGTTTCAGGCTAATGTTTCTCCTGACCTTGGTTAATGGTTGGAAAGTCTCATAGGCCTCTCTTCTTGACATTTTCAGATTGCTCTGGCTTTATTCTGCTACTCATTTCTAAATGAATTATTGAAGATGAATTTAACCAGCCACCCATTAGTTTGCACTTTTCTCACTTTTCATATATCACGTTTGGCCTGGCTTTTTTTTTCTTGCAGACATTAAAAACATCACTAGTTCTGCATCCTGATTCTCAGTAGATGCTTTTTCACTACTTCACACATCCATTTTATTGTTTTTAACCAAGTGCAGTTAGAAATCAAAGGTATTTCGCATTCCATGTTGCCTGTCTTGAGAGGAATAGTACTTCCCTGGAAGTCCACAGCTGCCCTGGGTGACTGCAGGAAGATAAGGAGCTACCCTGGAATCAACTGTCCTCTCTCCTTTGATCTCTGAATGGTATCCTCATTGGCTGAACCCACTTGAAAGCCAGAGGACATGGGAACCCATGCATGTAGCCACTCTAGACCCACATCCATTCTTGCCACTATCATCCTGACAACCCAACAAGAATATGGAATTGTGGGAAGTGAATCTGGAGAGGCAAAAGGAAGGGAGCCAGAACAAATCCAAATTTATTGTTAGTATTCATTGATTAATCAACTGTGGATAGGAGACAGGAAACAAAGAAAAGGCAGAAAAGGCAAAGATTGATATAAATGTCCATTTACTGTACATCAGATCATAACAAGCACATTCAACACAATAGATGAAAACTAGAATCAATATTTGTGTAATTCAGGTGTCATTAAACTAGAGCCCAGGGATAAAACCCAGCCCATTTTTGTAATGTTTTATTGGAACACAGCCATGATGATTTCTTTAAATGTTGTTTTTGGCTGCTTTCATGATGCATCTCCAAATGCATTTTGGCTGCTTTCATTATGCATCTCCAAATGCATAGTTGCAACATTGAGTGCATGACCAACAAAGCCAAACATATATAATCTCTTGTTTTTCCTGGGGAAAAAAATTGCTGATTCCCTGAAAACTTTACAACATGTAAAGTGTCCAGTACTGTGTATAGAGATAGTGGTGCTAAAAAGGGGTAGGTGGTAGTTTTTTATCCTTTCTCCCAGATATACCTTTCTTATATATGCTTCTATAACCCATATACAAAATTTGCTTTATTTTCAAGTAAATACATTATAATGCCAGGCTAATCATGTTTGATTCCACCATAGGTCTCTACTTTCCCTATTTGGACATCTATTAAGTAAGGTTGAAAGATGTTATGATATCCTTCAGAAGCCAATACAAATAATAATGACAATGACAAAGAAATAAAGTTGACCCTTGAACAACTGGGAGGCTAGAGGTCCTGACCTCCCAAGTAGTCAAAAAATCTGCTTATCACTTTTGACTCTCCCAAGACTTATTCATCCCTCAGTATCCACAGGAGCGAGGTCCCAGGATCCCCATGGATATCAATTCCCTTATATATATAATACTAGAGGCCCGGTGCATGAAATCCATGCACAGGAGTGGGGGTCCCCTCAGCCCAGCCTGCACCCTCTCCCATCTGGGACCTTTCGGGGGATGTCCGACTGCTGGTTTAAACCAGCAGTCGGACATCCCTCTCACAATCCTGGACCGCTGGCTCCTAATCGCTCACCTGCCTGCCTGCCTGCCTGGTCGCTCCTAACTGCCCCCCCCCACCGGCCTGGTCACCCTTCACTGCCCCCCCCCCCGCCAGCCTGGTCACCCTCACTGCCCCTCCTGCCAGCCTGGGTACCCCCAACTACCTCCCCTCCCCCACCGGCCTGGGCGCCCCATGTAGCCTGCTGTTCAGTCATTTGGTCGTCCCTCACTAACCCAAATCAATCTTATATGCTATCAGTCCAGATGACTGGACTGATCATTAGTTATGTAAAAAGATAGAGAAGTTTCTTCTGGAAATTCACAAGTGTATCTCAAACCAATGCATTGAGCTAGTTCATGACACAGTTCATGCACTATTCTTGTCAGGTCTCCTTTTCTCTTTGTCTTATTTAGGCTGAAACAAATGATGTACATGCATCATTTTCCCTGAAGCTCTCTCAAAAATGTCTATCACAAGGCAGTTGCCATACTTTTCTTTCCAGTATCTGAATTTAATTGGTTCAACCTCTTGCAACTGAGAAATCACTTTGTTTCGAATTTTCAAGATACCTTTAATTCCTGTTCACATGAATATAATTAATGTGTTTCATGCTAGGGCAGCAACATAAAGTATAACTTTTTTTTATGCTACAAAATTACCAGCTTAGTATTGAGAATAAATGAGGTACATTTAAAATGCCTGCAATTGAAAAGGAAATATTTTCAGGATGAAGTAAATTTGTATTTGTTTTTACGTGTATGATCTTTAACATCCTCCACTCTTATTTCAACAGTGAATTTTAACACAGTGTTAGAAATGATTCCCTATGTAGTGTTCCGGGCCCTGTCCCTGAATTTCAAAAGTATTTCATCTAAAGCCATCTCAGACAGATCTAGTCATCCCTTCTTTTTTTAAATCCTCACTCGAGGATATTTTTCCATTGATATTTTTTAGGGAGCATGGGAGAGAGAGAGAACGACGGAGAGAAACGTGGATGTGAGAGAAACACATTGATTGGTTGCCATGAGCCTCAGGGCTCAAACCAGGGAGGAGCCTGCAACCAAGGTACGTGCCCTTGACCCGTAATCGAACCTGGGAACCCTTGGTCCACAGGCCGATGCTCTGTTCATTGAGCCAAACCGGCTAGGGCTATTCATCCTTTCTTTCATTTAGTAAATATTCATTGAATGCTTACCATAGGCCGAATGCGCTGTCCAGCCTAGGTGACACAAAGATGAGAAGACAGTGGCTCTTCCTGTTAGGAGCTCACTCTCTGAAAGAGAAGACAGGTGCAAAGGAAAAAATACATGATAGTGAGTGCTTGCCGTAGCCCAGGCAACTCAGGGGACACGGTTTATTTTGCCTCAGAGAGTCAGGAGGAACTTCACCAGGGAGATGACATTCGAAGATGTCCAAGTGAGGCCATTCACACTTTCTTTTAATTTAAAATTATATACTTAAAATCCAATGAAGAAACACAAAAATAGTAGTAAACTTTAAAAATTAAAATATACATTCAGAAAATGCTTGATGAAAGGAATGGCATTGGTTTCTGTGGCAATCACGGGAAAGTAGGACTTATTATGAAGCAGATCCATTTTGGCTAACAAAGGCCTTACAACTTTTGTTTTCCAAGTTGCTCTTTGAAGTCAGGGTTTTGTCCCAAATCAATCTTATATCCTATCTCTAACATGGACACTGAAAGAGCTGGATTTGATCTCAGCTCTGTGTTCTATTCCTCTGCTCCTCTATTTATCCCGGGATTCACAAACTTTTATCATTTTGATAGCATAGTCTTGATATCTGGTGAGGCAAGAACCCTCCCCACTTCTTCAGAGTTCTTGGCTATTCTTGGCCTTTTGCTCTTCCAAACAAATTTTACAATCATAATATCTTATCCACATCAAGTCCATAAAAGACTTTAGAGAACTATTTGGAATTAGATTGAATACGTGAATAAACCTAGAATTTACATGATCACAATATTCTCCTCCATGAAAATAATATATATTTCCCTTTATTTATATCCCTTTGAATATCTATTAGTAAAATTTTATAATTCTCTCTTTTCTACTCTATCCCCTATGCTTCTCTTTTCCTCTGTTCTCTTGAGAGTGTTGAAAGTAACCTCAAGACACCAGAGATTCTGCAACCACATCTATACTCTTGACCCCAGGGTGGACTTTCTGTAAATGCCTCAATCCAATTAAAATGCAATGCCCTATTGTTTTCCTCTGCAGCCTCCCTGATACATCGCATACCACTATGATCACTTTCATGCGCTTTTCCCCTTCCAGGCATATTGTTACTTGACTTCAGGATGCAATTGTTATGAGGCCTTTTCACTGATCTTTGGTTGTTTCTTGTAGCACGTTTTGTCTCCCCATAAGAGCCTATGACTACTCCTTGCTTTTGTAATCCCTCCACTGGGCTTAGTAAAGGGCTTGACATTAGTTAGACTGGTATTCAAAATTGTTTATTAAAGGAACAAAAGGCTTCAACAAATGCTTCTTTTATCCAAAGTATCTCTGCTTCTAGAGCCATCCTGCTTGCTGAGGGATCATGAGGAAAGAAAGTACTCCCACCTCACTGTTAGTTCCTCTCCTAGACTTGTCCACATGGCTTCCTTCACACTAAAGAAAAATAATCTATCACTTGGTATCAAACTATTTGCTTTTCCAATTGACTATATTAGAATAATAAATCATAAAAGAAAGGCCGTGAATCAAAAACGCTACCTGAACACATCCTGTATTATTTTTTCCTCAGCAGAGCCCAAAGTGACTGCTACACTAGAATAAATCATCAGATAATCAACACAAAAGGCCTCATTTAAGCTCATTATTCATATAGAGAGGCTGGGTTTGAGTCCTGATATACTTTTTTCAGAACTTTGGTTTTCAGAGATAATAAAAACAAAGATATGTCAAACAAACTCTAGTGTTTTCATCTCTGTATAAATGACATGGGTTCTCCTTAAGTTGGCTTCCTCCTCCTCAGCACACACCTCTAAACAACCTCCTTTCTTGGCTGTGCCACCATTCAGGGTGGTCATTCTGGGCCTTGGTTAAGCAGCACTGCTTCCTACTGAGATGTTCGTTGTTCACCCCTCTGCAAAGTCAAATGATACACTTTTTAAAAAGATTCCAGCCCTAGCTGGTTTGGCTCATTTGTTAAGCGTGTTGGCCCATGGATTCCATTCGGTCAAGGGCACATACCTCAGTTGCAGGCTCGATCCCCAGCCCTGGTCTGGGTGCATGATGGAGGCAACCAATCCATGTGTCCCTCTCATATCCATGTTTCTCTTTCTCTCTTTCCCTCTCCCTTCCACTCTCTCTAAAAAATCAATGGGAAAATATCCTCAGGTGAGGATTAACAAACAAACAAAAGATTGCAATCCTACCCGAAGAGAGGTCACACACTCATTTAGCAAACACTATTGAAGATCCACTCTGCCTGTGACACTGCTTGGTGCTGAGGGAAGACAGATCAGATGAGGTGTAAGAGGAAGGACAACTTTGTACATGTGGATGGTTAAATGAAATACAACAAATGTTATGAAGCAGTACAGAAGGTTGCTGGCTCCCCTTTTCCTGAGCAGACCCCCAGAGCAATACATACTCAGAGGGTAACAAAGTGCTATGGAAGCGAGAGATTGGGGGGAGGGCATTGTCTTTGTAGACAGGGGACCTCTACTCCAGTTTTATTTGTACCACACACTAGCTCAGTGACAGGATGACTGACTCCTCTCTACAACTGTTTTCTCATCTATAATGTGAGAGAAATTTAGGCGATGATTTCTAACTTTACCTTCAGCTGTGTCTTTTTATGACTATGAAGCTGCATCATAAAGTCAACCACTGTAAAGAAAATGGAACCATCGATGTTGCATTCCTCACCATTAGTTCTATATTAAATAAATCATGGCTCTGATGAACCACCTGGCAAGTGTCAACTCTAAATCTTGGTAATCACTTAAGAAAGTAAAATTTTATTTGGAGTCCAGTAACTGAGGTTGAAAGTATACAGTATTCACAGACTATACAAGAAACCAAAGATAATGCAAAAGTTACAGACTTTGAATAAATTAAATTACCCTTATACAAAACTGTTAATTTTGACATAAGCTTTTTTTAAATAAAGCATTTGACTATAATTAAAATTAAAATGGATTTGTTTAGAAAAATGAAATTACCAGTGATTTCAAATTTCTTCTTGATGCATGTCTATATTTTATACAACTATATATTACTTTAGTAATGAGATAAAAAATTTTAAATTTCCTTTATTTTTAAAATAGGTATTTCTGTGAGAAGTTTTTAAATCGGTCTAATGTCAGTAAACGGATAGCAAGTGATGCCTCCACGTTTCTGGAATTACCATACTAAACCAAGCAACAAGCAAGCCTTCTGTTTTCAGTCCACCGTCATTCAGTTTATGCAGCATATTGAGCCTCTAACTTCTGGACCTGTTATCACCCCACCGGAGTGAAAAGTCCACTGGTCACTATGCCCAGTGTCCACCCCCATCAAGGTGACTGTAAAAAGAGCATGGGGCCTTTCTCTCCTCCCTGTTTTAGTAAGATCTTCCCATTAGTCCTCTCCCAAGGATCATCTCCACATTCCTCTGAAGCCTGCACCAATCCTGTCCTCCACCCCTCCCCATACCTCCCCAACTCTCCCTGTATAAAACTGCAGCTCATCAATGAACAAACTTTTCTTAACCTTTCAACATCTTTTCTTATTATCTTAAATGACACCTTCTACTTCCTCTATCCCCTCTGAGGTGGTGGCAGTTTATTTTCTCATGTCTTCAAACTAGAGATGGATCTAGAGTCATCTGTGCTATCACTCCTGCTTTAGATCATTAATTTACCAATGTAATGGTAAAAGCCTATCCCTTTGAGGCTCATGACATTCTGTTATATCATCCTCTTCTCTCTACTGTTATCATTTATCATGCCCCTGATGACTCCTTCTCATTCATCAACAACTTCGGTACTTGGGACAAGCTTCCTCCCCACTCCAAGCACTGTGCTCATTAAGAACCACATTAGCATCTATTTCCCTGACTCATCCAAACTTGCCTCTCAGATCCCCACCTCATTTCCAAGGACGTTCTCTTCTGTGCCTTGGCAATTTCATTATTCATAACTGTTCCGCCTCCCAAACTTCTATTTAAACAGGTCATTTGAACCACAGCCCTGTTCTTGATCCAATTTGCTTCTTTCCCAACTTCCACTACTTTGAAAATTCTCTGGATTGTTTTAACTCTGAGAAAGACTTCTAGTTACCCTGTAATATCTAGGGTTCCCCTCTTTCTCAGTAACAGAAAACTTGAATGTTGCCTTGATACTTGGTCATCTGGAATAAATATCAAATTTCTCAACTTCTTCAGGTAAGTCATGAACAGGTGACTGATTACTGGGTACAATGTCAAGGATTGGCTTTAAGGAAGGGAACATGCCTTGCTTGTTCTTTCCTCTTTCCAACTTGTTCAAAAGTAGAAATGTGGCAGGAAAAGCAAAATCCCTTTTTCTCATACAGTGACCCTGGGAACAGAAGCCACACACAGCTGATGAATCAGGTAGGACACCGAGAAGCACAGTAACACTCATGTGCAGATGGTCCTTAAACTTATTGCATGTTGAGAGAAAGAAATTTTGTCATGCTTAAGCTACAGTTATTATTAGTGATGGTTTGCTATTGTTTTTCTAAATTAACTTATCTCCTATGAAGACTTTCTAGAAAGATTTCACCAACTTTGTTTTCTTTCTTTTGATTTTTTCCTCTGTAAAACCTCCTCTAGTACACAAAGGTTTTCAGAATCATTTTACTGATTTTATAGCTGAACTTATAACTGAATGACATTTTTTAAAGGAATAGGGTTGTAAAAATAATCCATAGTTCATTACTTTAATTATGTGTGTATGAAGGGAAGTTTCCTCTCCTTTTCTTTGTGTTTTCTTTTTTTTTCTTTCTTCTTCCTTAACATCAAAAGCATTTTTCTTGAAGGGGAATGACTCCCAAGGTGAGAGTCAAAGAATGCATGTTTTAGGAGTGTGAGAAAAGTCATGATTATCCTTTATACCTGGGATGTTGGCCAGATATCTGTGGGATTCTATTAATAGAATCTTCAGGTACTTTTAAATGAATAAATGAAGTGTAGTAAGTAGTGGTGCCCCTGTCTAGTGTCTTAGACAGGCCTAGTCCTAGAAAGCAAAGTAATGAATGAAATCTAGCAAAGGAGAGCAGCATTCTTAGTTTTCCAGCTGAATGGGGCAAGAAATGACACTTGGAAAGTATTGCAAATAGGAGTCCCTATATATGATTAATTGACAAATGAGGGGAAAAACAATAAGTCCTAATCTTAAAGAAGAAACATTCATTAAAAGCTAAGGGAAATCATATGGTTTTGTGGCTAAGACACTAGAACTGAGCATTGATGAATAAAGCTTTAGTAGACTAAGAATTAGGAAAAAAAAACTTCTAAGCGGGAAAAGCAGTGGGAAAAACAGGTCTGAAAGCAAGATATTTTTAAAAGGCAATAAAAGGTAATTCTAGCTGAATTTGAGAAATTTTTGTGAGAGATCATAAGGAATCCAAAGTTAGGAATCATCTTATTCACAAAGAGGATTTGTTAAATATTTGACTAAGGATATTTGAGGGATATGAACTTAGTCATTCAGAAAAGAATGAAGAAGACAAAGGACACAGACATAACAGGAGAAATTTCACCATTTATTCCACTAATATGTGCTGAATAAATTGTGAAAGAAGGAAGAAACTAATGTTTATTAAGTACATAGTAGGTATTAGATTACAGTACAGATTTTACTTAAAATATATCATTTTACCTTTATAAAAACATTGAAAAATTTTGGGTAGTATTAATTATTATTACTATTTTTAAACAATGGATATTTATATTTAAGTTGTGAAAGATCACATATGTAGTAAATAGTAAATTGAAGATCTGAACCTGGGTGCATAAGATTATAAAACATTTATTTTTCTACAGTTCATCACATCTTTGGTAATGGAAATATAAAAGGGGAAAATAAAATGAAATTGATATTATAAAATATAACAAAAATTTGGTAAATATTTGAAAGTTAATCTAAAAGGAAGGTGGGTTGACAAATAATTTTATATGATATTTTGATAAGAGAGAGAGGATCAGGAAGATCTTTTTTTTAAATTAGGAAATGGGGAAGCTAGATTTTAGATGTGTTACACATGATGTGATGGAGGAACATCTCAATAAGTAACTGGAAGACACATGGCAGGACAGATAAAGAAGTGAAGACATTAAATTAGGAGTTATAGCTAATGACAGCAATTATGACCTTACCCCAGTGTCCCATCAGTGTCCATCTCTCTGATAATTAATTGAATCATCAGCTACTAAATTAGCCCTGCCTTGGAATATAGGTCCCTTAAGTTGCCTCCTAACCAGAAATCATAACTGGTCGCCCTGAAAATTTAATATCAAGCTGGACTTCATCTGATTTTGCTCTGATCTGTTGCCTCTGAACTTTTGCTTTGTTTCTTAAAACAAATATCTGCTTTGCATCCCAGTTCCAGTAACTAGGATTTCTTCCTTTTACCTGAACCAAGCCATTGCTCCTGTTTCTTGCAGGACTCTCATATTTTCCTAAATCAAGGATTTATACCTCCTTCTTGTTCTGTGCTTTCAGGATCAGATATTCTGCACTAAATTCAGACAAGTAGGCAGTGATCTTGACATCTGGGGCCAGACCTTGCTGCCTATCTTACTGTCAGCAGTTTTGTGTTCCTATGAAGGACCATATACTGGAGCATTTCCATCAGCATCTTACATGCTACACTAGCTCCATCTTAAAAGACAAAACATGAAAAAAAAAAACCCTGCTCTTGACTCCACTCTAGCTTTCACCCTTGGTAGCAAATAGTTTTTATATACAATGAAAGTTTAAAATGTCACACATTTCTACATAAAAATTTTAATCTTGTTCTCTAACCAACCAATGGCTGCAAGAGGGAAGGAACTAAAGTTCTTCACTTTGAAATGGAAAATGGGAGGAGTGTCCAGGCTGAGAAAATCATAGGATTTTAATTAAGATGGTGGAGTATGGGCACCAAATTCCCAGTGTTCTCCCTGCAGAATTTCAATCAGTCTAACATCAGAAGACATCGGAATCACTGCAGATGTCCTGGAAGTCCCAGGCAGCCATAGGACCCCGAATTGCTCCTGCCTATATTCGAACAGGAGTGGACAACTGCTACGTGGTGGCAAATTTTTTGTCAGGACCTGGGCAAATGTGGATCACATAGCTGGACCCTCGGAACTACCAGAATGACAGGTACACAGGCCATTTCATCAACCTGGAAATAATGGCACTCTACATTGTATACAGTCGAAAACTTTAGACTCTGTACATTGGATTATGGTAGAGTTTCCTGAAAACATGTTCTGTTTCCATTACTCCTTGACCCACTGTAATCTGATTTTACTCTTTTCCACTTCACTGGAACTGCTTTTGTCAAGGTCACCAATGATAACCATTGTGTTAAATTGACTGTACAAATTATTTGTCTTTATTTTACTTGACCTGCACTCAGTATACTTGACCACATCCTCTTTTTTTTTTCCTAACACACTCTTATCTTTGCTTCCAAGACAACATCCTCTCTTTTCTTTATTCAAGGGCCATTCTTTCTCAAATTTCTTGATGCCTTAGCTTCTTCACTCTGACCTCTAAATGCTGGAGTTCCTCAGGGCTCCATTCTAAACACTTCTCTGTCTACATGATCTGATTCACTTCCGTGGACTTAAATATTGATTGTTCTCAAATTTATATTTCTATACAGAATTATCTATTGCATTTTTAAGATTGCATATCCAATGGCCATTTGCACTTGATTTTCTTATAAACACTTGAAATTTTATTAAATCAACATTTTATTACAATCATTCTCATTTTCCCACTTTCTCCACCTTTCCCCAGAAATATCTCCTATTTCTAAATTTTCCATCTAAGCATTTTCAAAGATGCTACTTTCAGAAACTAAGAAGTCACCCTTGATTCTTTTCTCTCATTTTGCCTTCTACTGAATCCATTTTCTTTTTTTATTGAATTTATTGGAGTTACTTGGTTTGTAAAACCATACAGATTTGAAGTCAATGTTGTCTGTGTCAATGTGTTATGTATATATGTTTTTTGGTTAATCCCTTCACCTTCTTTCATTCAGTCTCCCAACCCCCTCCCCTCCAACATTTGTGTTCATTTCCTGTTAATTATGCGTGAGTTGAATTTTAGAATCATCCCCTTAGTCAGACCACTGATAATCTCTTATCTGAACTACTGAAATAGACTACTGACTGTTCTCTTAGTTCCTCCCACTCCCCTATATCTCTTCTCCACATATTGTCAAAAGTGATCCTTCTAAGGGGCAAATTAAATAATGTTACTCTTCTACACACCCTTCAGTGGCTTCCCTTTCAACTCAGAAGAAAACCCAACTTCTTTATCCATCGTATAAAATACTATCTGAGTACTGAACAACTACCCCATTTCTCATTGAATGCCAGCCACACAGGTCTTTTCTAAGGTACTCTGACATGCAAGGTCCTTGTCATTTCAGGACTTTTGAATTTGCTGTTCGTTCTCTATGAGATAATTTCCTTCTATATTTCCTTTCTTTAGGTCTCAGCATAAATGAGATCTCCTCAAAAAAGACTTCCTTGATCCTCTTAATTAAAATTGGTCCCTCTAGGGATTGTTTTTATCTCATCCATAGCATCATATGGTAGTGTTTATATTTGTTTAATTATTTGCGTATATGGACTAAAACTGTTGTCCATCACTATCCTTAATATTACCATAGTGCCTGGTATATAGTGGACATTCACTATGGGCACATAGACTCTTTCTATAAATGAGTAGTCAAAATGAATTATCATAAAGGGAAAAATTAGGAAGAATATATGTACAGAGAAAGAAGAAGACACTTTTAAAACAAAAAAAAATTGTTCTATGGTATTTTCTTTAGAGCATTTAAGAATCAGACCTGCCGAAGCCGGTTTGGCTCAGTGGATAGAGCGTCGGCCTGCGGACTGAAAGGTCCCAGGTTGGATTCCGGTCAAGGGCATGTACCTGGGTTGCGGGCACATCCCCAGTGGGGGATGTGCAGGAGGCAGCTGATCGATGTTTCTCTCTCATCGATGTTTCTAACTCTCTATCTCTCTCCCTTCCTCTCTGTAAAAAATCAATAAAACATATTTAAAAAAAAATCAGACCTAATGTCTGACCTAGAAAAGTAGTAGAAGGCTACAATTACCTTTGAGAAACAGTGTCAATCTTGTCTTTTTCCATGTGATTTAACAAGAGCCGGAATCATGTAATCTTATTGCTCTGTATAGGACTTGACTGATAAATAACAAATATTTACTTATTTCTCTCTAGTAGACAGTGCAGTGAAATAGTTACATTAAAAAGTTTTGGGAGTTATATTTCAGTATTTGTGTGACTTTGCTTAAGTTATTTAACATCTTCAACCCTGAAAGTGTTCTCATTTTTCAAGTAGGGATGATAACAGCATCTGTCTCTTAGTCATGTTATAAAGAATAAATGGAATAAAACATGTATAAGTATATTTAACAGTGCTTGGCATATGTTAAGCACTCAATAAATGCTGTTAGCTACTGCTATAATATTTGTAATTTAAGCCTCACTCATGATTAATGTAGCTCTTCCCCATGTGACAGGCCCAGCCTCGGCTGAAATCCAACCTATCTCAACTATCCTTATGAAAGCTGTCGTCTGGGACAGAATCACAGGAGGGGGTTGTTTAAAGTGCACATTCCTGGGGTGTATCCCCAGAAATTCTTTCATATTAAGTCTAGGGTAAAGAATAGGTGCTTATAATAAACACTCCAGGCTATTCTTTATGAAGAATGGGATTCCAGGAACTCATCTAGGTATAGTTTGGTATGGGATAGATCTAGGTCCTCCTTTCAGATGGCTAATGTGGGGTTAAGAAGACATATGTTTGCTGGTTTGAACTGAGAAAAAATTAACAGGGAAGAGATTTGTTAAAGGGAAGTTTTGAAGAAATGTAAAGTGAAAACCACTGTGCAAAATCACTGACCATCAGAGTGTTAGAGCTTTGTCAGAACAAACTTTCTCCCTCTCTCAGTCTCTCTCTCTCTCTCTCTCTCACACACACACACACACACACACACACACACAGACACACACACACACCATCTCTATCTCTCTCTCACACAAAGTTTTTGGCTACTCATTGGTCTTTTTATTTATAGTTGTGTGGATGAGAAATAACTACATCAGTTTCACCATCACCAAATATAATAAAAAAATCTATCCATGTTTGGAAAACAGCTGAAAGAACCCTTAGCTCTTTTGTTGAGTTTATTTTGTTGTTGTTGTTGTTGTTGCTTTATGTCTAAATAGCACTCACATGTGGCAAGCTGCTTGACAGCAGAAAGAAACAACATATAAATATTTCAGTGCCATGAAATGAATCCAACTTATAACATTAAGTTGTGCCTGTTTAAAATCTTTCCCAAAGTGTATCACTTTTAATTCTTCACCAAGCCTGGCTGTGTCTATAATAGTTAATGAAGTAAAAAGTTACCCATTGAATTTCATCTATGTCAAGAGAAACTAAGCATCTCAATTCTAATAGGCTATTTTTTTTCTCTCTCTTTTCTTTATTGATTAAGTTATTACATATGTGTCCTTATCCCTGCATTTCACCCACCCCTACCCCCCTTTCATGCTCTCACCCCCTCTGGTGTCTGTGTCCATTGGTTAGGCTTATATGAATGCATACAAGTCCTTTGGTTGGTCTCAAATCAGCTACATAGGGTTCCAAGTCCTGGTGGGAGCAGCAGTTACACAAATCATAAATCATGAATATGCTGCATGGAAAATTGATCTGGATAACATCTAAGATGTCTATATCATTTAAGATGTCTATATCATTGCTCTATCAATGCAATCCATATTTTGCTAGTTTTTTCTATCTATAATAATAAAAGGGTAATATGCTAATTAGACCGGACACCATTCCTGGAGGAAGCCAGGGCTGGAGCCTTTAAGCCCAGGTCCCAGGTGCCTTTCCAGCAGCCAGAGCGAAGCCCAGGTCCCGGTTGCCAGAGGGAAGCCGGTGCCAGCAGCTGGGGCAGCTGGGGGAAGGAAGGCCTACCCTTGCACGAATTTCATGCATCAGGCCTCTAGTCTATAATAATAAAAGTGTAATATGCAAATTGACCAAATGGCCAAACAGCAGAACAACCTTCCAGACGACCTATGGACAAAGCTAGGACTGCAGCCTAGAGATTGAGGCAGCTGCTGGGTCTATGAAGGCCTACTCTTGCACGAATTTTGTGCATGGGGCCTCAGTATACTACAGTTAACTAGATCCTAGTAAGTGACAATGGCGGGAAAAAAAACTCATTGTGATATAGCAAATATTTATTTTTTAAATATGAATTTTTTTCACCAAAAGCTCTATTTAAATAATGTCTTTTGTTGTATGAATTAGGGCATTCTCTCCTCCAGATAATTTTCTTCTATTTATCCACAGATATATTTAATTGAATCATTAGGGTTGAATGTCATTTTCCTGGATCAGCTTTACTTTAAAAAAAAAATCAGATTTTGTGAGCATTTTCCATGTGTTTAGGTGTCAAAATAGTATACATTTAATTTTTGAAACCAAAATAATACAGGAAACTCTTTATTTTCCAATGCTTTCTTAAAATGTACATGTTTATACTCCTTTCGTACATACTCCTTTGTCTCTTATCACAAAGGGTTTGTGGCTGACATTTGCAGCCTATAACCTTCTATCCTTCCACTTTCAGCATGAATTTCTGCCATCTCTTTTGGGTTTGATAGTAATTAATGCTTTCACTTTCAGTGCAATAGAATATGTAACCTCAGTAAAGATCAGAGTTTCTTTGTTCTATTTACATCAAATCTTTTCTCGATTGTTGCTATTTAGCTGCCAGTATACTTGCAGATGATACTCTGTGTCTGGATGCCATAGAATAAAAAATGGTGTGGCAGACGCAATAGCTAGCTATCCTTACCTTGCAAGAAAGTCAACAATAGAGAGAGGACACTCAGGTGAAAGTACTTAAAAAAACGTGCACTCTGAGAGGTATCATTTTTATCACCTGCAGCCACTACTGTTGGAATCAAGACCCTCAACTATTTATCCTCAAATTATCTTCCCAACTTCCTCACTACTGACATGTCTATAGAGCCTGTGACTCAAAATGAGTCCTAGATGGTACTGAGCCACTGGGTCTGTTGCACTGTAACTAACCAAAGTTGCAAGTGTAATTTTTTATTTAATGAATATGTATTTGTTCCATCATCTTCCAAGTATTATGCTAAGCACTGGAGATGCAAAGATGAAAGAAACATCTGTGATCACTATTGCGTGAACTTTCAATCTGGTAGAATTGAGACACAATAAATTCTGATAAATTCTGATAAATGCTATGCAGTGAGTTTATAATAAATTATTAGAAAAATTACAAGAGCAGCCTCCTTTATCTAGTGGATTAATTATCAGCATTATAAGCACAGTAATGTTTAGGTTGAAGTTGGCTTGAGGAATTTAGGAAAGAAAGAAGTATTAGAACTTTTGGAAAATAAAACCAATTTCAGTGCCCTGAGGTGAGAAAGTATAGTAAATGTGAATATCTAAAAGAAATGTAACACAGGTCAAACATAAAATGTAATTGTTTGTGGAGCTTGATAAGAGACTATAGAGATGGGTGGGATCTAGATTACAGAGAAATGACTCAAGAAGTTGGGGTGACATACTAAGAGATAAATGGAAAGCCATAGACAGCTTGTAAGCAGGAAAGGTAAAATTATAATATCTTTGCTATTAAAAGGTTCACTCTGAAAAGATCATAGAGGATGACTAGGAAGAGAATAAGACTAAAGATGAGAAAGGAGGAGCATGCTTAAGATGTGAAGCTTAGCAAGTTAAAGTTTGTAAGACATTAATTTCATAGGATGACAAGAATTGGCATGGACAAAGAGTCACTGAACCAGGAACTAAAAATGTAATGGCTGAGACAGCAAATGATAATAATGAGGAGTATTTTTACTAGAAAATGCAACAGGTGTGAGACTGTGTGAGAATCAAAGGAATCAGACTTTTTGAAAGAAGACAGAGGAGCAATAGAATAATGACCCAAGATTATACAGAGCACACGTCGGATCTTAAAATTAGTGCTGAGTGGAAGAATGAAAACCTCCACTTAGACTGCAAAAAATTCAACCACCTCAAAGGAGAACTGGTTTTCTTTTGAAGCCAGAAGTTCTTGAAAATGTTTTTGGTGGGGTTTTTTTTAATTTTGTTTTTTTTGTATTATTTATTTTTTTAATAGGCTGAAGATGCTAAGAAATGTTCCAGTTAATCACAAATGGCTGCTGAGAACTGCTTGGAGCAGTGCCAAGGGGACCATGTTATTTTGCATAAACCCCTGAATCCAACTTCCATAGCAGTCATGCTGGGCTACTGAGCCTGTCCTCTGGCAGTTTCCATGTAGAGCTTGCTTGGTGATTTCCTGCCAGGGAAGGCCTCCAAATATGTTTTAAGGATTCTATGAAGCCCTGAAACTGCTCAAAGATATGTCACCTCTTTGCTTTCACTTGCTCACCCTGGATATTCTTTATGATAATCACATTACTTGCTAAAGTTTTGTTCTCATTTTGTTTTATTCAACTGCTTTTCAACTTTAAGCATATCCAAGGCAGAGGTTGTGAAGTATTTAATTTTTTTCTTCAGTGTTTACCAATTAGAGGTTCTTAATAAATGTTAATTTAAATAATTAGTTAATGAATGAATGAAACCTGTCCAGGTGAGGCATCTTGTTCTATTATACAAGAAACAGTATCCCCTTTTCAGCAAAATGAATGATATCCTATATCTATGGCTAATATAAATATTTTGCTATCAATTTCCCTTAGAATATTTGCTTTTAATGGGAAGAAATTAATATCTCTCAAAAGATTTTCTGCCAAGATGAAGTGAGATCCAGATTTGAGCTCAGATGTCAACTCAACTCAATTAGCTGTCACTCCTTACAGTACTACTTTGAGAATTTTGAGACTCCTTCCAGGCACGGCATGCATGAGTATCAGAATTGATTTGGGATCCATAGTATTGGTTCAAGATCTGGGAGTGATGGCAATTAGGCCACATTTTGTCCATTCCTAATCTAGACCTGCTTAACATATATTAAAGTAACACTCTAATGCTCTCAGTAGAGACATTAGGTTATTTTACAGTTTTAAATGGTACATCTAATTCCAACTCTCACTAATCTTTCCTTTGTGAAAACTATGAGATCATATGGTTTAAACTGTATAATCTAGGTTATCAGTCACAGTTTATGGCATAGGGTTATCTTCTTTTCTGACTAGATCATAAGCAATATGAAACAAGAATCTTTATTTTTTTTTCCTGATTATTAACTATCTGACTTTGGATAAAGTAATTGTATCAGTCAGTTAATGCTGCATAACAAACCACCCCAAAACTCAGTGGTATGAAACAAAAAACATTTATTATTATGTTCACATTTCTTTGGCTAAACTAGGGTAGCTATGCTTCGAGCTGCAGGTCAATAGGTT
Organism: Myotis lucifugus; assembly: GCF_000147115.1. Lineage (NCBI taxonomy): Eukaryota > Metazoa > Chordata > Mammalia > Chiroptera > Vespertilionidae > Myotis > Myotis lucifugus. The sequence continues at coordinate 5,623,797 of NW_005871074.1, forward strand.
GGCTGGGGAAAATCGGTTACCAATATTTTATGGGACAATCACCTAGGGCAGTGGTCGGCAAACTGCGGCTCAGCAAACTGCGGCTCATGAGCCACATGCAGCTCTTTGGCCCCTTGAGTATGGCTCTTCCACAAAATACCGACTTCTGCACATGGGCCACAAAGTTTCGATCGCACTGTATGTGCGCGCCCGCATGTGGTATTTTGTGGAAGAGCCACACTCAAGGGGCCAAAGAGCCACATGTGGCTCGCGAGCCGCAGTTTGCCGACCATGGACCTAGGATAACTCTGCTCAACATAGGTCTTAAGCTTCTGAGACAAGCGAGCTGTAAAAGTCACATTGTTTTCAGCAATGTCAAAAACACAAGACAGCTGTCTCTTGTGCAGAAGCACATTTCAAGTATTTGCTTGGAGCCTGTCTTATAACACCTTTTGGTTAAGTCAAGTCCATGGCCAAGCCTAACATTAAGAAAAGTATACTTTACCCACAAGGAGGGGTAGGCGAGTGATTGTTTGCTAAATCCAAACCCCAATAGGGTCCATTTTCCTCAAATTGAATGTGATGATAACCTGCAGGGCTCTGAGATTGTATTGTAACCAATGAGAAGGAAAATGCCTGTCACACACTGGCATTCAGTAAATATTTGTTGAGTTATTGGATTTATTTTTCTACTCTCATAATATATATAGTATATGAGACCAAGTTGAATTTTAGAGATGTCCTAGAAGACTTTGATCGAGTTGGGATTTCTATATTTCATCTCGCTTTACTTTGTGGCCTTAGGCAGATTCAGAAATGCTTCTCTTCATTTTATCTTGAGTCAAGTTGTAGACCTCAGAGACACTATTTACTAGAGAATAATTGGGGACTCTATAATATATATTATGTAAATGGTTCCAAAAATTCAAAACGTTCATTTCTAATAAAATCTCAGCAGTAATTGTATGGAAAATGTTCCTGTTAAATTACTAATTTGTTGACTTGAAGTAAAAATCACTTTCATTTTAAAAAGTACAATTAACTTTCCACCTTTCAGGCATCAACTGTTGTAATGCATGAGTCCCCAAATCAAAATCTTTGGCTTTGAAGCTTCATTTTTTGAAACTTTATAAATATAAATAAGTTCTCATGAAGTATTAATACCTCATCTCCAGGCCACAAGAAAAAAAAGTCATAACAAATAAAAAGACTCACAAAACCTTTAAATCCATAATGAAAGAATACATTTAAAAAGCAATAATCATAAAACTGTTATTCATAATACATCATTTAATAACCCCCCTTCTCCAAAATGGGGGGAAATGTACTTGACATCCTATTCACACATGACAAAAGGCACAAGAGTGTATAATCTAGTAGTGATCAGTGTGGCTGTGTAAAGAACACTCTTTAGAAGACTTTATTTTCTTTATTGACCTTTTAATTTCTTATGGCTAGTAGCACTTTAAAGGGAAGTTTCAGGAAGGGAGAAACTTTACTCTGTGGAATGATTGTTTTTTTAAAACTGTGTCAACATTTTTTTCATACTGTTTCCTAAAATATGTGGCACATGTTTATAAAATACCTTAATACATTAATAAATATCTGTTCATTGATTCAACTGTATTTTTCTTAGTGTATATCTATAAATTTTATGCCAGATAAATTAATATTAAAGTTAATATTAATATTGTATGTATTATGCATCAATCTTCTAAATGGTTTACTTATCCTATATAATAAAAGGGTAATATGCAAATTGACCCTATTGGTGGAACAAATCAGGAATGACCACTTATTATGACATGCACTGACCACCAGGGGGCAGACACTCAACTCAGGAGTGGTCAGTGCGCTTTCACAGGGGGAGCGCTGTTCAGCCACAAGCCAGCTCATGGCTGGCCAGCGCAGTGGCAGTGGCGGCAGGATCCAAGGCAGTGCTAAGGATGCCCGACTAAAGGCTTAGGCCCACTCCCTACAAGAATCGGGCCTAGGTCATTAGTTGGACATCCCCCGAGGGCTCCCAGGCTGCCAGAGGGATGTCTGACTGCCAGCTTAGGCCTGATCCCATGGAGAGTGGGCCTAAACTGGCAGGTAGACACCCCCGAGGGGTCCCAGACTGCAAGAGGGTGCAGGCTGGGCTGAGGGACCCCCCTGAGTGAACAAATTTTCGTGCATCAGGCCTCTAGTATTGCATAACAACATTAAGAGGTAGATACTATTATCCCCATTTTACAGATGAAAACAAGTCACAGAGTATAGGTAGCTTACTGAAAGTCAAATTAAGTGTCAATAAGCAGGATTTAAACTCAAACTTTCTGTTCCCAAGCTCTGCTCTTAACTAACTATATGTGACCAAGCTAGCTAGGAAGGTGCACACGTCTTAGGAAGGCGGAATAGCACAGTGATAAAGACACAGGTTTTAGGATAAACGCGCCTCAATTAAAACCCCATTTCTACTCTGTATTAGCTTGGCAACCATGAGCAATTTTCTTACATCTCTAAACTTCAGTTTTTCTCTGTGTCAAATATTTACTTAGAAGGGTTATTAATGAGATAAGAAAGTATACTTAACAGAATATTGGCATATAATAAACTGAAATTATTAATGCTATTTTAGTCTAAGTGCCCAGGGAAATTAAATGGCTTGCCCAAGGTCATACATCTAGTTATGGAAAAGTGAAGTCTCAACTATGGATTTCTTGGTTCAAAGTCCAATACCTTACACTCTAGTAATGGCCAGCCCCCAGGGACTTCTTACATTAGTTCCTACATTAGTCGATGAGGTGAGGTGATTCAGAACGGAAACATTGCCTAACAATGTGGTTCAAACCACACAGGGAGGCCAGGCTTTGCAAAGGTGTCACATCACTTCAATCAACCTGCATGGCATTGTCATCATGTTTTCTTCAATAGATCAGAAACAATAGGTAACAGAATATTCACAAGAAAGCCAAATTTCTTCATGAGAGTTTTCCAAATAAAATTTGAAGTGTAATAAAATTAAGTTTACACCACATCATCAATATCTGCATCCCCCTAGTAAGTGCTTCTCCATTTCCAGCTCTACACCCTAACATTTATCATCACTCACTTAAGAATTTCATGCATGTATAGATTTTCATACTGCAGCATTGATCTGATATTGTTTTGCTTAATACAGGGGTTGGCAAAAGTAGGTTTACGGTCGTGAGTATGCAAAACACAGTTACTAAAGCTATTGTAATAATCATAACCTGTATGTCTTTTTCCATACAAGCAACTGTGAATCTACTTTTGCCCACCCTGTATAATGTTATATCAAGCCTTTTCAAATATCTACTTGTTCCTAGGCTACCAAGTTATCTTTTACCCTCCCAAGTTTAATAGGAGAGGTAAGTGTAGGGGACATTCTATTTCCCTGGTGATTTGTATTTTTTTAAAGCTCTCATAGCCATTGTAGTACATACGTTGTTTTGTTCCCTTCTTATATATTACCTTGCTTAAATTATTTATTTTGCATTTAATGTATAGGAATTCAATTCATGCAAACACACTTAAAGTGGTTTCAAACATCTTTGCGGTCTTTCCAGCATTATTCCAGAAAGGCCCTAAACGTTGTTCTTTTAAGTCACATTTTTTGATGACTCCCTGATGCTTCCTGCAAATATTTTCTCTACATTCTCCAAGTCTGATTTGATTTAGCCCTGCAGCTTTATAAATGTCCCTGAGACACATGGGGCATGACTACAATCGATGATTCAGCACATTTCCATCACATAAAAATCAAATTTCCACTGGCACCACTTACTCTTTATTGTGCTGAGATCAATAGTTGAAGGAACCCTTCACCCAGCCGCATGGCTGTCTACCCAACATTTATTCATAATATCAGTCTATAAATTCAATAGAAATATTAGGTTACAGGGGAATTCATGCTCAGCATAGCAAGATTCTTGAGTTTTTGGAGTATGCTTCAGACAAATTACTCTTCTAACTCTCAAAGTCTTCCAGACTGAAAGTGCACCAAAAGCAGGACCCTCTGAGCCACCACAACTGTGGGTGGTGAGAAGCAGGTCTGGGATATTTTTACAACATATAAAAACTCCTTCTCATCTACTTACTTGACAACAAGAAACTGATGTCCTTGGACAGGTCCACATTCTTTCTTAGCTGAACCTTTTGCAATACCTGGTTGAGATCTGTCTTTTTCTGGGACAGAATGGGAGTTCTTAGCATCTTTCCAAAAGGCATTTGCACCTCACTAAATTCATACTCAGAGCTAATTATTAACCTGGTCCTGCTTTTCCCATCCATGCATCTCTTATATATTTATAGGAGATATAGCTACACATCTTTTTAATGTCACATCTAAACTCTAAGAAAAATTTGACTTGGACAACAGGCATCTAACACCAGCTTTCAAATACAGTTTAGAAGCATCTTTGAAACTTTGGTTCTTAGAACAAGAGTGAAGCACTTTAAAAAAAAAAAAAGGTTGCCCTGAGTCCTGGCCTGTGCGCCTCAGTTGGTTGAGCATCATCCCATACACTGAGAGGTCGCCAGCTCAATTCTGGTCAGGGCACATGCAGGGGTTGCAGGCTCCATTCCCAGTAGGGGGTCTTCAGGAGGCAGCCATTGATGCTTCTCTCACATCAATGTTTCTCTCTACATCTCCCACTGCCTTACTCTGGTTCTCTAAAATCAATAAAACACATTTAAAAAAGTAAAAAAAATTAAATTAAAAGGTTCCCCTGATAGATTTTAACACTTTCTGATTTACATTGCATTTTTTTTAAAATAAAAAGGTAATATTTTCTTATGTTTTGCTTAAGTTGGCTCATTGCTAACTGATCTAAATCTAATAATTATTCCTTCTCCTACCACTCAGAAAACAGGCTGTGAATGTTACCAAAATACTTTACTATTTTAAGGCAGGAAAATTCCTTTGAGAAAAGAGCTACCTTTTTTAATATATATTTCAGGGAATAGACAGGAGGAGTAAGACAAAGAGAAAGCTAAATTGCTATGCATAATACAATAAATAATATCATTTATGGGTGTGGCCTGGAAAGACAGAATGGAGGGCACAGGATAGTGGTTACTAAAGGGAAGGTGTGGTGTGTGGGGGAGAGGGAATGTAGTATAAGGTGATGAAAGATGGTTTGACTTTGGGTGGTGGGCACACAATGCAATATACAAATCATGTATCATAGGAATGTACATACACTTGAAACCCATATAATCTTATTAACCAATATCACCCCAATAAATTTAATTTAAAAAAGAAAAAAAAACCAAGAAAGTATATATTCTCAAACAATCTAAAAATAAAATAAAATGGGAGCTGGTAAAGTAGATTAGGCATGCAGTTCCACATTGCTTTTCACTAACCCCTGCATTTCCTGGTCGCTTTCCTACACATAATATGCCTCAAAAACCTACTAGATTATTAAACCTACTAGATTATTCCATAGCTTCTAGCACAATTTTTTGAAGAGTTAGAGAATTTTATGTATCAAGCATTAAAATGAGTCTCAAAGCAAATTTAAGGATCAATGCCCTGAAATAGAACAGTAATAATTCAAGAATGGCAGGGCATGGTGTTACTAAGTGTCTAAGAGCATAAATCCAATCCTCACTCCTCAGCAGACACTGTATGATTATGAGAGAGAAGAATGCAGTTGTGTTAACTTCATTTATATGAGCCCATGCATGGCTTGCCTTTGTTTCTTCAATAGCTTAATGAATTTTTCAGGAGAAATGTACACACCAACTGAATGAGGCTTCTATAAGGACATCCCTAAACCAGAATCAGAGTTAACCAGTTAAATGAATATTGTGACCAGCAAGGTGGAGTGAGTGATACACTCTAGTTTTCTTCTGCTAGGAGAACCTACTATTTAGTCTTTCTCATGATCCTAGTCCTCTGCCCACGACCTCAAAAACCTCAGACACACACTTTACATGCAGTAAGATATTTTAGAATGTGTACAGGAGTGCACGGATACCAAAGAGGCTCCATCATTGCCTTATGTGAAACTTTGGGCAAATCAGTTAACATATCTAAAACCCCTTTTCTCATCTGGAAAACAATCTATAATAATAAAAGGATAATATGCTAATTAGACCGGACGTCCTTCCGGACATCATTTTGGACATCCTTCCAGACAAAGCTGGGGCCGGAGTGAAGCCTGGGTCCCAGGTGCCTGCCAGTGGCCAGAGGGGAGCCAGCCAGGGTCCTGGGTGCCAGCTGTGGAAGGAAGGCCTACTCTTGCACAAATTTCATGCATCAGGCCTCCAGTCTATAATAATAAAAGCATAATATGCTAATTAGACCCGATGCCCTTCAGGATGACCTTCCAGACGAAGCCGTGGTGGTGGGGGCCAAGCCCCTTGCACGAACTTTGTGCATCGGGCCTTTAGTAGAATAATAATAACCAAGAGTTAAAATATATTATTTAAAAGTGTTTTTGTTTTGCCGAAACCGGTTTGGCTCAGTGGATAGAGCGTCGGCCTTCGGACTGAAAGGTCCCAGGTTCGATTCCGGTCAAGGGCATGTACCTGGGTTGCGGGCACATCCCCAGTGGGGGATGTGCAGGAGGCGGCTGATCGATGTTTCTCTCTCATTGATGTTTCTGACTCTCTATCTCTCTCCCTTCCTCTCTGTAAAAAATCAATAAAATATATTTTTTAAAAAAAGTGTTTTTGTTTTATTTTTTTGCTTAATCCCTTCACCTATTTCACCCAGCCCCCCAAATTCCCTTCCTTCTGACAACAGTCAGTCTGTTCTCTGTATCTATGAGTCTGTTTCTATTTTGTTTGTTTATTTTGTTCTTTAGATTCCACACCACATATAAGTGAAATCATATGGCACTTGTCTTTCTTTGACTTGGCTTATTTCACCTATCATAATATTTTCCATCCATGCTGTGGACAATTGTATAATGATTACCAGAGGGGAACAGGATTGGGAGAAGGTAGGAGGGGTGGGGAATAAATGGTGATGAAAGGAGACTTGAATTTGGGTGTAAACACATATGATGTATTATAGAATTGTGCACTGAAAACCGATACAATTTTATTAACCAACTAGGTCCGATGCACAAAATTCATGCAAGGGGCTGGGCCTTCACAGCCTTGGCTTTGTTTGGAAGGTCGTCTGGAAGGATGTCCAGAAGGTCATTCGGCTGTCCAGTCTAATTAGCATATTACACTTTTATTATTATAGATGACAACCCATTAAATTCAATAAAAATGTTTTGTGGGGAGCCGGCACGGCCATGGCATACTCAGCCCTAGGGCGCCTTATGTGCCCTGCCAGCTCAGCCTGGTTCAGTGACCCTGAGTGGGGGGGTGAAAGGATTGAGAAAAGACAGACAAGAGAATGAAAGCTGGGTCTCGGTGGGACGCTGCTCCCTGATGAGGAGACAGCGCCAGCGCCCACAAGCCATGTCTTTATTTTATAGCAGATACCACGAGGCAAAGTAGGGGCGTGATCACGTTGTTTACAGCATTCTCGTGAGTTCCAACCTCACTCAATTACATGCACCCGAACTCTATCACAAGGCACGTGGGGCTACGTGTTTGGACCATAGGTTCAAGCTTACAACCACAGCCGTTGGCTATGGTTGTGCTGGGAGGGCCTGCCCTTCAGCTGGGACTTGCACGTGGCAATGAGAGGACCCTGTTCTTTCATTAGTCCAAGGCTTGAGCCTGGCCAAAACACTGTAGCCGCACCCCACAATGTTTAAAGTGCTTTTTAACCAACAAATAAGTAAATGTCTTAGAATGCCTGTTTATTTTATTCTAAGTGGTCTTCTGTGCCAGCACCTTCATACTGTTGTCTCGCATCTCCTACTGAGCACACCATGGCTTCTGCCATTTCCAATCATCTGTGAAGCCAAACAGCCTCATAGGCTAAATACATTTTTAATGCTCAGAGTCAGGAGTCTTGCTAGTGACTGCAATGAGAGAGATTTTTGGCCCCACTTGATTGTAGCAATTACAGGCAAAAGAATGTAGGGGCTGGAAGCCAGTGTATTGGCCAACCAAATGTCACAAATGCCTATTTCTTTTAAAAACAGCTAAAAGCTGTATTTTCTTATATAAACACACATACAAAGACATGCACTACTACCACAACTACCTCAACCACCACCAAAGCATTAGTCATTTGCTTCCCAAAGCCAAAATAATAAACTATTTACATTTTACTCTCATTTTTGCTTTCTTGGAATATGTTCTTATAGGAGGTAAATATATTGCATTTCCTCCCTAACCCATAGCAGCTCTAGGACTCTCACCTCCTGTTTAATGGCTCTAAAAGAACAGATAACTTCATTGGGCACTTGCTATATGAGAGGGGCTGTGCTAAGTGTTTTGCATCTTGGCTCTGATACTTCGTCAATTTACAGACACAGAGAAGTTAAGTCACTCCCTCAGTGATCGCAGGGTGAGCACTGAATGCTGCCTCAGTCTTTCCACTTGACTCCAGTCCGGGCTATTAATCGCCATTTCACATTGCCTTCCAAGTTCTTCATTAACTTTTATAAAGGGGTGGGCATACTGCTGTTCATATGGAAAAAGTGATGCAAGTTATGATTATCACAATAGCTTGATGAACTCAAAAGATCACCACTCACAACTGTAAACCTACTTTCCCCCCCCCCGTATATATTCTTAATTTTAACATATTTATTCGTATTAAAATACTATTATCATTACTTAGTACATTTCTGTGTGGCAGGCACTGTTCACATACTATGAGGTTGGAATCGTTTTCATCATTCCCAACAGGTGAGAAAACTGAGGCATGAATGGGGAGCTAACTTTTCAAAGAGCCCACTCTTACTAAATTGGAGGGACAGGTCCAGATCCTGTACCTGCATCCCCTGTCTGTCCCATACCCTTCCCCCAGGGCCACGCTCAGGATCGAGAACCACTGAACCCTGGTCTCAGGCTCCCCTTTCCACCCTGTGCATGCCACATCCTCACCATCACAGCAGACTGCCCACTAGTCCCGATGTGCGCACGCTCCGGGCTATCCCAAGCCCTGGTCCCAGACCCGGATCTTCCTCTCTGCCCCTCTTCCCTGTGCTCACCTGGAGAAAGGCCTTCATCCTGCTAGGCCTTCCATGTGGACTTTGCCCTGTGGGCTCCTCTGTGCACTTCCCTTCCCCAGACATTTAATTATTTCCAGGTCCCGGTGGGCGGGCCTCTGTTGCGCCTGTCAGGACCCTGCAGGCACACCTGCGGGAGAGTGCAGGTTGGGTTCCAGGCTGCGGTAATAACGCGGGTATCGCAGTTCAGCGAAGCCTAACGTCTTGCAGGTGGCGGGTCCAGACTTCAGGTTCCGAAAAGCACAACAGCTGTGAAGGGCCATAAAGCGAAGAGCAATGGCACGGGGTCCGCGGTGCGTTCCTGTTGCTTAGGCTCCTCTCTGGACTGGGAGCTCCTCAAGCAGGGATCGTGGTAGAGGAGGTCATGGAGGGGATCTGACCTCTGGATGACCTTCAGGCTGGACCTGGGCGATCACAGGCTCCCGCCCCTTCCGGGGCCTTGGGATAGAGGTTCCTGCTGGGCCGGAACCCACGCCCCACGAAGGAGGTTTTCTCAGGACGCAGCCCGAGGGAGCGAGGTGCACAGGTGAGGTACCTGGGCCAGGAACGTGGCTGACCCTCGTAAATGCCTTTCTATAAACTTAAGATTCTGGGAGGCGGCCGTGGAGGGCTCATCTCCTGGGGCCTGAGATAAGCCTCCTATGGAGGTTCCCGTGCTTGTTCACCTGCCACCCACCCATCTGCATGGTCTGTTGCTTCCTTCGGCCTCTCCGTGTAGGGCAGTGGTTCTCAACCTTGGCTGCACATTAGAATCACCTGGGAATCGTTTTAAAATCTTGATTTCTGGGCCTCATCCTCTGGAAATTCTGTTTCTTTGTTACTAAT
>NW_005871074.1:5633801-5649462 GCF_000147115.1 Myotis lucifugus
AGAATTTCCAGAGGATGAGGCCCAGAAATCGGGATTTTAAAAAGAGTCCTAGGTGATTCTAATGTGCAGCCAAGGTTGAGAACCACTGGTGTAGGGGAAACAGTTTCAGATCTGACCCGGGAAGCTCCTGAGGTTGTGAAGCAATAGATGGCCTTTGATTTGTTTGTGGTTTCTAATGTCTGACAAAGTTTCTGGCATTAGTAGTAGGAATGCATTTCCTTAGGTATTGAATTGAATTGAATTGAATTGAATTGATAGGACTCCTTTTGCTGTCTTCTATATTCCTTACCCAATAAGGATTAGAAAAAATAAAATAAAACCAGAGACCCTGTCAGGTAGTTTGCTCTAAGCAGGAAATTTTAGTAAATAAATAATAGGTTTAGTCCCTATTCAGAATGGTTGAGTCCATGAATTTTGTTTCTCTGAGGTAATTTTAGTGCAATAAAATAACTGTTTGGTGTGTCAGCTCTATATATTAACTAGAGGCCCCATGCATGAAATCCATGTACTGGGGGGGGGGGGGGAGTCCCTCAGCCCAGCCTGTGCCCTCTTGTAGTACGGGAGCCCTTGGGTGATGTCCAACTGATGGCTTAGGCCCGCTCCTTGTCAGACATCATTAGTGCTGCTGTGGAGGTGGGAGAGACTCCCGCCACCACTGCTGCACTCGCCAGCCGTCAGCCCGGCTTCTGGCTGAGCGGCACTGACCACCAGGGGGCTGCTGGCCAGATCTTCCCTCAGGAGCAGGGGGAGGTGGAGAAACCTTGAGGGCGATTGGGGCCAGCAGCCACCACTCACACAGGCTGATAGCACTGAGCAATCAGGGCAGGTGCCGGGCGCCAGCAACAGGTGTGAGTGGGGTTGACGCTGGCAGCAGGTGCAAGCGCCAGGCGGGACCATGGCACAGGGAAGCAAAGAATTTTCAGAAACCACCAGAGGCTCGCCCCAATGACAGCAATCGGCGCCCTGCCTTAGTCTGGTGCTTCCGCTCACCTGCTCCACCATCCCACCATTGCCAATGTCCATCATGTTCTGCACACGCCCCCTGGTGGTCAGTGCACATCATAGTGACCGGTTGTTCGGTTGTTCAATTTTTCTGCCGTTTGGTCTATTTGCATTTTTACCTTTTATTATATAGGATAGTGGGCTTGAGTTTGCAGTTCAGTTTAGCACTACTCTCTGGTCTCTCTCTCTTCCTCTCTCTCTCTCTCTCTCTCTCATTTCCTTTTTATTAATGGTTGATTTCCAGACCTTTTTTTTAAAATTACTCTTCGCTATTAGTGATATTTACCATTTTGTCTTGTGTTCAGATTAAGACACCAATTTCAGAACCATCTCACATAAAATCTCATGTCATGCTTTTCTATATGAAGCTATTATTAGTTTCTTCACATGTTCCAAATTTCCCCTCTTAATATTTAGTTTTATTATGAGAAGTGATTTCTGATGTGTGAAAATTTAACTTAATGTGCTATTCCAGAAATAGTCTTTCAAGTTGATGTTAGGAGCCCCAGTCCCCTTATAGACAGAGATGGAAGTGAAAAATGGGAGTCATGCCCTGGCCCACAAACACAAACAAAGACCAGGTGGAGCAGTAATGCCCATACAATGGAATTTTCCCATAAGGCCATTGCTGGCAGGTTTTCATTTTCTAAACTCTTTGATGCTCTCTACAGCATTTTGTGTGTCTCTATTGATTTGACATTGACATTTGTCTACTCTCGGGATGTTCATTATCTAATTAATGTTTGCAGTAAGCCTGTGATGATCCTTGCTGCTTCTACACTCTCCCAAAATATTTCCCTATTTCTATTACTCTGAATTTTGCCACTCCTACTACTCTACCTCTAGTCCCATTCTTTTCCAGACCCACTCAATTCACCAGTGACCATGAATTGTATCAATTAGAGCAGGGGTGGGCAAACTTTTTGACTCAAGGGCCACAATGGGTTCTTAAACTGGACCGGAGGGCTGGAACAAAAGCATGGATGGAGAGTTTGTGTGAACTAATATAAATTCAAAGTAAACATCATTACATAAAAGGGTACGGTCTTTTTTTTTTTTTAGTTTTATTCATTTCAAACGGGCCGGATCTGGCCTGTGGGCCATAGTTTGCCCACGGCTGAATTAGAGCCTTTTACTCCCAAAACTGCCTAAATTTATATCATCTTACCTTGTTTGTTGGTCTTCACCCTGACTTAATTCTCATTCTCAGTGTATGACCTCATAGAAAAAATGACTATATTTGATTTTTTTTTGCTTAGATGGCATAATAGAAATATCACTGGTCTAGATCCTGTTCTTATTGAGTTGTGTATCCTTAAGCAAACAATCAATGAGGCATGTGCATCAAAACAACTTGTACAATCTTTTGATATGCAAATTCTTATGCTCAACCCTAGAACTATTGAAATGGAATCTTCAAGTGGAATCTCAGGAATGTATATTTTTCAGATACTAGGTGATACTAATGTGTACAACTCAGTTTTGATATCTCATATTTTCCTTCCAGGAAGATAATGTTTTCCTCTCAAAAGTGTTTATCTTTTAAGAATTCTGGAATATCAGACACAAATATTAAAAACTTGACTTTATATTTATCCAGAAGATATCAGTTTTTTTAATAATGTCTGTGTTAATTAACCCTGTCTTAGTATATTGTCTCAAAGAATTATCATGACCCAGGCTGCATTTTTATATTTTAAATAAGAAACACAGAATTTGAGTCACCTGGAAGAGTAACCACAAATAATACATTTTAAATTCTAAGTAATTGTTGCACATTTTCTCAAAATCTCCAGGACTTGTTGATAATTGTGGTGATTAATACCACATTTTGTGACTTCTGAGTAACTGGTTTTATTTTTAAAGACCAATGGGATTGCAGCTAACATCATGCATTATACATGGAATAACTATTGTCCCATGACAATCTAGCCCAAACTTCAGGTTATGAAAATTCCAAACACAAAACATCAGTGGTGGCAACAGAACTTCTTGCTGGAGATGGAGAGGAAACATTAAAGGGGAAGGAGAAGAATCCTATATAATAAAAGGGTAATATGCAAATTGACACTAACAGCAGAGCAACTGGGAATCACTGGTCACTATGACACACACTGACCACCAGGGGGCAGATGCTCAATGCAGGAGCTGCCCCCTGGTGGTCAGTGCGCTCCCACAGGGGGAGCTCTGCTCAGCCATAAGCCTGGCTGACTGCTGCCAGTACAGCGGTGGTTGTGGGAGCCTCTTCCGCCTCCTCAGCAGCGCTAAGGATGTCCGACTGCAGCTAGGCCTACTCCCCGCTTGCAAGTGGACATCCCCCAAGGGCTCCCGGGATGCCAGAGGGATGTCTGACTCCCAGCTTAGGCCCAATCCCCCAGGGAGCGGGCCTAAGCCAGCAGGTGGTCATCCCCCAAGGGAGTCCCAGACTGCAAGAGGGTACAGGCCTGACTGAGGGACCCTCCTGAGTGCACAAATTTTTGTGCACTGGGCCTCTAGTTAAGGTATAATATAGCAGGGGAAGTTGCATAAAGCCATTGGCTTCTGCTAATGCAATAGCTTTTTCACCTAATAATCAATTTAAACATATTTTCTTCCTACAGGGAAGTTTATATAAGCTCTTCAACTACCACCATAGAAGGTAGAACAGAGAAATTTGTCATTTGAGGGTAATTAGTAACAATACCTTTGTAGTTTATGCCCTGAAAGAAACAGAGCTTCTAACATAAAGTAGGAAATCAAGAAGACAGATAAATAGGATTACGAATTTACAACTGATGAAGAATATCTATCTTGAAGTTGTGAATTTTTTGCAATTGCTTATAGAGAGACTGAGAAATATTTTCATTTATATTAAAAGCCACATCATGGAAATAGACCATTTTTGTAAAGACCAAGAATAGCAAAAATAATTAACAAAAGGCATGGAACCAGAACAAGGTCAGGATTACACTAAAGCAAAGAGAATTCATTACCAATGCCCCTGACTGGAGATTTATCATGTTCTGAGTAGGCAAGATTTGACATTAATGTTGCCCACTTCATATAGTTTGTATTCACTTTCTTTCTATGCATGTTTAAGTGATTTTTTCATAAACTGTGTATTGCTAATTTCATGATGTTTTTCCAGTTATTTTTTTCTAATCAATTTTATTGCTATCTATATACATTTTGAATCAAAGAAACATGCAAAGGATAAGTACATTGGACTGGGTGAACCTACCTAATAATTAAACAGAATGTAAAACAAAAATATTACAATATGATGGGAGGGTGATTGAGTATTGTCAAGCTTCATTCTGCATTCTTTCTGGAAGGGTAAATCCTAGAAGAAGGCGAAGTCTTAAGTAAAGAATAAAATCAGGTTTCTTTCTGCGCATCTGTTATATCTTCTCTCCTCTCCTAGTCCTCTTTCTCACTCTAACTCCCTCACTTCACCCCCCCTTTTTTCTCTTTCTTCTCTTTCTCCCCTTAACACTTTCTACATCCTTCATTCCCTATCATAAACATACTTTAAGCAGCAATCACAGTGATATTTTGCTTCTTTTCTTTATTTTCCTCTATGACTAGTGAAAAAATGCCCAAAAAGGAATCATTGTCAGTGAGTTCCAGCTACAGAGTCCAGTCTCTCAGCCCTGAAATGATGTTCTCTGGTGCATAGCTTTGCTGAGTTGGACACACACGGCAGCACTAAGGTAACAGAATACTCAGATGATGCTGTCTTGTGAACTGAGGTGAGGCAGCTGCAAGTAAGAAGGGTGGGAAAATACACTTTAAAAATGTACAGAAGCCTGGCGATGAGCAATCTGGCATAGCAGGAGCTCCTAGGTAACAGCTGGAGCAGACAGAGAAAATCGCCTGTATTTAGAAATTAAAAACTAAATTTCAGCTGAAGATGAGTCGATCGTAGCTGATACTGAAACTCCATAAGATCTATTTTTTTTAATGTTGAAATGTTCTCCTAATTGTCAGTCTCTGTATCTATACATGATTACCAAGCTTGAATAAGTAGGTCAATTTGCAAGAGAGCTGAATCTATTACCCAAGTTGTTTCCAAGGTCTAGTCTCTCTTTCTTGTTCTCACACTTCCTTCTTGCTTCTTCTCACCCTCCTCCTTCTTCTTGTATAAACAGTTTTAATGAGGTATAATGGAAATACAATAAAATAAAAAGTGTACATGATGAGTTTTAGCATATATATGAATCCATGAAACCATCACCACAAACAAAACAAATATTTTTGTAACCCCCGAAAGTTTCCTCCTGCTGTTTTCAGCTCTTTCTCATCACTGGCTCCAGGTAATCACTGACCTTTTGTCATTATGAAACCATTTTCATTTTAAAGAATATTATGTAAATGGAATAATATAAAAAGTATTCTTTTTACTGCTTTATTGACTCAACATAAATTTTAAGAGCCATCTATCTTCTTTATATATCCATAATTTGTTTCTTTTTATTGCTGACTAGTATCCCACTATATAAAAATAGCATAGTTGGCTTATCCATTTCAGTTTTTTGCTAGAAATAAAGCTGCTATAAGCATTTGTACACAAGTTGTGTGTGTCTGTGTACAAATGCTTTAATCTCTCTTGGGTAAACATGTAAGAGTGAAATATCTGGACCATATGATAGGCATAGGTATAACTTTTAAAGAAACAGTCAAACTTTTTTCCCCAAGTGATTAACCATTTAACTTTCTCACCAGTAATGTTTGAGTTCCAATTGTGTTATCTCCTTGTCAACACTTGATACTCTGGGTCCTTTTAATTTTAGCCATCCTAATGGGTCTATAGTAGATTATCATTGTGTTTCAACTTGCATTTTCTTAAAGATTAAAGGTGTTGAGCATCTTTTTATGTGTTTGTTAGTCATTTGTATCTGTTTTGATTAATACCTATTCAAATCTTTTACCTATTTTTTAAATTGGGTTACTTGTCATATTGAATTAAAAGGGATTTTAGCCCTGGCCAGTGTGGCTCAGTTAGATGGAGCATCATACTGTTCACTGAAGGTCACAGGTTCTTTTCCTGGTCAGGGCACATATCTGTGTCTCTCACACATTGATGTTTATCTCTCTCACTCTCTTGCTCCCACTTCCCTCTCTAAAATCAATAATTTAAAGTTGTTTTAATAAAATATTTTTAAAATTATATATATATATTTTTTTCTTTATCTGATACATGTATGTCAAATGTTTTCTCCCAGCCTGTCTTTTCTTTTGATTTTTAAAAATGGTGTCTTTTAAGCAATAAAGATTTTTATTTTTTATTTTGATCCAATTGTGATCAAAATAAGTTTTTCTTTTATGATTCAAACTTTTTGTATTTAAGAAATCTTTTTCTACTGCAAGGTCACAAATATATTTTTGCTATGTTTTCTTCTAGTAGTTTTATTGTTTTAGGTCTGTCCTTTAGGCTTATGATCAATTTCAAATTAATGTTTGTGTGTGGTGTGATATAAGGATTGATTTTCCCCCCCTGGTATGGATATTCAATTGATCCACCACCACTTTTTGCAAAGACTTTCCTTTCTCCCACTGAATTTTCTTTGCAATTTGTCAAAACATATGTTAACTATATATGTTTGTGCATGTTTCTTGGGCTATTGTTCTTATTGATCTACTTGTTTATCTTTTCAACAAAACCAAATTGTCTTGACTATTTATTGTAACTATTTGGTAGTTGTTGAAATAAGGTAGAATAAGAACTCCTACTTCGCTAAATCCCTTTGGTAGTATTGGCCTTTTGTGTAATTCATATAAATATTAAGCTTGTCAGTTTCTACAGAAGTGCCAAGTAAGACTTGTTTGGGGTTTGCATTGAAAAGTCCTGGCCTTTTAAGAGCCATATAAATTTCCCACATGTAAACAACTTCTTACTACTTAAGTTTTACATAAACTACAACTATGTTTAGACACAGCTGCTTTGAAAACCTCTGGCAGATGCTGCCCCTACCAGGTAGAAACATAGGCTTTGGCTGTTAGTTTTCAGCTGCAGACTTACTGAGAAACATTTTCAAATACTTTGGAACTGTAGTGGTTAAAATAACTTCTTTAAAGGAGAGAAGTGATACATTGGAAGCTAAGATCGTTATCACTGCACATTAATTTTTTTTGGTATAAATGCATTTCTTCAAGACTTTAAGAACTCCGTTTTCATAATTATTCAATAAATATAAGCAGAAAGAAAAAATTCCACCAGAATCCCAGAAGCGGAAATAACATTACAATGCTAATACATTCAGTAGGAGGCCACAGTAATCCAGATTATCATACATAACTGTCTCATGGAAACTAATTTGACTTTTATTGTGCTGCTAAATGAAATTATTACATGAGCTATAGATTATTGAGCCCTGCAGCAAAGCTGGAAAAGGAGGCACTGTGCTGCGTCTTTTACTTTGATGATGGCAAGGTTTTTAAAGTACTTTACACATTAAGAGTGAGTAAAGAAGACTATAATACTCAGAAACAATACAGTGACTGAAACCATTACGTGCCAGAATCCATAAGTATGGCAGAAATAATGCAGCAAACAAAGCATTTCCTCATTAACCATGTGCATCCAATGAAGACAAGGCAGCATTGAAAAGAACTTGCATGTGAGAGCTGTGTAATTATAAGGGCAGAGTTATTCCTCTGACAGGCGTGCCTAGGACAATGCCCGCAGCTGATTCCTAAGCATTCCACTAATGAACCTGGAATATTCTGGAGAATTTGTCATCTTACTTGATGGCATTGGAAACAACACACTGACCATATAAATTTGACAACTTTGAAACCAATGGAAATGGTACAATCTGATTAAGGATATTGTTTATTTAAGACATAGTTTAAGGCAAAAAAGAGGACTTGTGTTTGGAGATAAGTATTTTTGTTATAGGAGTTACATGTAAACATTACAAGGAATATACTTCTTGACATAGGAATTGGCATTTGAATTATAATTAATATTTTAATAGCAATGGTTCAGTTTAGTACTATTTTTTCCCTTTATTTTATTTTCCCCAACACCATTTATCCACCCCCTATACCTTCTTCCACTTCCATCCACTCCTCCCCCCCTGCTCCTGCAATCACCACACTGTTATTTGTGTCTATGAGTACTTTCTCTTTTACTTTTTTGCTTAATCCCTCCACCCAACACCCCTCACCATCACCAGCTAAAATTTTATGTCATTTTGGAGTTCCTCTTTGGACACACTTTCCAAATAGAGTTAGTGTCCCCTGTCTTGTTATGAGAACCACTATGCTTTATTTAGATCATTACTGGAGCATTCGTCACATTTATTGCATGTCAGGGTTTAATATACATATCTCTCCTGCCACTTTGAAAGCTCTGATATTCAGGGTCTGTACTATTAGATTATGCCATCTTATCCTCCACCTAGATACAACAACCTACCAGTTCTTCAGGCCCATTTGTTGAATATTTAATTATGTGACTATAATCCTCCACACTACCCCAAGTCTAAACATAACCCAGGGTGAATTCAACATCATTGTGTAGCCAAGTCTGTCGGTCTTTTGAAAACTATAAATTCAAAACTATCAACCTAAAGCAGTGATGGCGAACCTATGACATGCGTGTCAGAGGTGACACGCGAACTCATTTTTTTGGTCGATTTTTCTTTGTTAAATGGCATTTAAATATATAAAGTAAATATCAAAAAATATAAATCTTTGTTTTACTATGGTTGCAAATATCAAAAAATTTCTATATGTGACATGGCACCAGAGTTAAGTTAGGGTTTTTCAAAATGCTAACACGCCGAGCTCAAAAGGTTCGCCATCACTATAAAGCCACAACTTTTTCTTCTTCTAGCTTTTTTTTTTTAATATTTCTGCTATAAGCCATTCAGCTCATCTAGTTTCCTTACATATTAATCCCTTTACCTTTTTCCAGATCTTTAGCTCTCTACTTTTCCAATTTCTCCCTTTATCCCATGAAGATTCTATCGTCTGTTTTGGCAATATCCTTTGCTTTACTGTTTGTTTGTTTGTTTGTTTGTTTGTTTGTTTGTTTTTTCACTCATTTCAACTAAGCATCAAACTGGAAGACCTCTACTGGCTTCTTTCTACTTGATTATTCACCAGTAGCCTAGCACTACTTGGAACAAAAAAAACAGATCAATTCCATGGATACTTACAATCACCAGCTTCAAAGAGGTTCTCAATAAAGTATCTAGTTGACTCATTCTCCCACTTTCTGCAACAATTATTATATATTTTCTTCACTGTTTTTAAAATTGCAAACCACCCCTGCTTCTCCTACTGTGAGCTGATAATTGTTTCCAGTTTCCCAGAGCAATAGAGGCAACCAGAAAAAAGCACTCATTTTTACAGTAACAAGTATCAAATTACCTCCTTCTGCACCTATTCTATCATTCTTTTCTCTAATAAAATTGACCTATGCCTCCTCATGTCTGAGGTCAGACAGTTCATCTACCTATTTATTGGATTCCACCTGCTCACCAATTCTTAAAAATTCTGAATATTGATAATCTCCATCTGTATACTAGTATTTAATTGCTTTTCTCAGCTCAAGCCTTTCTTCTGATATTGAAGCATGCTGAAGTATCTCCCATATTAATAAAAAATGCTTCTGGGTCCCAAAACCATTCAAGTCTCATCCCCTCTGTTTCCTCTCTTTCACTGACAAACTTTTAATCTCATGGCCTCCATTCCTGATCTGGAGAAATCACACAAAAATCTAAAATGTGGTGTCTTTTCCAACCACTGCATTGAAAAGCTAGTACTGGAATCCTCAGTGAAATTTGTGTTATTTGGCATCTCAGAAATATTTGACAATGAACACTCCTTCCTTGAGATGCCTTTCCAGCGGCCTCTGGAACTCCTTTCTTAGTTGTCTTCCTGCCTCTCTGGTCACTTGCTCTATGCTTCTTAGAAAATAATTTCTCCTCTACCCAGGCATTAAGTAATTTGTTGTCTTAAAGTTTAGAATCTCATCTTCCCTTCACTCTCTAATACCACCTACAGATTTTATTCCACCCCATGTTTTTTAGTCGTATTAACGTGCCGATGACCTTCAGCTCTGGCCTCACTTCTGAGCACCAGACCCATGTATTTAGCTGTCTATCCATCAGCACCTCTATCTGGATACCTCAAATATACTTTAAGCACAACATGACCAAAACTGATTTCATGATTCACTGCCCATGTACAGGGGGGAATATCTGGTTCATTTTCAGTGCCGTTTATCTCAGTAGAATAGCATCATCATTCAACCAGTTACATAAACTAGAAACCTTGGGGTACCCTTGACTCTCTCTCTTCATCAACTAGATTTCCCATTCATTGCTAACGTCCATTCAAAGCCTCTTTACTGTGAATGTCTTTCAAATTCCATCTTCATGGTCACTAACCTAGCTCAAACTGCCATACTCTCTTACCTGGAGCTCTATAATAGCATATTACTAATCCTTCAAATCTATAATTGAATTTTCAAAATAAAGCTAAATTACCTTAAAATGTACATATGATTGTGTTCCCCCAATCCTACTCCTGTCTAAAACTCTTCAGTGTCCCCACTGCTCCAAGGATACAGAAAACAGAAAGCCCTTAATGGGACTATTTATTCAAGCTCCTTACCGTTAAAGCCTCTTGCTACCTATTATTTATCTCACTCTCTAGAACCTTGCCACACTAGCTCCCCCCAAATTCCTCCAATGTGTCATGTTCTGTCCTGTAACAAGAACTTGACACATGCAATTTCCTGTGTCTGCACACTCTTCCTCTCTTAGTTATTGAATAAATTCATAATCAGCCTGATCATTTTCTGAGACAAGCTTTCCCGAATCCACAGGCTAGATCAGATTCCTTTAGTTCCAAGCAAAATGACTTATGTCATTTTCATACATGCTCAGTAGCATTAGTTACTTTGCTCTGTGCCTATCTAGTCTCCACTGCTACACCAGGCTGAATGCTCCATGAGAATTGGACAGGGTCTATTTAGGAGTGGCCTTTAGTAAAACTCAATACATATTTTTTGTTGAACAGATAGATGGATAGATAGATAGATAGATAGATAGATAGATTGATAGAATATAGAGAGCATAACAGCATGTTCAAAATATCAATAAACTAGAAGACAATATTTTTCTGTTTTCTTTGTTTCTCATGTTTCTTATATTTTAATCAAGCAAAATCTATTAGTGACTTTTTAATCTCTTGTGTGATTTGATTTTTTTTTCTAATTGAGAAAATATTGGGTTCTTTGATTTTCTTTTACCTTAATCAGTGGGGTTTTTTATTAGTCCAATATTCTGAAATAATCTTTCATCTCCCCAATTACCTACATGAGTTTAAACAGAAGCAGCAGAAATAATTTATAGCTAGAGAGTAAGCCTGGTAATTAGGGAAGAAACAGAAAAGTTCAATTATTAATTTTATTATAAACTACTTGATTTAAAGTGTTTATACTTTCCTAATATGTGTGTATGATTGTTGAGTTTTATGAAATGATGTGATATAATTTACCTTATATATTAGTATAAAAAAATTAAAATATAATAACAGGAGACAGGAAATGGATAATTGTAAACATTGAGTATGGAGACTACTTTAGTGGGTTGACACAAGAATGTTTTACTTATTCTTGGTGAAATGATTTGCCCAAGATTCTTTACAAAGCTTTCTTGAAATAAGAATTGTAAATGAACAAAAACATGCAAACTAATGACACCCACTAAAGTGTGTATTGGTATAAAGTACTGAAATCTAAAACTTACTATGAAAAGTGTCAATAAAATAAGGTAGACTAATGAATGATTAGAGTGATGGGTGGTGGATAGTATTACATAAAGTAATAGTTAAAATTTTTTAAATATATTTTTGTTGATTTCAGAGAGACAGGGAGAGGGAGGGAAAGATAGAAACATCAATAATGAGAGAGAATCATTGATTGGCTGTGACCTCCTAGTTCATAGGTTGACGCTCAACCACTGAACCCCGCTGGTCTGGCTAAAGATTAATTATAAAATCTAGATAGAGTATTTAGTTGTTCATCCTATTATCTTATCAACTTCTATGTATATTTAATTTTTTTCATTAATAAAATATTGAACATTTTTGAGTACAAACAAAATAAAATAAAATTACTATGTTTCCCTGTCCTTGCTCTTGACAGATTCTTAATGTATTTTAGCCATGGACTCACTTTGCATCAAAAGGTTCCCAAACTACCCCTCTTAGTTTTTCAAAGGAGCAATTCCAGTTCTGAGTAAAAATCTAACACAAGGAAAATAGTCCTTCCTAGTCTGGCTCCCTTTTCCTGAGGTAATTTCATTATAGGGACTTTTTCAACATTTCCACTTTAGGTATTTGCCTTAGAGGTTCTTACAATTTGTCTCCAAAAATTGATCCTTAGTATAAATACTACATAAAGTTATCTGGCCTCAGGGAATAAATATTTAATTTTTCTATAAAATTTGAACATACCTATTTGACCTTTGTTGTTGTTGTTTTGTGAGAAACTTTAAAATTTAAGACCTGCTTATGAGCCAATTGCCAAGACAGACCTCTCAGAATTTCCGGATTGGAAGCTGAGGTGTTGGGGGAGACATTAACATGAAAGAGAACGTGGTGTCTTAAAAAAACACATAATAGATTATTCAGCAATGCTGAAGGTCATGACATAGATTCATCTCATGATATTCTTTCTGTTTTTAATTCCTGATGTTCAATTTTAATGTGGAGGGACGTTGGGCAAACCATTTCACCATGAATAAATAAAACTTTCATTCATGTTGTGTCTAATTTTCCAGAAATGCTAAATAAGAAGAAGATAAGGAAATGTGATGATTTCCAAGTATCTTCCATATTTTACTTGTAGGTTCAGTGAGTCTTCCTTAATAGTACATCTGACTAGGGGTCCCTAGTATCCTATATAATAAAAGGCTAATTTTTCTTCAGTCCTACTTACTCTGACATCTATTTCTACAACATGAGGAGAGAAATGTGGTTTCTAGATGTGCCACAGACTCAGGAAGGCTGGCATTCTTGGGAACCACTAAGCAGGACCGCTGCAGAAAATCTGTAACACTTCAGCTTTATCACTGTCTCATTCAGAGAACTGGGTGCCAGGAGACTTCTTGCTTTGGTTCCTTGAGAAATGAAGTTACAGAACAGCTCAATAGCTCTTCAGCTTTGTCCTGAGTAGTCTCTAACTAGAAGTGGAGACTTAGAAGTTTTATGTTAAGACACAAATAAAAATTTCGGAAGTGCAAGGGCGAATGAAGCAGCAAGAACAAATGGCCAGCTTGGCTTTCTTAGGCAGTGTTAAAATATGAGCTGCACATTTCGAGTGATATGAGAGCCTCTTTGCAAACATTTCACTCCAGATATTGTGTTGGAGAGTCACACCTAAGGGACCTCAGAAGCTAATAGCTTGCCAATACCCAAAGCTCCTCACGGGCCTGTGTAAATCTCCTCAATTAATCTCCATTTTAAAAACTAAAAAGTAAATACGTAAATAAATAAAAATAACTAACTGAACAGCATCTCCAGGACATATGCAATATATCATTTTTATTTTATAAGAACAAAGAGAGGGGGAGAGACAGGGAGGGAAAGAGGATTTATACAAGGGTATGGGCAGGGAGAGGTTGAGGGTTTTGAGTCAATAATGAGCATCAGCTCACATTAAGAACCTTATTAATGTTTCTATTAGAGATCCCAGGCCATCCTCGCCCTGTTGCATGTGTAAGGTCTGGTGTCTATTTTACTGTTGCTATAGGGTAGACTGGATTGAGTATCCAGGGAACAGAGAAGACATTCCTTGCAGATTTTGTCTTACTCCCTGAGAGCATATCACTTCTCACAGTTGATCAGTTTTACTATCTACCCACTGGAAGGAGTCACATCCTCTGAGGGATAATGCATAGTTCCAACACAAGTGGAAAGTTCTGGGAACAGCCTGTGGGCAGGGACTCAGAAGACCCAGGGTTTAGTCTCGTCTATGACACTTTATCCAATTCATCTTGAGTAGAGTTTTTACCTTCCGGAAGTCAGAGTCCCAATGTTGGTAAGATATGAAAATCAATAGTGAACCACAAAGTTCTGCTCTCTAGCTCCAGGCAGGATGTAATAAAGGAGCTGGGATGGGGATGATGATGGTCTATAACATTGATCAGGCACCTACTATATTTGGGCACCATGTTAAATATTTTACGAGTGATATTTAACTGTGTTCTCACACAATTCCTATAGATGATAAATCTAAGGCATATTCTTACATTGCAGAGAGAGAGTGTATTCTAGGACTTTTACTGTTTCTTAAAAATCTTTTTTTTTTTACCTCTTTATACCCAGAACTATTGAGATGTCAAAATAAGTAAATGTCTGTAAAAATTCTTTAGAAATTATAAAATAAATTGTAAATGTGAATTACTATTTGGATCACCAGTCAGCACTCCATGCAAAATCGGGGACAAGATATTTGCCTCTTTCCTGGATACATTTCAATCTTAATTTCATCTACTCTCTAGTTATTTGAACTGGTCTCTCACTTGTATCTTTCTTACCTATCTTTATTTTTTTTTTCTAACTCTCTATCTCTCTCCCTTCCTCTCTGTAAAAAATCAATAAAATATATTTAAAAAAAAATTGTAAATGTGAATTACTATTTGGATCACCAGTCAGCACTCCATGCAAAATCGGGGACAAGATATTTGCCTCTTTCCTGGATACATTTCCATCTTAATTTCATCTACTCTCTAGTTATTTGAACTGGTCTCTCACTTGTATCTTTCTTACCTATCTTTATTTTTTTTAATATATTTTATTGATTTTTTACAGAGAGGAAGGGTGAAGGAGAGGGATAGAGAGTTAGAAACATCGATGAGAGAGAAACATCGATTCAGCTGCTTCCTGCACACTCCCTACGGGGGATGTGCCCGCAACCAAGGTACATGCCCTTGACTGGAATCGAACCTGGGACCCTTCAGTCCGAAGGCCAATGCTCTATCCACTGATCCAAACCAGTCAGGGCTCTTTTTTTTTTTTTTTTAATTTCATTCTATTCCAATAAAACCTTAGACATTGCTTGGCCTCACTATTGAAACATTAGAGTCTTTATTCTCAAACTGTAAAGAAATTGTAAGTAAATTGTCATAGATTATTTCCCATTATAATGGGATGGAGTTTTCAACAATAAAAATAGAAGTTATTGCTTGGGATGACTCTTAAGAATAACATCAAGGAAGCCCTAGCTGCTCTGTCAGTGGATAGAGCATTGGCCTGCAGCCTGAAGAGTCCTCCTGGGTTTGATTCCAGTCAAGGGCACATACCCTGGTTGCTGGCTCGATCCCCAGTAGGGGGCGTGCAGGAGGCAGCTGGTCGATGTTTCTCTCCCATCGATGTTTCTAACTATCTATCTCTCTCCCTTCCTCTCTGTAAAAAATCAATAAAATATATTTAAAAAATAAAAATAAAAAAAAATAAAAATAGAAGTTATTGCTTGGGATGACTCTTAAGAATAACATCAAGGAAGCCCTAGCTGCTCTGTCAGTGGATAGAGCATTGGCCTGCAGCCTGAAGAGTCCTCCTGGGTTTGATTCCAGTCAAGGGCACATACCCTGGTTGCTGGCTCGATCCCCAGTAGGGGGCGTGCAGGAGGCAGCCAATCAATGATTCTTTCTCA
>NW_005871074.1:5649562-5662175 GCF_000147115.1 Myotis lucifugus
GGGGGGAGGCGCGGAAATAACAGCAAGGAAGAAAAGGGTAGAAAACAGGTTGGTAGGAGGGAGGGGTTGAACTGCATTATAGTTTTGATGGGCGTGCAGCCAATGTTACAGTGAATCCTGAAGCTGCAGATGTATTCTAAGTTGGTATGAGAGGGCCAGGCCTTCTCCTCCCATGTAGATTAGTTAGGAAGGGATATGACCTTGGCTTTGTTCAGCAGAGGCAGGCCCCAAAGGGGCCTGACTCCTGAGGACTGGTTGCCTGCAGCAATCCCAGAAGCTGTGGTAACAGGTACTTCCTCCCTTTAGTCACCCACTGCCCTGGAGGATGGGCAAGAGGGCATTTTGTGACCTGAAAAGCTTCTCTTCCAAATATACTCTGCTGTGCAAAACTGGTCACTGAATAATTTTGCTAAAGACCATCCTAGAGGGAAAAGGTATATACCCTGAATTTTTCTTTTTTGAGACTTAATGCAGCAAGGAGACTTTTTCTGTCTACTGAGATAGTCCTAGTTGAAATCTGCAAGCAGGAAAGGACCAGAAAAATGGCAAAGAAGAACTTAGCAGGTCACAAATAGGAAACTGGCCTGATAACTCATACTTTCCATAGGAACTGAAGGATTGTACTCAAAATGAGTTACACGTTTTTTTCTTGTTAATCTGTCTTTTGTTATTGGGGGCCCCAGACAAGAATTCAGAAAGGTCGAAGGAAAATTGTTCTTTCCACCCTTACAAGACCAATAGTTGAGAATGTGATAAGAAAATAAAAATGGCTGCTATTTAGCAAACTTAAGTGTGTGCCACCATTGCAGATATACAGAGTTCTGAACTAAAAAAGGCAACACAGCAGTGGGCAGAGATGCTTAGAACTGGGTGAGACTTATTTGTACTAGTGACATCTTACGGACTTGTTCAAGGCAATTCAAATATTTATTTAATAAATATTTATTGAATGACTACAGTGTAATGAGACCTCATCTAAGAACTGGGGATACAGCAGCAAACAAAACAGATGTAATCTCTGCCTTTAAGGAACTTAAATTCTAGTAGCAGAGACATAAAATAAACAAGCAACTGAAGAAATTAGATTGTTTAAGATAGGATATCTACAATGAGGAAAATAAAACAGAATTAGTTGTGTGGAGAGTGGCTGGAGAATGCTGGCTCCTGACAAAGCCTCTCTCCTGGTTTGGCTCCTCTGAGCCCTGTTCTCAACTAGGCCTTGACCTTGGCCCCTGTCATTGTGAGAAGCTGCATACTGAAGTCTTAGCAAGAATCTTGCTAAATCAGTTTAGTGAGGATCCCCCACCCTTAATATTGAATCACATTTATATCTGATCAAATTCCTCATCCCCCACTATTGACATCTTACCTGTTTTCAGCAAGAATCCTGTTGTTAGTGTAGCAAAAATTCTCCCCTATCCTTAATGTCTCTCCTCTTAGAAACTTTCCATCCACTGATCCTTTTTTTTTCTTGCTCATGGGCTATACATCCTCAGTTGCCTTTGCTGTAGTCAGAGTTTAGCCTGATTTTTCTCTCTCTTGTTGTGATACAATTGACTCCCATGGCAATAGTCCTGAATAAAGTCGTCCTTACCATTTTAACAAATGTTAGAATATTTTTTCTATAATAATCTCCAATATCTCCTGAAAAATGTTGTTTAATATACCAAGAACAGCCACTACCTCAACAGTCTGATAGCATCTTGGAGGAGGAAGGATAAGATCTGATCTATTGAGATTTGGAGGTCTAGTTTAAGGCAGATCTTCAATAGGAAGGGTAGTGTTGATCAATACTGAGTAAGGATCATGATATAATAGTTTAAGATTTGTGGACACAGCCAGAGGATGAGTTTGAGGCAAGGGGTTCAAGAGTCTTGAGATGTAAACTTTCTATTGATGCTTTTTCTATTAAAAGTAAGTAGGTCTTTCTGAAAGTTCTTGTAATAAATAAGTTATTCGCAACTTCTTTTCTTGAAGAAGAATCTCCTAGAATAGTAAAGTCATGCTAAATAATGAAAATAGTATAGCAAGGTCATGTTACTACAGACAGTGATTACCAAATATTTACTATAGAGATAATATAGCAAATATTTTAGACTTTGAGGACCACATAAGGAATCTGTCACATTCTCTTCCTTTTTTTGTTTTTACTTTGTTTACAACTGCTTAAAAATAATAATTATTAAAAACAAAGCAACGCATTCCTTCCTTATATAAGAACAGGCCACAGGCTGGATCTGGCCAACAGCCTATACTTTGCCAGCCCATTAAGTAGAGAGTCAATTGTGTGAAGGAAGATGGTGTTGCCCTTTAATAAAGCTACTTTAGGATGGTCAGAGAAGGCTCCAATCATGAGCTTTTAGGACTGATGAGACTTTCATTGTCTATTCACCTGACTGGGAGAATCAGGAATATCATACTGTACTCTGAGAAAATCCACTCAGGACTGGATTATTTGATGATGGAGGAAGTCATTAAGAGGCAGGCACTGAGTATTCTCTTAGCAATAACAGGGGATGGCGTTTAAGTAATTAATTAAAAAAAATAAAAGTGAGCTTACTTGTACCCCAAATGTTGAAGCAGATCACAGATAGTATACCAATGAAAAATTATTAGCTGGGTAGGGGGTTGGATTCTCTTTGAGAAAAATATGCTTTTCAGTTAAAAAGTCGAGCTTCATCTTTCCTGCTTCCCTTCTCACTTCAAACTAAGATTAATATAACTAGGAGAAATAATACTGCACCACTGAATATTTTATAAGCTTGTGAAGGTTAGTCATTATATATGTTCCAGGATGTGCCTTATTCACAGCCATTTGCAGCTAATTATAAAAGAGCCTTAGAGGTGTCTGAGGAGGGTAAGTGGAGGGAGCCATTAATTGCAATGGAGATAAAACCTTGTAAACATATATATAAATATTTTAGAAGCAGGGTTAGAAGAAAAATCTACTATAGCTTAAATCCAATTTCATAGAACATCTAGCACAATAATTTGTAAATAATAGGTGCTAATGACCATTTCTAAATGAAGATATAAAAGCAAGCATAAGCAATGAAAATCATGTAGCTCTATACTGGGAATTGTTTCCTTATTTTTCATCCAGGCAACATATGTTCTTAAAAACTCTGTTTTCAGTTGCTCTCATACCCTTTCCCATTTGGTGATTTCATTGCTTACTGTATAACTCCTCCCTAGATGGAAAAAGAAAACTTGTATCTCTCTTTATTTCAGGAGCTGTTATAGTAGGTACAGACATAAAAGAGATTGATAAAGCCAGATAATGGGGAGGCTTGATGATTTCACCGATCTTTATTTTTTTAGCTATCCTGCTTTACCAATATAATTTCAAGGTGGTCCAAGCAAAATAATTCCAAGAACATAAATTGCTTTAAATTATGCTCTCTATTTCAAGCTGAGTTAAACTTCATTCCATGGTTAGCTAGTTGCTATATGGAAGTAAATACTTTGTGGTTACTTTAATCTTCTTGCCCTGTCTTCATTGCAACAGAAGAGATAATTTATCAAGCAGTAGAACAATATCATTGAATAAGATTTGGAAAAGTTTTATCTTGTCTTCAAGAAAAGTGGCTGTTTTTTTTTTTTAGAATCTCTTTGGTGTTGCTTTGTCTTTGGAGATAAGGATGTTCCTTCCCTTTGGCTATAGGGAGGGCACCTCTCACATGAGGGTTTATTACCTATTTCAGGGGAGAAGTGTAGAGGAGTGGCAAATGGCCTCCCTGCTTCTGCTGTTTTCTCAAACTCCTTCACTTTAAAATACTCAATATCCCATATTTTGGGGTCACATCTCCTAAACCCCATCATTTCCTTGTGTGAATATCTGGCCCTAAAAGCATTCTCTTCAAATATTAGCTATAAATTGAATTGGCCTCAGAAATCAAGAAAATAAAGTTGTCATTAAAATGCAGGTCAATTCACAGCACACACTTGTCATAGAGCACAGATGTTTGTGGTCTAATTCTCAGTTGGTATATGGAACTCCCCAAGTTCTGCTACTTTGGGTGTGTGAATTAGTTTGAGCTGTTTTGTTTTGGACTTTTTTGAGGCTCCAGAGAAACTTTCACCACTTCCTTAAGAAATTTAAATTGGGGCCTTTCCCATAATAAGAATTATTGCCTAAAATAACCTTTTATGGCCTACCTCTAGTGCAGGGCAAACTTCTGATTACTGAACATCTGCTCTTCCTATCATCCTGTGAATGTCCCTTCTCCCCTCTGAAGCCTCAGGAAACCTTACTTTATTCCTTGATTCAGAATATCACATATACCTCATTTTACCTTTCTGTTTCTGAACGTCTTATGTAAGTAGGGTCTCTGACTGTCATATATGAGGGGTTCCTCTATGTACATATGTAACTAAGTTTGGTTATTTTCCTTTGTTACTCTCTTTTGTGTTGACTGAATTATTAGACAAGGCAAAAGAACCTAGAAGGGCAGAGTAAAATTTCTTCCTTCCCCAAAACAGGCTGGCAATATATCTATAGTACCAAAATTTCATGGAGGATACAATTAGGAAAAATGTTTAAAAGTCCTGCAGAGGGGAAAATAAAGAAAACATGCTTTAGAAATACTAGTTTAGATAGAAGGCTAAAGAAAACTGAGAGGGTAGTTAGAATTAAAAGAACCAAATTAAAATTGAGGTGGTTGAACCTGGTTTCAGAGCAAAAAAGACATTGTTGGGTAAAAATACACAAGTAATTTTCAATTGTGTATAAGTAGGGCAGTTTAGTGAGTTAAACAGTAGGGCCAAAAACTTATGGTTAGAGATGATATCTGCTAACAGAGGATTTGTTAACATAAAAAGAAACATTCAAATCTGTAAATAATTTTTGTGAGTTTATTTGATCCAAACTATCAACAATTGCCCGGAAGCAGAATCTCAATGTATTGGGATAATGCTCCTGAGAATGGCAGTTTTTCCACCTTGTTTTATACATCACCATCAAAGGAGGAGTTGTAAGGGGGTTACATGAAATCCACTGGTGATAGATTAGGGAGGCAGGAGAAAGCAAAGCACCCCTCCCAACCCACCCCCACCCTTGCCCCTTCCCCAGGAAGCCTCTGGGATTAGATAAAAAGTAAAATGTTAGACACATAGTTGGTTTTGTTTTTTGTTTTTTTATATTTTATTGATTTCTTACAGAGAGGAAGGGAGAGGAATAGAGAGTTAGAAACATCGATGAGAGAGAAACATTGATCAGCTGCCTCCTGCACACTCCCTACTGGGTATGTGCCTGCAACCAAGGTACATGCCCTTGACCAGAATCAAACCTGGGACCCTTGAGTCCAAAGGCCGATGCTCTGTCCATTGAGCCAAGCCAGTTAGGGCGATACATAGTTCTTTTACTTAGGTGGGTATAGGATAGTTAATAGTCAACAATTAGCATGATAACAATAACAATGGAGGAATTTGTGGTCTCCATCTTGGCGCCCAGGCACATTTGGTTGTGCCCTGAGGGGTTCAGAAAAAGGGAAGTTACAAGTTACTCTGACATTTCACAGGTATGTTATCTTAGATGCAAAAAGACTATAGGCTCAGTAAAGATGGAAATTGATTTTTGTCAAGGAAGATACTGGCTTAGGACATGACTACCCACTATAAACTGCTTTTTAATTAAAGGTTTTTAATTTCAGAGCATCCTTTGTGATTACTTTAGGTCTCTTGTGTTTGCAAGGCCACCACACAGGCCTTCTCTGAGTTAGTCAGGTTAGCATGTGGCCCTTTTTTTTTTCATCCACAGATTGAAAACCAGAAGGACTCATTTAATGAATTAAACCTTTGCCAAATAAATAATGACATGAAGTAACACTTTTGAATCATGTCACTTCTATATAATTTATTATCTAAAATCCCTTACCACTCTTGTGACAATAAGCTATGCAATTTAGATTGACCAAGAATGCTGCACTTCAAGGACTAGACAGAAAGGGATTAAGTATAGTCAATGCCAGTGTCCTGGTTATAATCACATAGGGCCCCATACTTGGAAGGACCATGTGCTTAGTTTATAACTCTGTTGCCACTGTCTTGAAATCTATATATATAAAAGGCTAATATGCAAAGTGTCCCCTCAGGAGTTCAACCCAGAGTCTGGGAGTTCAATTGCTCGCTATGATGTATGCTGACCACCAGGGGGTGGCGCGGAATGAAGGAAGGCCCCAGCCGGCAGCCAGAAGGCCCTGATTGTCAGCCAGGCCTAGGGACCCTACCTGTGCACAAATTTCATGCACCGGGCCTCTAGTTCTTTATAATTTTGAACAAGGGGACTTATATTTTCATTTTTCACTAGCTTCTGCAAATTATGTTGTTGGTCCTGAGTATAGTAATAAAATAAGGGTGATCTCAGGAGCAGATAGGACTAGTCTTTGGAGGAGAAATTTCCCTTTCCCAATTTAATTTCTCAAGATGTTACAAGAAGAAAGCTTCCCCTGGGAAGCAGTGGGCAAATGCTTCTTCCTGTTTGGGTGCTCTAGGGACCATTTCACTGAATATTTGTGGAAATAAGAGGCTATTCTGTCTTTACTTGCCAAAATGTATCCCACTTGTAGAAAAGCAGTGCTACTATTACCATTGTAATTAGCTAGTTATTAACAATAGCAAAGGAGCAAAAGGGAAGCCAGACATTGAAAGCATGGCCATCTGAGCAGCTTCAGTAGGAAGCTGCAACTTTAAACTCCCCAGGGAACCACCAGTCCATTACCTGCAAATCACTAGGGGGAGAGAGGGGTCCAGCAAAGGGGAAATGGAAGCATGTGCAGTGAGTTGGAGTGAGGTAGGGAACACATTTGACTGTCAGACTAAACTGGTAACCATGGATTGGCTAGAGGGGGATGGGTCACTGCAAGTGCACGAGATTTTAGAAGGTTAAAAATCCTCAAAGGAATTCTCACTCTCTTGGCTCTCTTGTTTCATTCGTTTTGTTCCTCCTTCCTTGCATTTGCCCGTGTTCCTAGAAACCACATGACCCATGGCCATGTAGACCCCACACACAATGGACTAATGGACTGCAGTTGGGAACACAAGCTAAGCTAATCCGATGCTGGATTAGACTGTGCAAATATGGAACAAAAACTCTAGGGAATGGCTTTAATTCTAGCCCCATTGAAGTCACAGCTGGACTTCTTTCATGGTGGGATGGAGGGAGAGGGGACCTTGAAACTCAGGGCTTTAATTCCCATACAAATAAGTGCCACTCATTCCCCCGTGTGAATCTTAGAAAATTCATTTTCTCCTCACATCACAGGAAGCCCATTTCGACCAGCAACAGGGGGGGACATACAGAGCTCCCCACCGAGAACACTACTGCCAACCTGTGCATGTGATTGTGGCTAGGTTATTTGCCCTTTTAGTCATCGGTGTCTACCACCTTCATGTTGGCCAGGAATTCACTAAATCAAATCTAATATAGGCTCAATTAGCCTTATTCTTTGCATCTAAAATCACATAAGGTTATACTTTGATTATTGGTATCATAAATAAATAAATTCCATCAAAGTAAGCCTATTCCAAAAACTTTACTCCTACCAACTCTAAAATTTCATCATTTTATCATATAAGAGTGGGAGAAATTATGGATAATTATGAGAGATTGCTTTTACCAATGTGAGAGGTACAAGTGAAAATTTGTGGGTAGGCTAAGGAGTTTCTGACTGTAATGTTTTGAAAAGTAAAATTATGCTGGAGCAGCTGTGTGCATTGCAAAATGATTGTATTTCAGAAGCTGATGAACTTTAGTTGCTAGAAGTGCAATGGCAAAGATGAATGCTCCCCGAAAATGTTCTCTTTCCTTCCATATGAATGCTTCCTGTCTGGAGGCCTCTCAGGAGTAGAAACAGATCCCTTTTCAGGGCATCAGCCCTATTCACAGGTGTCAGCAGGAGTCATGGAAGAAGCACTCAGCCAGTGGAGCTGCCTTTCTCCCCCAGGGAGACTGCAGCTCTTTGCAGGTGACTGAGAAGAAGGTGTGATTTTCACATTTAATGAAATCCCTGAAATTTGAGGCTTTCCTTTAACATCTGGTCTTGAAAGAGAAACTCTTGGCAGTCTATTTCCCTGCTGCTGGCTGACTGGTTGGGTCAGAGGGACTCCCTGTCCTCCTCCCCAGTCAAGATAGCATTAGCCAAGGGTTCAGCTCCATTCACCCCAGCAGGAGGAAAGCAGCCAGAGGGAGCCCACTCAAACGCCAGAGACTCCTGACAGCTGCCTCTCGCCATTCTCAGCCTGTGCCCTCTAACCAGGTAGCTGTTCAATTATGTCCAGTGAACCCTAGCTCGGCAATTAAAAAGGCAAACACTTCCTGAGAACAGCATGGCTGGAAAAATTGATAAATTCACTGTTGCTTATGACTCAAGCACAGTGAAAACTGTATAAATGTTACCTTAGAGCCGTGGCTTAGTTGAGCTTTAGAAAGAGCTTACCTTCTCAAAGGGAAGGGGCTAAAATCTGCCAAGGGCAGTGGGAAATTTTAAACAATTGACAATCTTTACAGCTCTCTCTCCCTCTTATTTATCCTCCCAGTAAAAACTGTCTTTCTGGTAGTGATGGTAAGTATTATTGCAAATGCTCTGATTGGCTCTTGTTACTGTGCTGGGGCTGACCAGCAGACCCCGAGCAACAGATGAATGGATTACTCCGACACAACGTTTGCTGTGAAAGAGAGGGCTAAGGGACACCTGGCTAAAAGAACTAGACAGCCTCGATAGCCTGCCTTGTTAGGCTTTTATTGCAACAGCAGTTTGAGATAAAGCTTATCTTTTAGATACAGTCAGCAGGGTAAGTAATAGTTGGAGGACACATGTTTGTAATGTCCTTTAAGCAAGGACACCCTAAGATTAAGTATAAGGATTCCAGTAAAGCTCCAGGGGGTCTGCACATGCACAGACTTATTTGGAAAGGTCAAGGATTAGTTAGGAGCACTGCCTTCAGCACTCCCCTAAGTCTGAATTCTGATAAACAGGGCAGGCAGCCTTCGGCACACTTCTCTTTTCTCAGAATGTCCTCCTTATAAACTTTCCAACAAAGTCTTGTGTGCTCCCCAACATTACTGTAATCCATGCACCACCAGAGCTTCCTTTTCCCTCTCATAATTGGGGTTGCTTTGATTCCAGAATTGATTATATGAAGGTATTGCAGGAGGATTTCCCAGATACAAGTGGGAGTGAGATTCTTTTTTTTTTTAAATGAGACACATTCATTTATTTATTTTTTTATTTTTTTAAATATATTTTATTGATTTTTTACAGAGAGGAAGGGAGAGAGATAGAGAGTTAGAAACATCGATGAGAGAGAAACATCGATCAGCTGCCTCCTGCACATCTCCTACTGGGGATGTGCCCGCAACCCAGGTACATGCCCTTGACTGGAATCGAACCTGGGACCTTTCAGTCCGCAGGCCGACGCTCTATCTACTGAGCCAAACCGGTTTCGGCTGGAGTGATATTCTTGGGGTGCCACTGAAATGAGCACTTTCAGAAGCCCCCTCGGGAGAATAAGATATGGTAAAAGGCTTTATTGGCATGGAGTTACGTTCCTCGGGTTGCAACATCCCATGCCCCTAAACCAGTCCTAAAAGAGGTGCAGCTGGGGTTCTAGTAGAGCCAAAAGCAAGACCAGTATCCAGAGCTTCCGTTCCATGTTACAGTCAGGTGTAGTTCAGCATCCAAGCTAATTCAAGTCCATTAGTCCATTGTGTGGAGTCACCTGGAAAGTCATGAGAGCCCAGCATGCTAGAGAAAGAGACAGACAGACAGAGAGAGAGAGAGAGAGAGAGAGAGAGAGAGAGCATTCCTTTGTGTGGAAGTTTACATATTCAGGTTTTGTGCACTTGCAGTGGCCATGTCCATCCTGGCCACTAATTTGTTCCCAGGTGTGACCAACAGACATGCACCTTCCCATGTCACTAAGACCTTACTGGGCATGCATCTAAACTGCCTTAGTTCAGTCCCTTCCCTCACTGATCAGCAGACTGTTTAGTAAAGCTGTATAAATGACATGCCTATATTATCCAGTCTTCCCTATACTTTATTTACAAAGTATTATTTACTTTCCTGTAAAATCATAACCAGATTATTACAACAGTATCGAAGGGTTGTTTCATTGGTCATTGCTTCTCTCTTCCATCCTGCAGTTGTTTTCCTCTCCTCTTCTCTCTAGTTTCTGTCCATTTCAAATGACCCAAGCTTTTCAAAACAAGAAGCTCAAAAAGTAACTATGAAGCAAGACATGGAGAAACAGAGGGAACCTGAACATGTCGTCCCATTAGTGGGGAATGGCTATGTAGTGATCAGTCACCAAAAACAGTTTTTCCTGTGTGGATCTGGTATTAAATAGATTTGTATTTTCAGAAACAAATGCTATTATATTATTTGACTTAAAAGGCACCACCTACAAAACTATATTCTTAGGAGACAACCAAAGATATGTAAAGATATTAGTTCTTGTAAATTTACTAGTGTCATATGTAGAGGTGAAAAAAAAGGGGGGGTACAAGCTAAGTGTTAAGTAATAGTATTGGCTAAAAAAACCATGGTATCTTTATGCCATGAATTACTAATGAAGTCATTAAAAGCATTATGTAGATGTATAGCTATTAATATTGGCTATAATATGCTAAATTATACATGTGTATATATGTGCTACCTTTAAATGGCGGTATAATGGATTAAGAAGAGGGGTTATTTGTCTGTGAGGACACCCTTCTAGCTATGTTATAGGACCCTCATGCTCTTAGAAAACCTCTTACACTCATATATCTCTCAGAAACATCTATACCCGAGATCCCTGCTCTTCACTTGCTAAAATAATTGTGGACTAACTGGGAAAAATTTTAACTGATAATCTTACTTCTGGGCTTTAAATCCTGTTTTGTACAATGAAGGGTTTGACCAGATGATCTTTCAAAGTCTTTCTGGCTCTAATAGTCTGTGATGCTTTATGTTGAAATTATTACTGAGTGACTCTGATGGAGTTTTGTTTTGCCTTTTGGTCATTGTGACAGGCTTATGATGAATGTCTTTTTGGTGAATGGCTCTGTCCGCAGCCACCAAATCACAGGGTACAGGTAGGTGTCCTCCCACCTACTCAGCTCTCACACAGAACTAACCCTAGAGTACAAGGAAGAGAGTGCAACCCCAACAAACAAGCATCATAAAATACAGATACTATTTTCCAGCAGCTTATTGAGTATTTTTCTGATATTTTAAAAATTGTGAGCCAAGTCAAATGTCTGAGAATTGTCTACTTATTAGCATTCCAGGTGTAAGTTTGCCCTTTTTATATTTGAGAGACACTTTTTAACTTCCTCTTGAGCACTGTCCATTCTTAGCTCCCAAATGTTGGCTTTTAACTTTCTCTAATTGATTTAGCTTTTCTGGTAGATTCTAGATGATAGAATAAAGTAAGAATATAGTGAAGGCTTTTATCTGTTAAAAAATAAAGGAGGTTTTTATCATTATTATTTCAATTCCCTCAAATATTCATTTCTCTAATGACTTCTGTATTTTTCTTTTGAAACAGGAAAATAAAAAAGGGTTCTTTTTTCTTTTGATTTCAATCTTTTTATTTTCTTAATCACCAAGTTTACATATTATTGTGCCCAGAAGTAAATAACTATCTAAATATTTATATAAGCCTTAATTCTCATTCCCCTAACACATTACCTGGTTGGGAAACAGATGATTTAGAAATGTAATCTCACTTCTGCCCCTAATCTAGGAAGACATGGCAGAATTTTATTCAATACTAGAGGCCCGGTGCACGAAAATTCATGCACTGGTGGGGGGTCCCTCAGCCCGGTCTGCCCCCTCTCACAGTCCAGGAGCCCTCAGGGGATGTCCTACTGACGAGGGGGCCTAAGCCGAATTCTGGCCTCCCTCTGTGGGAGGCGACTGGGCCAATCAGGGGAAGGTGCTGACCCCATCACCCAGCTGCTGCTGCCACGGCCGGCCACCACAGCCACCGGCCCTTGGCCCTCGCTTCTTA
This sequence comes from Myotis lucifugus, assembly GCF_000147115.1. NCBI lineage: Eukaryota > Metazoa > Chordata > Mammalia > Chiroptera > Vespertilionidae > Myotis > Myotis lucifugus. Next base: position 5,661,560 of record NW_005871074.1, read on the forward strand.
GCATTGGCCCAGCCCCCCACCCACTGGTGGGTGGGGGGCGATCTGGGGCCAGGTCGGCTGGGTGAGGGGCTGTGGGAGGTTGAGGCACAGCAGGTCGCACCCTGTCCAGCCTCTGTGGAGGTGTGGCACCGGGACTGGGCCTGCACCGCTGCCTCTGTGGCTGCCTCTGTGGAAGGTGCAGCCCCCTCTCCTGCCGCCTCTGAGAAAGGGACTGCGGAGCTGGACTGGCCTTCGCCACCGCCCCTTCCGCGCCACCGCCCCTCCTGCACCACTGGCCTTTGGCCCTCGCAGTCGCTGCAGCTTTGTCCGGAAGGATGTCCAGAAGACTTCTGGTCTATCCAGTCTAATAAGCATATTACCCTTTTATTAGTATACTAGAGGCCCGTTGCAGGAAGATTCCTGCAAGAATAGGGCTTACTCGGAAAAAAAAAAAAAAAAAGAATAGCTTCCTGAGACTGCAGCGAAACAGAATAGGGCTTCCTGAGACCGCAGCGAAGCAGAGAAGGTAGTGAACCCACCCAGGCGGGCTTCGCTCACGTCTCCGCTGCCTCACTCCCTCCCTTTGCCGCTTAGCCCTCAGCTCCCTCCCATTCTCTGCCACCTGGGCTCTCTCCCT
>NW_005871074.1:5662699-5675471 GCF_000147115.1 Myotis lucifugus
ATTCTCCTACACTTAAGATGCCAAGCTCATGGTTGATTAAAATCATTCCTTATTCAATACATGAGTAGCCTCCTGATCATTCTACTTCTGAGTAAACCTACTTCTTGTTTATCTCTTGCTTGTGACCTTGAGTAAAAAACTTAATTGAACTATAACAACTAAGACAGAATAGTATCTAAATCAGCACAAGCTAAGGAGAGATCTTACGTTAAATTTACCATTTAAGATAACACCTTAGTCCATATTTAAAGACCATAAACTGATATAGAAATACTCTTTTTAAAGTCCTGCCCTTAAGAAGCTTATAAATTAATTGAGAAGAGAGGCAGATGTTTGTGAACATAGCAAATGTATAACTAATATAAATATATTAACTCTCTGTTATCTAGTATTATTAAAAATGGAATGTTCTGGTTAAACACTATAGAATTTACCAAAGAATTATCTTTCAATGGTCTCCAACCAGTAACTCCAAAATCCATTCTCTAACTAGTTTACAGTATTTTAAAACATTCTAGCACTATACATCTAAAATGCCAATTAAAAGAATGATCAGCAGAATGTCAGTTAATAAAAATTATAGAGGTTTTTCATAGAATTATTTTAAGCTATGCTAAATAAGCCTTATATGAGGAATTTATATGTATATCTATATATAAATGCACCAACATAGATGCAAATAATGGCAACCATATGGTATATTTGTATATATGTCTATGCAGGAAATAAGTAATTTCAAGGTGTGTAGCACATGATTTGATAAGGAACTATGGGGGCTTTCCACAAATACTTGCAATCACTGTGACATTTTGATTCATCTTCAATCTGGTTTTGCAGTTTTTCTGACAACTCTATTCCTTTACTGTGGTTTTCCCAGTTACCATGCTATACTGTGTTTCTTGACTTTGAAAAATTAGTAATTACCTTTCCTGCATGAATGTCCTACCACTCTCCTTTATTTTCCATATTATTCATGACATAATTATATTGTGATAAGCGCCTGAGTAATGTAGCCATTCACCATTAAACTAATATAACTTTGATTGATATAGTAATTCAGAAAACTCTTAATTCATTTTTTCTATAGTTCAGGACTTTAAGGACCATAGGGTTATCTTACAGTTGTGGATATAAATATGTGGCCTGCACTTCTAATATTTTATGCATTATCACTTTGAATGTTCATGGAAAACTCTCATTCTCTGTATTAATAGATGAAGTCTCTGCTATTATGTAGATAAAATGAGTATCTCTTTCCATCATCCAAAAAAAGAGCTCTGAATCTTATTTGTAGCTTCTCATATATTTTTATAACTTCTAGAGATGAGAAAATTTATTCAGGGTGTTTTGGTTTCAGTTTGAACAAAGTCCAGGAGGTAATTTGTCAGAGCGTGGAAGCTGGCATTATTGGCTTTGGTATATTATTATCTTGGTGCCTGGGCTCTAATGAATGCCATTCAGGGAGGCCAGATGCATCAGCTTAGGAAAGAGCCTGGGGAGGGACATTGTTATCCTTGGTATTCGTTGCTAATGTTATCTTTATGAGGAATAAGGAAATATGCCAAGTGTGTGGTACACATCACAGACTGCTCTCTACTACAATAGAAAATGTCTTAACAAAGAAAAATAAATTAGGACATGTTCTCTGGGAAGGAACAGAATCTCATACAAGGGCAGAGCTAATAATAAAGAATCAATATGGCCGAAACAAAAACATTGGTTGAAGGCTGGTGGACAAAGTTGGAGAAAACCGTGTGGTCTAGGATTATAAAATAAAAATGCCCACTTATAATAGGTTTCCTTTCCCTTATTGCAGAATAAAACTCAGATCCATGAGGCTAAACAATATCATTCAAAGAAGTTTTACAAGTATGAGGAGCCATTGGCTTCGGGATTCAAAAAGTAAAATTCTGATAAAAAATATGAAAATAAATTAAGATTACAATGACTTGGGAAGCTGGAATCTCTAATATAAAGAAGAAAATATTTCATTAGTTTTAGTTTTCAATGCTGTTGCTTGTAAAATGAACAGCTCAGTTGTTCCTGGAGTATTGTTAGTCCTTTAAAATGTTAGTATATGAAAAAACAAACTTCAGTGACATTCTTACCCTTTACTACCTGTGCAACAAGTGGTATCATTAAAATCTGGATTTGGCATTGCTTTGTCTTCACTATCCTATGTTACAAGGCAATTTTCTAATTTTCTCTATCCCCAGGAGAAACTATTAGGTCCCCTGTTGAGTTCATTAGCATTGCCCAGTAAATTAAAATGTAGGAGACAGCTTGAAAGGAACAAGAGAGCACTATTTGTTAATGAAGCATCTTACCTGAACAAGTTTTTACTAATCAGGCTAGGGAAAACAAAGCTATATTCGACAAGGTGCCCATGCAGGAGAGAAGGGAAGGGATCATAGATTGTATAAGCAAGAAGTTAGCTGGTATTTGGCCTAACCAGCAGGGTCGGCACTCCAACTCTCTACTTAGTGTATTCAGTAGACTGTAGTGTGATTGTAGTTCAGTCCATGAGGGCGTGGTATATAATCTGTTTAAATGGAGAATTACTGAAACGTGTTAGGGAAATTGGATTTTAAGGAAACATCACTTTTTTAATAAGGACGAAGAGATTGCATACTCGCATGGATCTTAGTTAGCCTCTCCTCATTTCTTACCTGCATCAGTGTCTGATATTCCTGCCTCCAAGCTGTAGTCTCCCACCCCAGCAACCTCAAAACTCCTCAGGGTGAATGTTTTGAAAAAGTCTGAATGTGTCACTCATCTGCTGAAAACCCTTCAGAGGTTCCCATAACCTAAAGGATCAAAATCAAAATCCTTAGTCAAGCAGAGAAATCCCTATTAGATTTGGCAGCAGATGACCTTTGCTGTTTTATCTCTGGCTGCTCTTTACCTTGGGCACTCTTGAGCATTAGTGTACCAAACCACCTTAGTTCTCCAAACTCCCTGTGCTCCATCAAAAACATTTGGCCCACCTGCACATGTCTGTAGTGACCATTACAATCCTCCTCACCTCTTGTATTACTGGTGAGCAGTTACCCTGCCTTTACGACTCAGCTTCTATACCTTCTTTCTCATAGTATATCTGTATAGGTGTATAGAGGTATATTTATCTTTTATACACATGTACAGGGAGAGAGCCCTCATTTTGCAAAATAGCACAGGACCACACAATGACTCTGCAAGCTAAAAAACAAGCAAAATGATCTTAATAATCAATAGGGTAAAGTATAATTGGTCCATGAACTTTAATTCTTTTTTTTGTCAAAACATTAAACACCTCTCTTAGTGTCAATTATAAATGTATACAGAAATAAAAAATAAGCTGATATTTATTTAGCACACTGTGATTAAAAACATTAGAAACACTGAGAATTAGTTTTATTTCTTTATAAAAAAAAAGTAACAAGTATTTTGAAGAGTGTTTTTCTCCTCATGGCATAACTTACAAAAAACACTAAGCATCTTTTCCATGTCTTGACAAATGGTCATATTTCTTTCTCAGTGTGAATCAGCTTCCAACACTTTATTCTTTGGACTCTCAATGTCATGAAATAACTCTAAGGTTTTCTTTGATGCAGTCTTTTGCCAGCATCGCTCCCTCTGGGACACCTTCACCCTTTTTGTAATAACTTTTTTCCTCATTTATGTCAGCAAGTTTGCTTTTATTGAGTTCTTCTGGCTGCATATACGGGGTATCTCGAATGGCAGCTGTGTAGATATTCCCACAGTCTCCTATTTCTTCTATAATTCTATTTAAATCCAATTCGAATTTCGCTTCTAATGTCATCACTTTTCATTTTTTTTGCTGACTTCTCATCTTTGTTAGCCAGGTCCCTCTTTTCATTATTAATACTTGTAAAACATCACAGGGTTATAGAACTAGGAGAGAGGAGGCAACAAAACTATGTACCTTGTTGCCTGAGTCTGAGGGTGCATGGTGAGCAAACTCTGACAGACTATAAAAGGAGTGATGTATTTGTCACTGATCATGATGCACTCCTGTTATTTACATTACAGATTGTGAATGGGAGAGCTAGCAATGGAGTGTTTACTTTTTGCAATTACCCTCATCCCTCAGTATGGGTGGGGGATGGGTTCCAGAATCCCTCATGGATGCCAAAATCCACAGATGCTCAAGTCCCTTATATAAAATGGTACAGCATTTGCATATGACCTACACACACCCTCCTTGTACTTTAAATCATCTATAGATTATTTATAATACCTATTAGAATGTAAATGCTATGTAAATAGTGGTCATACAGCATTGTTTAGGGAATGACAAAAAGTCTACATATTCAGTACAGACGCAGCCATGCTAGTCCTAACTACATAGTACATGTAAGCAATAATGTAACTTTTTCCCCCAGTATTTTTCATCCACAATTGGTTGAACCCTTCCATGGATGTGGAATCTTTGGATACAGAGGGCCAGCTGTACTTACAGTTAATATACTAAAATTTAAACCATGTTGTTGAGGAACTGTTGTTATTTAAGTCAGCTGTGAGTCAAGATAACTAAAATGTATGTGTATTGGAATGGTGCAAAACAAGGAGTACATGTGTGTGTGTGTGTGTGTGTGTGTGTGTGTGAGAGAGAAAGAGAGAGAGAGATCATATATTTGTAAATATCTTTCCATTTATAATGTAAATCTCTGTGTATGGAGCATTACTTCAATACTTTTGGCTGCTAGTTTCACCCCAATTGCTCTTTGACTAACTCTGAAAAAAAAAATCAACTGTGCTTAGCTTAAGGTACTTCTCACCTCCCACCCCACATTTTTCCGTTTTTACTGAGGTATGAGATGCCAGGGGATCTGTTTGATACCCACACACAAGCACTCAAGTATGGAAACCAGCAGAGAATTCCCCCCATTCCTTTACTTAAATAGATTGTTCGGAAACTCAGTAATTCATATAACCTCTCACTGGACATTCCTACAACATCAAGCAATCTCTTATGCTGAACAAAAGGCAAAGACTTGATGCTGAGTTCTCAAGTGTTAACACACATGGATCTGGTAGTCAGTGAAGGCTTAAAGTGCAGCAGGTGATATACTATATAAAAAAGCCTAATATGCTAAGTGTCCAGTTGCCCAGTCGTCAGTTCAACCAATCAAAGCGTAATATGCTAATGATATGCTAAGGCCACTCAACTTCTCGCTAGGACGTGCACTAACCACCAGGAGGGCAGACACTCTGACCAGTAGGTTAGCTTGCTGCTAGGGTCCAGCAGATTGGGACAGGCCAGACACACACTGGAGCCCTCCCGCAGTCCCTCTCCAGCTGGCCAACCTCCTGCATCCCTCCCCAGCCCTGATCATGCACTGGTGGGGTCCCTCGGCCTGGCCTGCACCCTCTTGCAATCTGGGACCCCTCGGGGGATGTCGGAGAGCTGGTTTCGGCCCCATCCAACAGGCCAGGCTGAGGAACCCCACTGGTGCACAAATTCATGCATTGGGTCTCTAGTTTGAAGATAACTATCAAATTTCCAAGCAGAAAAGAAGGAGGAAGTCCTTCCAGGCAGAAGAAGTAAAGGTACAAAAGCATGAAAGCATGCTAGAACATAGTATATCTGGGAGAATCACCAGTAATTCAGAAAGACTGGACTGTGTGAGAAATAAAGGTGAGAATGGAGATAATACCAGAAGTCTCTGGACCAGTGGTTCTCAACCTGTGGGTCGTGACCATCAGAAAATGCATATAGCATATCAGATATTTACATTACGATTCATAACAGTAGCAAAATTACAGTTATGAAGTAGCAACAAAAATAATTTTATGGTTGGGGGTCACCACAACATGAGGAACTGTATTAAAGGGTCATGGCATTAGGAAAGTTGAGAACCACTGCTTTAGACCATGCTGAGAAATTATCACATGGGCTACAGGTAGCCTTTAGGAAACTTTAAGTAGGAGACCAGCATAGACTGATTGTCTGGACAGAAAGGTTCTTGGAAGGAAGTGAGAAGGATGAACTGGAGATAGGAAGCACTTATTCTCATCTAGCTAGGAGATTTTGCAAGCCTGAAGTAGGCAGTGGCAATGTGGAAAATATCAGTGATCATGTTGAAAAGACCTTCAGAAGGTAAAACAGCACTGCATGGGATTGTAAGAAAGAGGGTAAAGGAGAAGGAATGGTCTAGAGCAGTGGTTCTCAACCTTCCTAATGCTGCGACCCTTTAATACAGTTCCTCATGTTGTGGTGACCCCCAACCATAAAATTATTTTTGTTGCTACTTCATAACTGTAATTTTGCTACTGTTATGAATTGTAATGTAAATATCTGATATGCAGGATGTATTTAGGCGACCCCTGTGAAAGGGTCGTTCGACCTCCAAAGGAGTCGCGACCCACAGGTTGAGAACCGCTGGTCTAGAATGATTTTCACCTAATAACCAGCAGGAATTTGATTATTTTTGGCTTTACCAATACACTGAGTTAGGGCATTTTTAAAAAGAGCTAAGTTTTTGTAACCTCAAGATCTAGCAGCAGAGTATTTGGGTCAGAGCTGATATTTGATCATTTTTAAATTTATTTCTAAAGTATTCAACTTCTAATACTTTCTCTATCCCACCAGTCGAGCAAACTGAATCCCCTTGAGAAAGACAGCATGATTGTTTTCTTAAGGAATAATGTAATGTTTCTCTCTTAAAAATAATGAAAAAAATAAGTAAGTAAAATGCTTTGACTAGATTCAGGCTTTGAAGCTTAGTTTTCACATTTATGAGTTGAGTAGTTGGCCATCTGGATTTTCCACATGGATCTATTTGAAAAGGAAACTTCAATGGTTTATAACGCTAAATTAACTTGTTTCTGGGGCCAAGTAACAGATATGCTTCTCCTCATGTAGCCTGACAGCTCACTTCTTTGCATTTTATCTATGCACATATTTGGGAAGAAATGTGTCTCTCATTTTGGTTCTTGACAGTCATATCATTTAAGATCTGAAGTGTTTTGCCTTCCGAGAACTTGAGTCACATTTGTTAATTTTGATTTATAGCAAATGTTTGGTACTGCACTCATGACTTTCACTTAACACACTTAATGAGCATCAGTTCTCACAGTGCCCCGTATGTGGTCTGAAAATGTGACTTACAGCCTCTCGGTGAGGGAGATGTCACAACAAGGAGGCAGCAGAATAAGGCAGACTGGGAGGAGCTAGGAAATAGTCACTTCAATATATGCAGTTTCAGTGGGTCACGTGCTCAGAGATGAACCTTCCTATAGGCAATGCGTTTGTTTAGCCAGATAGATAGTAACAAAGTTTCAAAAATCCAAATGTCACAAGCAGTGAAAATGCTATGTTGATGTCTTATAGATTGAGAAATTAAAGGGCAGTTGAATTTATCAAGTAGGTCATGTATGATCACGATCCAGTATTTCCAATAGATTACAGAGGAAGAAGCCTATTTTCAATAGGTTGATGTAAGAATAAGAATTTTAACAGTATGAGCAGAAGTTGTGACTTCTCTTGTAAGAATTTTAGTGGTGAAGGAAAGAAGGTAGAACAACTGCATTTTGATTACAATATAAGGCAATAATGGAGAGTTAGTATTTAACACTGTTTTTGTAAAGGGAAATTTTTGAATCTATTTTTAGTTTTAAGGGGGAGGGCCAGTAAAGAGAGAAAGTTTGAAGAACAAAGAGAGAGGATGGGTAAAAGATTCTGGAGAAATAGAGAAAAAATTAACTCACACAAAGGGAAGATAACTGATTCTGTTTACTTAAAATGTTGAAGTGGGATTTTGGTTTATTAGATTACACTAGACTAAGGAAATCCACGTAGACAAAGGAGATTTATGGTGGGTTACCTTCAGGAAGCTTGGCTTGTACTAGTATAGGATCCTCCCTTTCAAGGCCCTGAGAGGGCCCTAATAATACCTGGTCGTAAGTGTTTGTAAAATTTCAAAAACATGATATTTTACAAGTAATTTGTAGAGACTGCTATGTATTTTGACTCCAGCTTTATTTCCATCACACTTCTCCTTGTGTCAAGTAGCCAAAGAATGGCTATGGACATCTTGGAAATGCTATCTAGGTGGAATTTAATTCAGTTATATAGTTTGGTTTTAGAGGGATATATATGTGGCTTTTAGGTACTGTCGTGTGTAGATAAATTACTGACCATCATTTCAGCAAAGAAATATCTTTCATAAATACATTCCTACCACCAACTTGTCTACTCCCTGGGAGCGATAGCATCAGTGTGCAGGCTACAGGTTGTCTAGCTGTATAAAAGTACCCATTTGTGGCTCCAAAGTATGTGGGCAGTGGAGCGGAAACAGGTTTGAAATGTATAAAGCCAGAAGCTAATCTTTGGAAAATTCTCCAAACTATAGAGCTTATGTAGTCAAACCTCATTTCTCAAAAGTCTCCCATCTTGAACAATTCGGTTCTCTACCAAGTTATTCACAGAAAAAAAAGTGTATGTATCCAGTTGTTGAACCAAACTTTGGTTTTCAACCTGACAACCCTTCCATGCATCTACCTCAGCATGACAAAAAGCATCTCTCAGGCAATGAACAAAGGAGAGAATGCTTTTGTTGTTGGGGAAAATCAAGTATTAGCACAATTTTAAGACATAAAGAGGCCATCAAGAATGTTAATGTTGCTAAGGGTATGAAAGAAACGATGATCACAGGCAATCGAAGAAGTAGAAAAACTGTTGTTGATTTGGATAAATGAAGAGCTGTTGCCTGATGGCAGCATTTTGGAGGCAGGGATATGTGAAAAAGGAGGCAGTGATATGTGAAAAAGCGAAGAAGCTGCACACTGACCTGAAAGACATCCCTGGACCGAATCCTGAAAGTGATTCATTTAAGGATAATAGGGGGTGGTTCCATAAATTTAAGAAAATTAGTGTTTATTTATAGATTAAACAATACATTAGACATATGATATGGGAATTTTGGACTGGAAACGTGCGGTGTTTCCCTGGGCAGGATGGTGTCCTGGGCTCTTGTCCAGTGGAGTCGAAGAATGAAACCACGGGCAAAAGGTGGTATAGCAAAGGTGGACATTTATTGAAGAACAAGTACAGACTCCACGAGGGGAGGGGGAAAGAGTTCCACTGAGTCCCTTTTTCCACGGTTTATAAAGGCTGCAGTTTTTTGTGCCTCGATATCCCCTCTGATTGGTCACTATTCCCCTTTGATTTGGTCACTATAGTAACTCCTGAGCTCAAAGATCAAACCTCACATGGGACAGGTGAGGCTCTCCTCCCCTCCTTCTTTATTATTTCCCTATTCCCTCTGGGCTTTCTTCCTCCTTCCCTTTATTCTGCAAATGTGTACCTTTTGCTACTCCCAGCTCCCTTATCTTGTGAAATATAACTTCTGCTGCTTCCTTGTCTTATGGAAGTGTAACTTCCGCTGCTCCCAGCTCCCTTGTCTTATGGAAATGTACCCTGTTGCAACTCTGTAGCCTTGTGTTTTTTCCATGGGCCCCTTAATTTTTTAAAATTTCCTAAACCTGCCTATTTCACCCACCCCAAAATACCTATTTTACCCAAAAAACTCCTTTCACATATATATATAAGAAAGGTTAAAACAGGGAATCATTTGGGGGTCTGGAATGGATTAATTCAATTTAACTTATTTCTAATGGGAAAAAAATGATTTTGTTTTCAAACAAATCACTTTTCAAACAGCATTCTGAAATGAATTAAGTTTGAGAACTGAGGTTCCACTGTATATGAAAAATCTTGAAAAAGTCCCCAAAGCTAACAGTATTCTAAAATTGAATATGCTTTATCAATGAATTGTAAAATTGATACATTTTTAAATGATCAATAATTAAAACATAACAAATTTGGTCAATCATAATCAATACAATTATCTACTTTTCTATAGAAAATTATATTTAAAGATCATTCTAAGAAGGGGCTTTCAGAGAGTAGGTAGCTCAACCATGTAGGGTACAAAGAGTTTAGAAGGATCAAGCAGTTAATTAGTAAAAACTATGCTATTTTCCTGAAATTTTTTGATAATTGTGTTATTTATCAGATTTTAGATATATAATTTATTGTCATAGTTTTCTCTTTATAAATATTCATCTTTACACTCAATTTTGTACTAGTAATTTTTGAAAGGAGTCTTTGGGTAAAATAGGAATTTTTTGGGGGGGTGAAATAGGCAGGTTTAGGAAATTTTAAAAATTCAGTCCATGGAAAAAGTACACAGGGCTACAGAGTTACAAAAGGGTACTTTCCATAAGACAAGGGAGCTAGGAGCAGCAGAAGTTATATTTCCACAAGACAAGGGAGCTGGGAGTAGCAAAAGGTACACATTTGCAGAGTAAAGGGAAAGAGAAAGAAAGCCCAGAGGGAATAGGAGAACAATGAGGGAGGAGAGCCTCATATGTGGCATGTGAGGTTGGACCTTTGAGCTCAGGAGTTGCTATAGTGACCAAATCAGAAGGGAATAGTGACCAGTCAGAGGGGATATCAAGGCACAAAGATCGGCAGCCTTTATAAACCATGGAAAAAGGGACTCAGTGGGACTCTTTTCTCCTCCCCACATGGAGTCTGTGCTGTGAGATTCTTTCCCCCTCCCCACGTGGTAGTCTGTACTTGTTCTTCAATTAATTTGCACCTTTATTATACCATCTTCCATCCATCATTTCATTCTTCAATTCTGATGGACAAAGAGCCCAGGAAAAAGCCATCCTGCCCAGGGAACACCACGCATTCCAGTCCAAAAATTCCCATTTCATTTTTTAGTCTTTTCTCAAAGAAGGCTCTCAAAATTGTATGAGTTTCAAGTCTCACAAATCCTGGATTCACTGTGGCTAAGTGTTCAGCTGGGAGTTAAGGGACTTCTAAATTCCCACCCTGGTGCCTGGCAGTTCACTACAGAAAATGGTAAACTGACTTTGTAAATTCCAAGCTTCTGACAATAAAAACAGTGGGAGGAAGAAGTGTATGTGAAGCAGTTAGGAGAGGGAGAGTAATATTATAGAGCATTGCAACTTTCAAGACACTGTGGTAGACACCTGATATAATGAATTTAGTCACTCACTATATGATAGGTACTATTCTAAGCATTTTACATACCTTAACTCATTCTATCCTCACAACAACCTTATCAGGTAAATATTATTATTATTCCTCATTTTACTGATGGGGGACCTTAGGCACAACTCAAATTAGTAGTACAATTATGATTTATACACAGGCTATTTATTTTCAAAGCTACAACTTTACCCTTACTGTATCCTTGCCTCATGGTAACATTGGTAAATCCGTTCTTTTGCTTCTTTGTTAACTATAAGTTCATACAAAATCAGATCATCTAAATAACTTGTTCAAGGTGCCATATAGTTTGTGATGGAGCTGAGATCTGAAAGTATTCTCAGTGGTTTCCAAACCCATACATTTTTCTGCTGCATCAAACAGCCACTTACTACATCTAGTTACTCTGCATTGGGTACTCACCAAAAAAAACTCCAAATATGGAGAATGCAAGAAGTACTCATGGGTCAGTTTACTGAAATTCAGAAACAGTGTGCTCCCCTTTCTAAAAATATATACATATTTTTATTGATTTCAGACAGGAAGGGAAAAGGATAGAGAGATAGAAACATCCATGATGAGAGATGTGCCCTGACCAGGAATCCAACCGTGACCTCCTCATTCATAGGTCCATGCTCAACCACTGAGCCATGTCGGCAAGCCCCCCACCTTTTTGTTTCCTGGTACTCGATCTGCAGCACAATGTAGCCAGGTGAGGAGGTTGGGTAGAAAATACTGAAATACTTGGTCTGTGCCCAATAGGACAGTGCTGTTGAGCAAGTCATTGAAAGTCAACTAGAGTAGAACTGTCAGAAGATATAGAAAGCATGCACTGGATTAAGAGATGTGTCAGTACAGGTTACAGCTCGATGCAGTTGCAGTTTCAGAAATGCTAAGTGACCCTGTATCAAACTCAAAAAATAGTGATATAAATAAACTCTTGCCACCTTTATTTTCAAAATTGCTTTCTGTTCAGGGGAGGCTTTTTGTTTGTTTGGTCAGTTGGTTTTATAAGTCAAAGAGAGGTCCTTCTCATTATTTTGTCATTGCAAATCACTTAGTAAGCTATTAAGTGTCTGTGACATGAGGTAATATGTCAAATCTTGTTCATTGAAGTTTTATCACAAGGAGCAAGCCAGCAAATGGCAGAAAGAGTTTAAAATTACATGCGGAATGACTTATCAATAAAATATATATTTTGCCTTATGTGGCCATATCAGTTTGGTATAAATTAACTAGATTGTAAATCTACTGTGAATTGTATTCTAGTTTTGGAAACAGACGGACAAATAAAATTCTGAAAAAGCACAAGTGCCCAGAACATGACATACATAGGAAGTTGGAGAAAGGCAAAAAGTAAAAATGACACAGTCTGGGCTTCTAGTAGCACTAGATAGACAGTGGTTTAGAAAAGAATAAAGTGAAACATATTAAGAAAGGGCTAAAGTGAAAACAGAATGGTATGATGGAAGACTAGAGAAGAGAGGTGTTTTTTGTTGTTGTTGTTGTTGGAGAACTATGGTAAATGATGTTTGATAGGTAGGTCGGGAGTAGATTTTCAAGGTCAAATTGAGGAGTCTGGACTTCATAAAATGGAGAATTATCAAACTGTGAAAGAGAGCAATAACTTGGTGTTATTGTTTTAGGAAAATTGATTAGGTGTTAATCTGCAGAGTTATTGGGGAAGTCTGAATCCCAGAAGAGAGATTAATGAATGGATATCCTATAGGATGTTATCAACAT
>NW_005871074.1:5675571-5738039 GCF_000147115.1 Myotis lucifugus
GAATGAGGTGATAAGAAAGCAGAAGTGAGGTAGGAAGTACTGGAATTCACTTTTTAAAAAAATATATTTGTATTCATTTTAGAGAGGAAGGGAGAAGGACAGAAAGGAAGAGATAGAAACATCAATGATGAGAGAGAACCATTGATTGGCTGCCTCCCTATGCCCCCCACTGGGAATCGAACCATGCCTTCTGGTTCATAGATGCTCAACTACTGAGCCACACAGTCTGTGCCACTTTTTTTTTTAATAGAAAAAAACAGGACTTGAAGACTATACAGTCTAGCCAGTTGTGTGAGGAAAGGTGAAAGCATTTTCTAGGTAATGTATAGGCGAAATATGGTGGTGTTCAAGTACTATAAAAGAAAGAGATAAGCAATGTTGAGAGAAAGAGAGAGCGGACTAATGTACTGAATTTCAGCATTCATGGAAGATAATGGCTTCTGTGGAAGTAAACCAAGAGACTGTCGGTAAATGTGTAACCTGTGTGTTTTGGGACACTGGACTCTAAAAATATCCACCCTCCTGTGCTCTAGTTCCAAGCTCACCAATCAGCTACTTCATTATTTGTTTGGTTTCTCATACATATATATATATATATCAGGAAAGTACTGGCTCGAAATCATGAATACCACAGGCTCAAGAAAGTTCTCTCCCTACTGTAAACAAATCCTAGGCTTCTTGTTTATGCATATGTTCTCTGTAAATCTGACTGGCAGAATGTGTCTCATTGGGTCCAATTAACTCTGAGGCTTGGACAGGACAGAACTTCTGAGATCAGCTCTGCACTGTGCCCAATTAACCAAGGTAATGCTTCTTGCAAGGTTGTCTTGTTGCTCAGTCTCCTTGTCTGGCACACTTTTCATAACGCCATCCCCTTGGAACTGCAGTCCCCTACAGAGAGAGGGCCATCCCTGCACTGTCTATACTTCCCTCCAGAGGGAAGTCCCTGTGTGATTTCTCTCTTTCATCCTTCGAGGTTTGTTAGAGGAATTGAAATTTTGCATAAATGAGTTGATATGACTTGATTATTTTAGAAGGTATGATAGAGAATATTATCCTGATATATGCTCACATTTCTGTTGTGATACAGTATTCATAAATAGATGTGACTTTTCAGAGAGAAGTTCTGAAAAAAATTCTGTGAACGTGTCCTTTGTGACCCATACTGAACCACCACATTGTCTTCCAAATTATAAAGCAATTGTGAGAAGTAATCAAATGTGTTCCTATTGATTTTTAGTTCCTCATATGAAAGGTACCTATAAAAGGGTAACAAATACTACAAGAAGCAACTTAGGATTATAGAGATGTTCTTGAATGATCTCCAGGTTTATTACTAATGAAGTACAAATGAACATACTCTTACCCAATGTGCAGCAGACCATTTATCTATAATCATGTCAAATGCTAAACATTTCTTTCTTTTCTTTTATTGCCCCCTCTTCTTTTCTTTATTCCTTGCTTTTTCTGTGTTGGAATCTATGATATACTGTTCCATAATTCCTATACCTTGATTACATTTTAAAATAAGAATCAGAAATCCCATGTGATCCATGAATATAGAGAAGAGAAAATTGAAATGAAAGGATGTAAATTTGTGTACATATTTGTGAGATTAAAAAGAAAACAGAACAGTGTATCTTAGGAAAATAGGCAATATCTCAAAAACCCAAACCCAGATGTAATCAGATTTCAATTCAATCTAGCATTTTTTCAATACTTTGCATCTAATAACAGCACAAACGGGAGTGCATTACATCAAAATGACATATAGAAGGGGCTCACCCAGCTGGCAGATAGAGACTCTTAGTGGTTGGGATGGTGTTATTTAATGCGTTTATGACTATTGCTTAAGCATGTTCAGAATTTTATAACAGAGATATGAATAGTACTTACTGTAACTCATTACAGCCACATCTGCATAAAAAGCATATGGAAAATGGATTTCCTCTGCACACTTAACCTCAAATTACTGATGTTAATGGCCATCCAGAAATTTTATTGAAAAAACAAATACTGGAAAGGAAAGCAAAGGTGTAGTTGTCAGGAAGTTTGATCCTCAAATTTATTAGTAGGGAATATTTCAAATGAGCTTTCTATTAGTTGCAAGTTGATGACCTTATCATGAACTATGCTTGTAACAAACATGGCATCATTTCCTCCCAGGCTTCAAAGTGATATAAATACCCTTTCCCATGAAATGGGCTTTTGTGAAACAGTAGAAGTTCACACTCTTCAATTTAGCCAACACAGCTAAGGAGGAATTGAAGTGAAGGACGGATTCTGGGGAAAGCCAGATGATTACATATTAAATGGCAGAATGCTGAGAGATTTTTTAAAATATATAATGAATGTAAATAATCCTTGCCTGTATAAATGCCTCTGGGGGTGCTGCACCCACAAACTTCTTGGAATATGTGGAACAGTTTTATTTCTCAGTATTTCTTAGCTTCTGAATTTAGCAGGTTCCCTGTTTTGTTATAACTCTTTCTTTTATGGCAGCAATTTTCATGTTTTTATAGCATTTTTACAACCCATCGAAAGGCCTCTTGGCACAATGTTTCACCTCCGATCTGTCACAAAAGAAGTCACAATAGTAGGGAGCAGAGCTTCACCAGCGGATTCAACCTACACTTGCCTTAGGTCTAATGGATGTCAGCCCCGAGGTATCTCAAATTACCGTATGACTAACTTGATTCTCCTAAATGTCCACAACCAATGACGGCTGAGCCTTTCTCAAGAGTGATTTCATAGCTTTAAGCATCTATCTTTGGACACCACACAAGAAACATACTGCTGTGTTCAGTCTCAATCCATCTAATTTGTCCTCTGACATAGTTTCAGTAAGAAATTTAGTTCCCTACCAAAACTAGAACCTTGCAGTAAATTTTAGATAAGTTAGTTGAGTGAGGAACTGACCTTTCTGCACATTTTTTTCTACCTAGTTCATGGCAGTTTCCAATGTCCCATATTCTGGACCTTAGTCCCATAGTCACAGTTGCTAAATGGAGCCTTACCTTAACTTATTCAAATGTCTCTGAAATACTGATGCCCATCCCTCAGACTGCCTAAATAAGAGGCAAAATATAAGATCATTTAAACAACATTGAATAAAGTCATATTATAATTGCACATACAGCTCAGAGGTCATCAGACAGCATTGGCTCTCAGAGAACTAGTTAAAGCTTCATTTTCACCATTTAGTCAAGATTTGTGGAAATACAAAGCCACCCCCCCCCCCGCCACACACACACACACACACACACACACACACACACACTTCTACTCATTCCCAAGGGCTCAAACACTCCTGATTCAGAATCTAAATTTATAGATGATGTAATTTTCAGGCATCATAACTCCAGGTCAAATGTTCCATCTTGTTAGCAGTTTCCACAAAATATCTACTCATATGAAATTTATGAGATTGTATCAGATTCACCGAAAATCCAGGATGTGTCAGAGGTTACATGGATGTGTTACATTGCAGTGCACTTAAGCTTCCACCACCTCTCTTGGCCTCTGTACTCCCTCCTCTCCACTCCCTCACTCCTGCCCCTCCTGTCTTCCCTGGTCTTTACTCCCTCTCTCTTGATTCCCTGGTGCCATTTGATAACCAGGCCCTGCCTAGGGATCAAATTCTGCCTCAAGGATCAACAAATACAGCTATATATGTGTAGGCTGTTATAATAATAATTCATTCCCAACAAATTACATATATTTGCCTAGATGAAAGACAACATAGGAGTGTATCAAAATATTAATATTAGTTAATTCTTGATGGTAGATTTAAAAGTGACTTTATTTTTATTATTCTGTAATTTCTAAACTTTCAAAAATGAATAAGTGTTACTTTTTCATTATAAAGAAAAAAAGTTTTTTTTAATGAAATTGTCTCATAATTATCTGAAATTAGAGACTAGATCATAATTTGGGGAACTATTTTAAAAGTAATGGTATCAAAGGGCCCTTCTACCTATAAAAGTTTGGGATTCAAGGGTTATTGTTAAGCTAAAATGGTGTAATGAAAATGAGAGTACTTTGAGAAGTACAAATCTCCATAAAGTAAGTTCTTTTGAACATATTGCTTTGTAGTGCAATGATAAGCACAATTGCTGTCACTGAATAGATTATAAAAAAAAAAAGCAAGTTGTTTCATGAATAAAAGTTAGGAAAAGCAGAGTTCATAGGTAGGAAGATTAATAAATATTTCGGGTTAGAAAAGTAGTCAGTTCTTTTACAATTAGTCCAGAAATGGTTAAAATTAAATTTATATTTCTTGCTTATTGCATCTGAAAGTGTTAGCCACTTAAATCAGAGTGGGCTCTTATTTGTTTTGTTTTGTTTTTAAAGTTCTTTTTTTAAAAAAAGTTCTTTAAGAAATTTTAAACAGGTTAGGATAGAGCACAAATCAAAGGAAAAAACTCCTTAAAAATCCGAGGTTCCTGTCATCATTTTTAAGGAGTGTCATCTATGAATATAAAACATACTTTCGGCTCTGTGAAACCTTAGCATTAAGATTATTGCACATTTTATTAGCCTTTCCCAAGCTCTGAAACTGGAAATTCATCTGCCTCTAACCTTTCCACCCAAGTCGACTTCATACATAAGTTAAGAGCAAGTTGAAATTACAGGGAGCTGTAAAAAAAATGGAAGTTCTCCGCTTTCCTCTTTCAAAACCAATATTAAAATATATGAGGTGCAATTGTCAAACTAAAAAATTGCCAGATGATTCATAAGAAATGAGTGGCCGGCAGGCTAGCCTGACTACCCCCTTGCATTTCTGATTTTTAACGGGTCTTTGGGAAGGAAGATGGTGACTTACTATGGAAGTCAGACAGCAGTGAAAGTGGGGCTAGAGGGCCCAGGGGAAGGAGAATGTCCAGGTGCTGAATATGATTGGAAGTAGTACTACTTGGCACAGCATGTTCAGATGTTAAACTCTTTAGTAAACAGCTTGTAAAGAAACCCCAAAGGACTCAATTCCCTTATCTCTCCCACCTGCCTCCATTTTATCTTTCCCCCAAGGAGAAACAAGCATACCTGTCAGGCATCGTTTTAACTTGTCAGGGACTGAACTCCAGCCGAGGAGGCCAATATTACAACTAAATGGATTTACACGTGAGGGTGACTATCTGTTTCCATTCACTGAACCATGACATTGAGGTCTAATTTGTTGCTTACTTGTCACAGCAGCATTGATTATTATTACCAGTCCGTGAGCAGGTGATCCTGCCCCATCGGAAAGGTCCTGAACCTGCATCTTCTTCATTTATGTGATAGGGATATGGTATGAACTTGGGAAGAGAGCAAAGGGAATTTGAAATCTTATTCCTGTTCTTTAGAAATTCCAACACCACTTCTATGAACGTCATGATGAGTAATGTTTGAGGCTTTTCTCACATCCTGATTGCCTTATATTTGGAACTTTTACTGACTTCTCCATTTATTCATCAAATATTTATTGAGATGGTTTATAAAGTTCTAGCAACTGTCCTTCAAGGCCTTGAATCTAATGAACATGAAAACTGAACTGAGTGCATTCATATGACTATATATGTTTAGATCCCAGAGGGAGAGGGAAAGGGGTCATTCCACTGGAATTGGACATAGGGTGAATGTTGGAAGTTTTCATGGCATGAAGACCTAATAATCCTACTGGGAGAGACAGTTAAGGTATATTGTAGTCAATGACCAATGCCAGAATTGAAACAATGGGGTAAGAAGGAGTGTAGATAGGACTAGACATTTAAACTCTTGGGAAGTTTATTTGTTTAGATAATCACTCCAGTAGAAAATAAAGTTGGTGTGTGCCCTAGCTGGTTTGGCTCAATGGATAGAGCATCGGCTTGCGGACCCAAGGATCCTGGGTTCCATTTCAGTCAAGGGCACATACCTCGGTTTCAGGCTCCTTCCCGGCCCATGCACTCCTCAGGACTCGTGCAGGAGGCAACCAATTGATGTGTTTCTCTCACATCAATATTTCCCTCTGTCTTTCCCTGTCTTTTCCACTCTCTCTAAACATCAATGGAAAAAATATCCTTGGGTGAGGATTAAAAAAAAAGAAAAGAAAGTTGATGTGTATCTTGTTACAGACACATTCATTGAGTATCAATCATATGAGAAATGATTTGAGAGAATATTGTGTGGTATTCATTAAAGTATTTTTGACCTAGTGCCTCCAGGAAGACATACACAACTGCTATCTAAGTAAACTGAACAAGCAGTGTTAAATAACAGAGATGTCGTGCCATGAAGTAATTCTTATACGGAAGGGACAGAGTCCTTCTCCATGCCAGTAGAGTGCTTGTGGAAGTGAGGTGAGGTATCAGGGACTAGAGCAGCACTGGAGATGACCCATGGAATAATAACAAACCCCAAAGTCAATTCAGGATCAACTGGCAGCATCAGACTCTACAGCAGGTAGAGGAATTACAGGGTTAGCAAGATAGAAACAACTGGGCAGAGAATGCTTCGAAAAAGATAACTGACAACAGCAACATGTGTCACTCTCTTGCTGTGAAGGAGTGTTTCTCAACCTTGGCTACCCAGTGGAATCACCTAGAGAGCTTAAAAAACAAACAAACAACAACAAGAAGAAACAATACTTATGCCTGAGCCCTTCCCTCAGGAATATAGATTCAATAGGTCTAGCATGAAACCCTGTCATCCCTGTTAGAATCCTCAAGGTTCTAATGTGCAGCCAGGGTTAAGGACCATTACCATCAAGAAAAGGAATGACTGGATAGACTGGCTCAAGCAGTTAAGTCCAATTGGCCCTGGAGCCAAAGACTAAGTCTATGATGATCCACACCACCCACTTGAAGGCAGTCCTCAAGATTGTAGTGGTTTGAGAAATGTAATTTACATGTAAAAGATCAAACAGATAAACTTAATGTATCTTCAGCATATCAGCTAAAATGAAATTATATTTGCCCTATAAATCAAAATAAGTCTCAGGAGATACATAACATAATATATAATAAATATTAATGTATAATGAATATATATACACATATATTGAATGGAATTAATACATTCATAGTAGATTGATCAAGAAATTGCCTATATCTTTGCAATGAAGCTGAAATACTCCCATAGTTGCGAAGGATTGCAAGATAATGTTTAAAGGCATATAATTTTTACTTTGTGAGTAAGGTAAGAGAAAAAATTTAAACGCAGGGCACACATGTATGACAATGAGGGTTTGAATGATTAAAGGAAATATTTAATAGTTTTACATTTCCTCTTTTTTTGGAAACAACCTCTTTTCTAGGGTGATTCTTTTCACTATTTATTTAGAACCTGTAAATCCCTTAAGGAGATGCCTCATCTGACAGGTGGGAAATAACTAAAACCATTAATAAGTATGTTAAGTTCTGAGAATAATAAATGCTTAGTAAATGGAAATTATTCTCAGTCTTCATAATTATAGTTTGGTTATCAACAGAATCCTATTTATGTCCAAATAAAGTTTCCTGAATCAGAACTAGTCCAATATCTTCAAAATGTGTGAGGGTGGGTACTATGTTTTTGGTTGTAAATTATGACTACCATATTCACTGCTTGTGGGGGCAATTCTTTCAGTTCCCATATAACCCCGTTTGGAAGTTGGAATATGAGAGACAAAGAGGAAGCTGATGTTATTGCTATCTCCTGCAAATTGATAGCATGGTGGCTGTGCTGGGAACCAGAGGCTGGACGAGGGGGGCAGAATCAAAGAGATCAGTGCTAGAAAGTTTCTTAAAGAGCTACTACAAATATTTGTTTTAAACAAATGAAATCTGAAAATGAGATAAAAATATTTACCTAAATTCCCATTACTATTTCATTTATTGACAGGGTTAGAACCCATATCTCCAGATTCCCCATCATCCTCTCAACTAAAACATTCTTTCTTTTTAGTAATTTTTATCTATTATGAAATTGCTTTCTAAGCTTAGCATTTCTAAGTTAAATGAATTAAATGAATTAGTCTTACAGCTTTACTTTATATGCTTTACCCTGCATAATCTTATAAACCTTATCTATCCTATAAAAAATGTAAAGCCTCTCTTTGTCAATCAGTTGATCACCACAAAATGGCCTGAGATAATAGGGTCAAGCCAATCCTATCAGAAGAAATATGGAGAGACCATAAGAAACATTGGCTTGAAGCTTCTGGGTCATATTTTAATTGTAATTCCAATGAAATAACATCATACTTTTCACATACAACAAATCGAATAGCTCAATCAGATATGCTCAGAAGTTCTAGTATGTATATATTCTCTATGAATATATCACTGAAGACATAAGAGATGATAACTTTGATTTAATGTAAAAATTAGAAGTGGGAAATATGGAACTACAAATTGAGTACCATTTATATGGAAAATGAAACAAAATTTAATACATTTTTATATTAAATAGCAGTTTATGTAGTAACTTTAAGTTAATTACAAATCCAATATTATCTGCATCTCAATTCCTGTGAGGTAGGCAGTGCTATCTTCATCAAAAAGGTTTAATGATTTACCCAAACTGACACAGCTCCAAGTTAGGAATCCAGGACCTGAAGTTATTGTGTTCTTTCTAACACAATACTTATTGCCCCCAACTTATTTGAGACACTTTGTTTTCTGTACTAAAAATGAATACATAAATAAATTTTAAAAAACTGAAGTATGTATAGCATTTTGAGGTTTTAAGAAATGTTTTCCTGTAGTACTTTCAACATAAACGGTATAGACAGAGTACAAAGAAACCACAACTGGAAAAAGAATCTTAAAGGTCAACTGGTTTGAGAGGGCAGCCATGGAAGACATCTCAATTTTACTGTGTTTTTGATGTATGGGTCTAAACACAATCAGAAAAGACTAACCTAATATCTTTCTGACCCAGAGTTGACCCAAGCACAATCCTAACTTGCAAAAGAAGAAAAGCAGGAGTTTAAGGTTTAAGGCCATCAATCTTATAGCATATCTTAGATGGAAAACATGAACAAACTAGACCAAAAAAAAGGATTACTGACCAAAAGTGAAGGAAAACAAATAACAAGCGGGAATAGTTTAGATGCACATTAAAAAGTAGCGTGAGTTTAAATATAATAAATGTCTTTTTCACTGGCAATAGTTATCTGTATATAAATTGTTTATATATACATATATATACAGTAATATTATTATTTTTTGCAGCCAACATATGCTGAAATTTACCTGGAAAACCAGTGTAGGAAAAACAATGGACTATAGAGTATTGGCCAACCTTCTCTCATAAAACTACAAAATGTGACTGAATGCATTAGTCAGCATTCTCCAGAGAAATAGAACTAATAATATATATATATAATATATCATATATCATATATATTATACATATCAAGAATAATAAAGAGCTTTTTGAATTTTTTATAATTGACATGTAATATATTATTTTCAGGTATACAACTTAATTATTAGATATTTGTATATTTTGCAAAATGATCACCACAATAAATCTAACATCAATCACCATACATAGTTACAAATATTTTTCTTGTAAGGAGAACTTTTAAGATCTACTCTCTTAGTGGGTTTTAAAAATACAATCTAGTATTAACTATAATCATCATGCTATATATCACATCCCCATGACTTATGTGAGATGAAGTTATTATAAGTAATTAGCTTATTGGCTCATGCAACTATACAGGTTGACAACGTCCAAGACCTGCAGGGTGAGACTCAGGAAAATGAGGGTTTAGTTTCAGTACTTGGGGGAGAGTCAGCCTTTTGGTTCTATTCTGTCCTTCAACTGATCGAATGAGCCTCACCGACATTAGAACGAGCAATTTGCTTTACTCAGTCCACCAATTAAAAGCTAATCTCATCCAAAAACACCCTCTATAAACAACCAGAATAATTTTTGACCAAATATCAGGTACTTCATAGCCCAGACAAGTCAATGCATAAAATGAACCGTCACAATAGCTAAAAGTATAGAGACCAATGTTATAACAAATACATAGAATTTATAAAGGCAAGTGAGTGTGGTTCTTCAATGTATTTCCTTTTGGAAATAATATATTCATTGTCATAATGTAAAAACATTTATATGATGTCCTTCAGGTCTGGTGTGTTGGCAAAGGCAGGGCATCCAAGAAAAGAAATCCAAAGCTAAGTTTAGGTTACATGACACATCAAGTGGGTCTGTAATCAATCCAGTTGTCTTGAACTGAAAGTCATGAGAAACACCGGGTGAGTCCTTCACCCCTACTCAGGCTAAGTACATGTATATGAAAGGTTTTGTATTGCCATGGAAGTATGGTGTGCTTGTGTGTGTGTGTGTGTGTGTGTGTGTGTGAGAGAGAGAGAGAGAGAGAGAGAGTGTGTGAGAGAGAGAGAGAGAGAGAGAGAGAGAGAGAGAATTGAGTCTTGCTTTTTTTAAAAAATTATTCCTGCCCTAGCTTAGCTGGTTTGGCTCAGTAGATAAAGCATCAGCCTACAGACTGTAAGAATCCCGGGTTCGATTCCAGTCAAGGGCATATGCCTGGTTGCGGGCTTGATCCCCAGGAGGGGGCGTTCAGGACACAGCCAATCAATGATTCTCTATCATCTTGATGTTTCTATCTCTCCCTCCCTCTCCTTCCCTCTCTGAATCAATAAAAATATATTTTTAAAAATAAAATAAAAAATTATTTCTCCACTGGCAGATGAGGCAAATGTAAAATAGAATCATGGATTTCTCTGCCTTTAGAATAGTCTTGACAATTGCCATTTTGGAAGAAAAGTGTTGAATTCTAAATGTCAGATAGAGAATGTGTTTGATATTGTGAAAAGCATTGTCTGTAATTAGCATTTTTTAAAAAGAAGCTGAGCAGGTAAAAATTAAAACAAACTAAAATGTAAGAAAGCTTTAGAAGTGGTTAGCTAAGAGCTTATTTTTAAACTTCTGTAACAAAACACATTGGGGTTTTCTATTCTTTTCCCCCATATATCTTATTTTACACAATCAAATACTGAACATACCTCACGACCAAATATCTAATCCTATATAATAAAAGGCTAATATGCAAATAGACCGAATGGTAGAACAACCAGTCACTATGATGTGCACTGACCACCAGGGGGCAGATGCTCAATGCAGGAGCTGCCCCCTGGTGGTCAGTGCGCTTCTACAGGAGGAGTGCCGCTCAGCCAGAAGCCGGGCTCATGGCTGGCAAGCGCAGCAGTGGTGGTGGGAGCCTCTCCCGCCTCCACGGCAGTTGAACATCCCCTGAGAGCTCCCAGATTGCGAGAGGGCACAGGCCAGGCTGAGGGACATCCCCTGAGTGCCCAGATTTCTTGCACGAGGCCTCTAGTTTAGATATGATAATATATAGTTACATTTCAAAATAACCTTTAGAATCTGTCATGTATTTGATTCTTACAAAATATCTTTGATGCTGTTAGAATGGGTGTCTTATCTCCAACTTACAGATGGAAACACTGAGGCACAATCAGGGAAATGCCTTTTTAAATGTTACATAAAAATTGGGTGGCAGATATGAGGAGGCATTAGACTTTCTAACTTTTATACCACAATGCCATAAAATTCTCTATGGTTTTCTCATGATTTGTGTATAGTCATTGAAGTTCTTTTTTAAAAAAAACTTTGTTTTGTAAGGGGAAGTGATACTTATTTTTCTCTTTCCTATTTTGCATGGGCTGAACAACTCAATTATATCTGGATCACAGGGACTACCATTTTGTAACTGTCTGGCATCCTCCTGTTCCCGGTGCTTGAGCTGAAAACCTGATGCATTTGCTTGCTCCTCTCTTCTATTGCTTAAGCAATGAAGAAAACATTACCCTAATCACACTCAATGTGTGCTATCTCCCGGCACAGCTGTTGCGTAGGCCTTCCAAGCTCAGCCATTAAAGAATTTTACCAATGACAGAGCCCGAGAGCTGCAACTCCAGATACTTGCCCCCTAATATCATTCATTTTTGCTTTCCTAGATAATTCCCGGAAAGACAAAGTGTCGGGCAAGGTTTCACAGTCCATAACTCTCCCTTTATTGTCATATCCCCTCCTCCCCTTGAGGGGCAGTTTGTGAGCCAACTCCCAAACATAGCACATGGAGCAAAAGATTAAGCATGGCTTGGAGTCAGCCTCTTTAACAAATGAACCCACTGAGTTTGAGCAAAAGTAAGCCTCAGAAAGATAGATGTGCTTTGGCAACTGGTCCACCAGTGAAGATGCCTGTAGGAAAAGCAGTTGGTATCAGAGATGAAAAATGGCAAACTTTTCTGGCTGCCTGAGAAGACAACCACTTAAACTTGTCTCTTCTTGCTTAGTAAAGTAATTGAAACTGATTGTTAGTGAACTTTGAAGATCACACTACTGACCTGCTATGGGTGGGCTTGGAGTTTTCTAGAAGTGGGAATGGAAGAATGAAAAAGCCAGATATATATTATAACTTGACTTACAATCACACTCATTTCTATTAACACCTTTGGGGATAGAAAGGTAAAAGTAATGGATTTTCAATCAGAAATCTGTTTAAAATCCCAGCTCTGTTCTTTACTAGTTGTGTTACTTAGAACAATTTATTAACACTGTATTTAAACTCAAATTTTCCTATCTGTAAATTGGAGGGTAATCATACCTACCTCTCTAAGTCATTGTTTGGATTAAAATCTAGATGTAACTTAAGTGTTATATGTAATACACATACTTCATAGAATATGAAGCGTCTCATTAAGCGGTGGTTATTATTACTTATTTACAGAGCCATGTGATTGAGGGTGATTATCATTTCAGCAGTGAGAACAGCGAGGCTCAGATCTCAGTGACTTGCCCAAGATTACAGAGCTGAAAAAAATAAAGCTAAGACCAAAACATATCACTCAAACATATAATTAATTAGTTCTGTCATTCCAGAAACTGGACAAGTAACCAAGGATTTAAAAGAGCCTCCAGTTCTTCACCTTGGCTTTTTGTCTACAAATTGCATGAGATTATAGTCCTTGATTGAATGTGCTTACTATTAAAGAGGTACACTAAAGAAGGATGATGTGATTGGTCTTGAGTAGTAGCAGAAGAAGGAAAATCTGATTGGGAGAGGCATAGGAATAAAATACATTCTTCGTTCACTTAAATTATTTCATAGAACAAGTTTAAGAAAAATGAATAGAAACATATCTCTTAGATTGAAAATAGTAAAAGGAAGGACTGAACACATTTACCTATAGAGGGGATGTGATATGATATGTGGTTTATCTATCTGAATTGGTAGGTGGAAGGAGGTAAATTAGATAGAAAGAATAATAAATAGTTATTTGCAAGCGTTCCTTAGACTTAGTGAGCTTTAGTACAGCCTTGTTATCATTCATTGACAAGCTGATATAGGGCAGACTATAATGACATCATTAAACTCTTATAATATACTTTCTGTGGGGTCACACTCTTTCAGCATATCAAGATGACTATTTCTGGAAAGAATCATCCCTGCAGGATCCAGTGTTCTTATTGAGAAAGCATTGAGAAACTTATTTTTTGAATTTATCTTTATTGTTGAAAGTATTACAAATGTCCCCCTTTTCCCCCCCATTGACCCCATCCACCCTGCTCCCACCCCTCCCCCAGGCCTTCACTTCACTTCACATAGTCCACAGGCTATGCATATATGAATGTAAATTATTTGGTTAATCTCTTCCCACATACCCCCAGCCCTCCTTCCTTCTGAGATTTCTCCCTCTGTTCTATGCTTCCATGTCTCTAGATACAGAACTTATTTTTTAGGTTCTACCCTCCTGAATTCTTATCATGACTGTGCTACCATTCTGCAGCTGTGTCCCCTTTTACCCAAGGATAATCAGAGTCCTCACAATGTGCCAGACTTTAAGGCTTTATATCCTCACAACAATTCTAGGAGGTAATACTAATGTTACCCCCATCTATATAATAAAAGCTTAAGCAACCATTATGGCAGAACGACCAGAACGACTGGTCGCTATGATGTGCACTGACCACCAGGGGGCAGACGCTCAACACAGGAGCTGCTCCCTGCCAGACCTCTAGTAATGAAATAAGAATAATGAATCACATGGAAGTTAAACAATTCGCCTTTTATCACACAGCTAGAAAACGATGATGTTGGCATTGGAACTCATGCAATCTAGCTCTAGACTAGAGCACAATCTTGTATCCAAGACAATATATCCTTCTCAAACTATCTATGGTCAAAGACTGGATTTATTTTGTCTTGTAATATGCTAGAAACAGATATCCTTATAAACTACTAAAAGTCACTTGGTAGAAGCATGAAATTAAAAATATATCCAAAATAGAACTCTTGCCCAGCTGGTATGGCTCAATGGTTGAGTATCATCTGTGCACTGAGAGATCACTGTTCAATTCCCAGTCAGGGCACATGCCCAGGTCATGGGCTTGATCCCCAGGAGGGGGCATGTAGGAGGCAACCAATAGATGTTTCTTTCTCATCACTGTTTCCAGCTCTCTATCCTTCTCCCTTCCTCTTTCTCTAAAATCAATAAAAACATATTTTAAAAAACATCAAAATAGAACTCTAATTTTTAAATTATTATAAAAATTTAACATGCATAAAATTATCTTGTAAATTGCCATAAGTGTTTCTCAATGCTAACTCATCTTCTTTATGTACCATGGTCCATTAGTGGTCCCCAAACACACTTTGAGTAACACTGCTCTAGGCTTAGGTGGCTGACTGGAGCTGGGCACATTTGTATCATTAAAATGAGTGAAGTTGGCTGCTCTGCAACAAAGTCCACTCTGATGCCCTGAACTTCTAGACCTGTATTCTTTAATCAACTAAATTGATTAAATCATCTACAGAGAAATTAGCAGATTGAGGGTCCCATTATAACTGCAATTAGGATTTATTATATACTAGAGGCTCGGTTCACAAAATCTGTGCACCCTGTGGGATCGGGCCTAAACTTGCAGTCAGACATCCCTCTCGCAATCCAGGACTGCTGACTCCTAACCGCTCATCTGCCTGATCGCCCCTATCCCCTCTGCCTGCTGGCCTGATCACCCCTAACTGCCCTCCCTGCTGGCCTGATCACCCCTAACTGCTTTCTCCCCTGTGCCAGCCTGATCGCACCCCTAACTGCTTGCTTCCCTGCTGGCCAGATCACCCTTAACTGCTTGCTCCCCTGCTGCCCTGATCGCCCCTAACTGTTTGCTCCCCTGTCGGCCTGATTGCCCCTAACCGCCTCTGCCTCGGCCCCCACCACTGTGGCTTTGTCCAGAAGGAATTCGGACATCTGGGAGATGTCTAGTTGACCCAGTCTAATTAGCATATTGCCCTTTTATTAGTATAGATCAGTGATGGCAAACCTATGACACGCATGTCAGAGGTGACATGCGAACTCATTTTTTTGGTTGATTTTTCTTTGTTAAATGGCATTTAAATATATAAAATAAATATCAAAAATATAATTCTTTGTTTTACTATGGTTGCAAATATCAAAAAAATTCTATATGTGACACAGCACCACAGTTAAGTTAGGGTTTTTCAAAATGCTGACACGCCAAGCTCAAAAGGTTCGCCATCACTGGTATAGACCCTGCTAAGGGAAGCTGAATGTTCTGGTGCATCAACTTATAAAACAAATTTTGCAAAATTTCTCTTTAAGAACTAGCCATCTTCTCTCACCAAATTGTTCCTTTATTTTAATATGAATTTCCTATTGTTTTCTTAAGAAAAAAGTATTTGCCACATTTTTTGAAAAATAATAGGTATCCAATAAAAGTTTGTGATTGAAAATTCATATTTTTAACAAATACTATTCATATCACATCTCCAGGTATGAATGATATCATATGAGTACTACCTGGGTTGAAAGGATGATATATGTTTCCTGACTAGAGGTTAAGTACTAAAGGGAAAATATTACTGACAAACTTCCTAAATGATGATTTATTCAAATGAAGTAAGGGAAATTAATAAGGAAAGAGTTAAACTCAATTTTTTTTATATTTTGTTTTATTAAAAAATTCAAATATTTTAATTTCCATGCTATAAACTTAATGTTCTTGTTATTATAACTTGGAGGCTTTAAGTAATGCATGATTGCTCACACAGTAAAGATTGCCTTCATAATAAAATTTTGTGTAAAAGTCTTTAAATTAAGAGTGCCAAATTTCATGTTAGTCTTCAAAAATTCAATTAGTCATTGTTTTTCTAACAATTCATAAATATGAGTCACACATAATGAAAGCATGCAGTTTGTCACATGTGGAGATCAAATTATTAATCTCAGCACCTATTAAATGCTGAGAACTTGGTACTTTTGGATAGAGGTGGGGATGGGGTAAAATGGAATATAAAACTGAGTTCTGCTCAAGTAGGATGTAGTTTAGTTGGGAACATATGAAGCAATGAGGTGATGTTTATCTTTCCTTTGTATAGCAGGGCTCTGTTCCAACCCCTGAACTCTCCCATTCTCCCAGTCACTCTCCAAGCCTAATGCAAGTGGACAATGAAAGAAGCATGCCTAGGCTTTCATTAAATGTTACATTGTTCAGTCCACTCCACAAGGGCTGAGGGGATCAGAGCATAGGTGACTGTTGTATAACGATTGTCAATATCTTGTCTGATTCCAACTGTCAGAATTTAAAATGTATCAGAAACTTGAGAGATCTTTAGCTGAACATCCCTCCTAGAGAAGAGTGGGCTTTGAATTAGCTGCTGGAAAGTAATATACATTGACCTCTCCTATCCCTCTTAGTTGGCATTTCTGCTAACACATATCAGGTCACGGGCAGGATTAAGGCATCCTTTGGATCCATAAAACACTGCAATATACATTGCCCTCTCCTCCCCACACTGGATTCAAACCATAAAACTCACCTCCTTTTAGAGTTAGGCTTTAACTTAATCTATGCATTGGAGTCATAAGAACCTCACCCTATCTCTCATAACCATCACAACAATTTTAAAAATTCAGTCTCTTGGAAAAATAGACACATTTCTGAACCTTCCCTTCTCTTCAAGTAATGGCATTATTCCTCTCAATTTTTTTTCTTTCTTGGATATTTAGCTTTGTCCTTTTCACATAGCTTCCATCATTTGGAACACAGTTCCTATTATTTATGTAGATACCTCTTACTTCAAGATAAACTGACATGATAAAATCCCCGAAGAAGAGCAGGGACAGAAAAAGCATGTTCTACAATGTTTACGAAAGAGAATAGGAAAGTTACATAAATGTTCATATCACAACAGACACACTTTCATGTGGCTATACGTTAAAGAAGACAGGAAAGCAACTCTTCCTGGTAGAGCTGGTTGGGAGAGGAAGTATCCAGAGCAGGCTAGGCTATGCTGTGTTAATACTTGAACTCCCCAATTCTAGTGAGTAGACACAAAAATTGCTGATTTATCTCTTCTATAGCTATAGCGTTAAGTGTAAAAATCCCTGGCAATTCCCTGCCCAAAAGTGACTCGGGGACCCAGGCTCTTTTTACTCTATGGTATCATTATAGCCAAGAGCAGGCTTTCTTAGAGTCCAGGACAAACTTAGGACTTGATGACCTAAGGCAGGGGTCTTCAAACTTTTTAAACAGGGGGCCAGTTCACTGTCCCTCAGACCATTGGAGGGCCAGACTATAGTTTAAAAAAAAACTATGAACAAATTCCTATGCACACTGCACATATCTTATTTTGAAGTAAAAAAACAAAATGGGAACAAATACAATATTTGTATTTGCATGTGGCCCGCGGGCCGTAGTTTGAGGACCCCTGAGTCCTAAGGCATCCATAAATATAATAACACTTTCTTATACATCTAGAATACCGTACATCTACTAACTATGTACCATCCTGGGAAGAACTGAGGAAAGAATCACACAGATAACTTTCTGTGAGCCTTAACTGGCTCATAGCACCTAGGTTCCCAAAGACTACAGTGGCGTTTCCCTGGAGTCCTCCACTAGATCTTCTGTATCCTACCTTCCAAAAGAGAATGTCAACCATTGCTTAAGACATGTTATGGCCTAGCCAGGGAGCGATGTGAAATGCTTGCACCTACTTTCCATTTGCCAGGAAGCCCTGCCTATTCATAAGAAGTTCAGGAAATCGAACCTTCCTGTGTGCCCAGGAAGAGAAAATCATTTTTTGTTTGCTTGTTTTCATGTAGCCATTCTCTGTCACAGGAGCAACATAGGTAGGTAGCATTGTAAGGCTTTATCTTACCGATCACTTCCTTCTGGTGGATCATCTGACATAATTTATATAATGTACTTAAAATGATGCATGGAACATAGATAATGTTATCAGTTTTTTATTATTTGTTATTATTATCATCAACAGTGTTAGAACTACCATTATTATATGACAAACAATACACTATTAGAAATGCTCCTCAAAAGACTTTGTTCCTTGAGAAAACAAAGAAGTTCCTCAAGGTACCATCTAGCCCTTTTCAGTTAGTTCATGGTCCTATAATTGTTTATAATTTATCTAATTCTCCACTTAGACCACAGAAAGAACCTGTCTCTAACAGGTTGGGCAGCCTGGACAGAAGGGAGAAAGCCTCACAAGAAAACTAGAATAAAGGTTGCTCAGAGAATCCCTCCCCCTGCATCCCAGTTCTCCCAATGCTCTTTCCACTCCCCAGGACCTTTGGTAAGAGTTTTTGTTTAGCCATTCTCAGTCAATAAAATTTCATTTTCCCAATAAAATGTCAAATTCCCCAAGGGAACCTTTGCTCAAAGCTTTAGTGCATGCTGGTTAACTCCCCAATCTCTCAATCTCAAGTGCCAGCCATGTGCTACAAACTACTGAGCAGGGACCTCCCAGGGATACACAGATTGGCTTTTTATTGCTCACTGATCTCAACAACCCTCACCCCTTTCCAAAGAAAGACACAAAAAAAATCTACACCTTTACTGCTCAAAGCCTGAAAAAGCTGGAAAGTAGAAACAGAAAGATCATTTCACTTTATTGGATTTATCTTTCATTGTTTTGTTAGCTTTTTTTTTATTTGCCTTTTTTCTCTCTCTAAGAGTTCCAGTTATTCTGTAACCATGGTGTTAGTTAACACTTAAAGTGTCCCCTTTTGACAGGAGAATAAACACCATGAAGAAATGGTTTATAATCCACCTTCCATAGAGAAAACACATTTGGGGAGAGCAGACATTCTCCTGGACATTTGTTAGGTGTGTTTCTGTCTAGGAGACAAACGTGATGGTCCATTCCTATGAAAGCTGCAGTTTTGTCAATGGACTGTTCTTTCCCCGGTCTGTAATTAAAACTTGACCCATCCTCAGGTCCCAAGGCTAATGCCTCCTCCATGTTCTTCCCCAACCCTTCTTACAACGTCATGATACTTACTCTTTCCTCAAGTAGACCTGATCCCCCTACTACACTAGGGGTAAGATTTCAGGAGTAAGATTTGTATATAATTCATTTCTGTATACCTCATAATGATGAACACAAATTAAAAGATTGATACTTTGAGATAATATTTAAAAGATGGCTTAAAGCTCATGTCAGCAATATTGCCTGAAATGAGAGTGAATAATGTGCTCCAGAATGTGGACTCATCACAAGATAAAAGGTGAATTTGAAAGAGAGTTCTAGTATGCATGTGAAATTCAAATAGAATTATATCTTGATCTTCATTGTGTGAATGCATTCTTTCCAAAAGAGCAAAGTTACAGCCCTAACTGGTTTGGCTCAGTGGATAGAGCGTCGGCCTGCAGACTGAAGGGTCCCAGGTTCGATTCCGGTCAAGGGCATGTACCTTGGTTGCCGGCACATCCTCAGTAGGAGGTGTGCAGGAGGCAGCTGATCGATGTTTCTAACTCTCTATCCCTCTCCCTTCCTCTCTAAAAAAAATCAATAAAATATATTTTTTTAAAAAAGAGCAAAGTTACAAATTTCTACAGTAAAATATTCCTATACATATCAAAATGTATAGAGAAGCATTTATTTTTGTTTTCCTGCCCATAGTTTATCCAAAACATCCCACTAGTCCTATTCTATAGATTATTGGGAATGGCTGAGCATCTTAATTACAGTGGGCACCTAAAGATTATCAAATGGATATAAGCAAGAGTCAGGTATAAGGTAGGATGGAGGCACACACGGCCTTCCAAGTGTGTGTTTAAAGCCAGGCCTTTTCCTCCTGGAAAAACATTTACAAATGTTACAACAAAATTTTACCAACTTCTGACTAAATTTAGGTATCAGATGATACACATTTCATAATGTGCAATGATGAATAAGTCCTGCCCCAAAGAAGCTTCTATTCTATTTAAGAGAAGTTAGATAAATACACAACAAAATATACAACGAGATGTAACACATTTTATATAAAGCATCTATACAAAATATAAAGAGGGGTCAGAGAAAGAAATCGCATTTGTTAGGGTGATTCAGGTTTTTTTTAAAAGAAAACATGTTGGTTGTGTTTTAAGAGACCTTAACATAGAGTAGAATTTGACTGCAAGGTACAGTGATTGGAAGGGAACCTTAAACAAAGGGACAAAGAAGGCAAGCACCTAGTGGAAGGATTTTTATCATTACAAAAATAATCTCATCTTTTTGTTTAATATACTTGAATCATAATCTTTCTCATAAACTTTATTCAAATATTATTTTCTTTAATTAACTCATTGTAAGTGACATTGTGTGAGGTGTGTGGGTATGTGTCACCTGCATTTCTTTGCCTTCTATGGTTTTAATCTAAGACTGGCCCCACCCAAAAATCATTGGCTTCAAGAACATGTCTTGGGTTTTGCCTCATTTGCTGGCTTTCGGCATCTTTATCTTGATATTTTTCTTTGATTTGAATAACCCCTGTCATTCCTGTCTTTGATGTCTCTGGGATTTGGGGATTAACATCTTTGGTTTGCTCCCAAGCATCACGTCTAGCTTTGCTTTTGAATGTTGATGCTTCCTCTTATCTCCCTGATCCACTGTCGTCCTAAATCAAGCACATCAAACTCAAAGGCTAACAAAGGCCAAATAAACAATGTTTAAGATCATGTGGGCCACAAAAAAACAAAAGCTTCAATTTTCATAGAAACGTAGGTTTATTTCGATAGAGACATGCTGAATACAAAGGGCTGAAATAAATGAGTAATCATTAACATAAAATAATAGAACATTCTAATAAAAATTAATATTTTTTCTTGAACATTAACTTATCAGAAACTGAATAACTGCACAAATTAATAAACGTAACACAAATAAACCTATTTTTCTTGTTCTTTGAAAGCGAAATATTTCCTGTTGCACACACCAAATAAGTCAGTTCAAAACTGGTGATGTGGCAATCAGCTGCTAAAATATTCGCTGCTAGTATTAGTGGAGAGAAATGGTGCGCCTATGCATAAGGTGCATAAGGGAAATGAATACAACACAATATAGTAATCCGTCATTAGCGAACACTGTAGTTCGTTATTAATAATCATGTATAACAGGATATTGTAAAAATTAAGTTATGAAATTTTTATTAAAATGTTTCTTACATACCGTTATATTGGCTGGGCCGCAAAAATATTCATTGTGGGCTCATGCAGCCCACTGGCTGAGAGTTTGGCATGCTTGTCCTAAACCCAAGAGATCAGGAATAAAATTATCACACAATTAAACAATAAAATGACAATTAATATGGCCAAAGATAACTTCTGAATCATATAAATTGGGGGCTAAAATTCTTTCCTTGATTTAATTAAAAACATTCCTGTATAAGACAAACATTTTTATTATGCACATAGATGCTATCTTCCACACATAACCCAAATTTTCTAGTGCTGACCTTATTATATTCAAGATATGAAATAAAACCAAAATCTATATATATATTTTGCAATGGAAGTATAAACAAAACCATAGTATGTATTTATTTCCCAAGTTATTCTCAGTTCCCTCATCTCTGGCTGTACAACTATGGACGCATAATGAAACCAATCCTAATAAACTGTGCTGTGTTTTAAATCCATGCCAATCCTATCCTCTATCACAGCTGTGCTTCTTAGCATGCCTACAAGAAAGGAAATCCATGTCTGATTCATTCCCATTTGCTCTCCTTTGTAACCTGAAGTTAAATGTTAATCATGATGATGATGGCATATTTTATAATTATTAAAAATATAAAAAACACAGCAACCACCTACAGAAATTCTATTTTTTCCCAACTGCAACTTCCCTCGTGCCATATAGCCTACCACCTCACCATCTGTTATCATTCCTTTTCTTTACTGCCTCATCCTCTTGTCCTTTTTCCAGATTCCTTCTTCCACCTTCATTCTTTGCCAGACATTTAACATGAGGCCCTCCCTAGAAAACAAGTTTATGAGAGAAGAAGATAAATCCTGCAATTTCATAAAGGTGGTTGCTGTTTTCTGCACTTAGCTACAAAAATTAATTTTCTCTGTGCACCCACATCAGCGTTGTCTGCTTTAGCAGATAAGCTTCTTGGGAGCGGGGACCGTGTTTTTCTTAATTAGGTACAGGCTTTTTTAAAGCTTTTCATCCTGGACCGAGGTCTCAAGGTCCCTATAGGTGCTCAATAAATATTAAACACCGGCGAGCCTTGTCTAATGGCATTTATTAAGCATGCCCTTGCACATCCAGCTGTTCAGAAAAAAAGTTCAACAGTCCAACTCCTGCCTGCTAGGAATCTGTGCTGGAAAATGGACAGCACTGATGCACCATTGCAATAAAATGATAAAAGTAAGAAAACCTTTCATGTGTTCCCATACCCAAGGACTTCACATGGATTTCTTAAGTAAATATTCACATTCTTTACTTTGATTGACTTTCTATCAAATCAGCCATCCATTGAGTACTGAGTCTCCAGTCCTATGACAAGTTCAGAGAAACATAGCACATACTCCTTACATAAGAGACCTTGAAACCTATTTCTAGTTACTTAAATTCCTATATTTATCAATAAGTTAACTGCTTACATAAATGGTGCTACGTGATGCATTAAAAGTCACATGAATAAATTGTTTAAGGTGGGCTTCGGTTTGAGTGGTCTTAGGCAAATGTTGAGCAGATTTCTGTAACTTTCCTTTATTAGACCTAAATATATCTTTAGAAAAATTAAAGTTATAGTTCCTCTAATCTGTAACTGAGAATATAAATCAGATACCCACCATCTCACTCACTAGGTACATCACTTTAAATTATAGCTATCAAATAAGGTAATTCCTGATAGTTTTCTTTTTTTAAGATATGTTTTTATTGATCTTTAGAGAGAAAGCAAGGGAGAGAGAGATAGAAACATCAATGAGAGAGGAACATCATGGATCAACTGCCTCCTGCACACCCCCTACTGGGGATAGAGCCCACAATTGAGGCATATGCCCTGACCCCTGACCGGGAATCGAACTAGCGACCTCTTGGTTCCTGGGGTGATGCTCAACTGCAGCCAGGCTGGCTTTTTCCTTTTTAACATTTTGATAACTGTTTATTACACCTCTCTCTGGGCCTGGCTTTGTGCCCGAGGCTGTGAACTCAATTTCTTCAACTGGAGCAGAAGCTACTCAACATGATTTCTACAAATACTAACACATTACAGTCTGATCCTTTTTTAAAGTATTGGTAACTTATTATTAAAATAAGTTATAAAATTACCTGTTTTTTGACATTTTTTTATTTTGTAGGAAATTATATAATAATAATAAATATTTGTATGTAGGTGCAAAAATAAGGTTTTAGTCTAAAACAAAGTGAAACCACCATGAAATTTCGAATTGCACACCAAAATTACAAGTCCTCTATTGCATCTGGAAGGCATATTGCATCTGGAAGGCAACTCTTTGTCCTCCAAAAGAGTTGTTTGCACTTTGTCTTATTTTCTATAGAAAGAATAAGATACATAAAGTAGATTTTTAAATAGGTGTGGGTTGACCAGATGTTAAATAAAGCAGCAGCTACCAGGTTGGAGGAATGGTTTCCATAGCTTTAGCTGGCATGTCACCCTGAATTACTACGATGTCTCTGTGGAATTTTGTCTTTATTTGAATCTTGCAGTCCCTCTGTAGAGAGTCCACTTAATTAAAAACTATTTTATGTAAGTAACTGGAGAGAGATCCTGGGAATGAAAGCATTAAAAATCATTTTTTATTATTACACCTGTGTTTCTATGGGCAAATACATGTTTAGCTAGTACTTCCTCATTCACATATGCAGCCTATTTTTAAGTCAATAGCAGCTCATTTGTAATGTGTAAAAAGAAAATATCAGGACACTTGACTTTTTTTTAGTTATAATGGGTAAAATTAATTATTTTCTAGAAAACTCTTAGACTTCCCCGCTGGTAATCATTTTGACATTTTTCTTTTTGCTTTGCTCTCTGAAGCCAAAGCTAAAATAGCTTTTAAATGAAAAGGTGTGAAGTTTTATCAAAAAAGGCTTGCACGTAATAGTGTGAGCTCAGTTACAGAGTGATTATCAAGACAGCAAGCACAAGTACTAGGTCCTTTTCCATTTCCCAAAGTAAAAGCAAACAGCATTTTCTCTCACATATATTGCTGTAGTAGGAACAGACTAAAGACTATGGTAAAATCAATATCATTTGAGAAGCAGGAGTGTATGCTAGAATGAGCACAATATTTGGAGAGGAGAAATGAAAATTAAATTCTGACTTGGTCTCTTACTTTTTATGTGCCTGAACAGATGACTTAACCTTCATGGCATTATTCTCTTCATCTGGAATCCAGAAGCGCTGTTGATAAGCTTAAATAAAGCAAAATATATAAAAGAGCTATCATTATATTAAATAAAATGAGAATAAGCAATCATTATATTACTCCTTCAATAACATATTTATAACATATCTCATTCAAATTTTAACATTCTTAAAAGATATTCATTGTGACAAAATTATTTGCATTTATAAACTTATATAAGACATTATTTATCTACTTCTCATTTTATTATAATATTTGA
The DNA here is from genome assembly GCF_000147115.1 of Myotis lucifugus. Taxonomy (NCBI): domain Eukaryota; kingdom Metazoa; phylum Chordata; class Mammalia; order Chiroptera; family Vespertilionidae; genus Myotis; species Myotis lucifugus. Next base: position 5,700,476 of record NW_005871074.1, read on the forward strand.
ATTATAGTACCAAAGAGTTATTAAGTTTTACATTTGGGTTTCTATAGTTCATCTGAACTGTTTTTAGAAAAATTGCTAAGCGGTGGTGCATGGAAAGGAAACATCATTGTGTACTAATATTTAGAGGAGCAGAGAAACAGATTTTCATGGTATAAGTTCATGATACAAATTTTATGAGACAGGACATAAAAAGAGAAGACACCCCCAAGTAAGCAAACCTATGTGTTCTTGTCATTGAGATGAATGCAAAACAATTGTCTGTCACATGTCAGACACATCAATTAAAAGCTATAGAAATTGTCAAATATCTTGGAATACATCATAGAATTTTCAAAGTCAGGAAAGGTTATATGAACAAGTCATACCTCATAAAATCATTCAAGTGCTTCTGTCTACCTTCAGATTTTCCAACTGGCTTTCAAGAGTCTGTTTAAATTCTATAGATATTTAATTCAATCCAGGCAAAAACCAGACTAATTTGACAGTAAATCTCAAAGTATCTCATCAGTAGTAAAGGTTGTGTCAATAATTAAAATACCTATTGATACTATCTTACAGAGGACCTAGTGTGATTTAAAAAATAAATTCTGAATATAAAGAGGTCTTAATCAAAAAAATTTTTTGTATGCCTGTGGAATAAAGTAAATTATAATTGCATTGGTAAATGCACACTACTTGTTGGGTGACTTAAAAAAATCTCAAAGTTTCTTTCCTTACACAAACAGAAGTTGTTATGATAATGTTAATGTAATGATTTAAAAATAACATAAGTGATTTCTATAAGGAATGATAATAAAAATTTAGATTTAAATAATATTTTTTTTCTTTCTAAATGGTCAAATATCTCCAAGCAAATTATTATTATATTTTATTTAGAAACTATTTTGATGAGGTAGGATAGAATATTTCATATAAGTTTACAGGTAGGAAAGTAGGTACAGAGATGTTCCATGGCTCTTTTCTTATATTATCTACTAGAGCCTGGTGCATGGAATTTGTGCACTGGTGGGGGCCGTGGCCTGTGGGGATCAGCCAGCTGTGGGAGTGCCACTCATCCCAGTCGGCCAAGCGGCGCTCCCACTGTGAAGCACACTGACCACCAGGGGTCAGCTCCTATGTTTAGTGTCTGCCCCCTGGTGGTCAGTGCGTGTCATAGCAACTGGTCAACCGGTCATTCTGGTCATTCCCCCGTTCGGTCACTGGGCTTTTATTATGTAGGATTATATAACACATTATCTTAAAATAAGTCTGTTTAAAATAGTGAACATTTATTATGTCACAGGGTTTCCAAAGGTCAGGAATGCAAGAGTTGCTTAGCTGGGTCATTCTGGTTCAGAGTCTTTTATGAAGTTGTAGCTAAGCTGTGGGACAAGGATTCAGTCTCTGAAGACTAGACTGGGGCTGTGATATTCACTTCCAGGCTCCCTCACATAATCATGTGGCTGTTAGCAAAAGGCCTCAACTCTTTCCCACATGGGCTTCTCCATAGACGTCTCACAATAGAGTAGTTTCCAGAGCAAGTGATGAGAGACAGAGAGATAGCAAGAGACCAAAACAGAAGTTGTATCTTTTGTATTCTCAGATATGCTATACCATCATTTTTTTCCATATTATATTTACACATAGACCAAACCTGTGGGAGGGGACTATTCAAGTGGATAACTACCAGGAGGTGGGATCACTGGGGTCATGTTGTAGGATTGTCACAGTAGTTGATGTACATGACTGGTGACACAGCTGGAGCTAGTGCTGTTAATGCTACTCTAAGATTCAAGAAGAAAATAATTCATTTAGAAACTGCATAACGGCTCTGTATCCTAGAAGGCTAAAAGAGTTGAAATCATCTGGTTTGTTTCTTTTTGTTTTGATAACAATAGAGCTAATAGCTTGATGACATTCATCAAGAATTTTCTGAAATAATGGTATAATTTAAGCCATTCAGATGTCTATGTACATACATGCAAATTGGGGAGAGATCAGATAAATGCTTCCTAAAATATGCTAAGCTGAAAGTATGCTTACTAACAGCTCCTAAACTAGCAATGTGGAGCAGAAAGTAGATACAGAGCACTAAAACTGTTGGCATGGAGGATGCTGGATGAATTTGGAAATTCCATTTCTAGCCTGTGATTGTATTAGCTTCAAACTGCATAATACTCAGAGAAAAATTCTGGTGGACAATTGTTTAATTTGTGAAGTAATTGTTAGAGTAATATGCTAATCTACAAGCTAAAAAGTCCCAGTAGTAATAACTACTAAAAATAGCAGGGTATTTATAGGAATTCTTAATGACATAGAGTTTTAAGCTAGAAAATAGTTCCTGCTCCTCCGTGACATTAGGCTGTTTTGAGAACTTCTCTCTAGCTTCTAACTCTCTGAATTTATTTCTTTTCTTTTTTGACTCAATTTATTCAGGATCAATTTTTTAAGGATTTTTTTTAATGTCACAAATTATTTCATCAGTTCACAATGAAAAGAGAAGGATTCCTGTGCCTTAACAAATGGATAACAGCTATTATATTTGCATAGAATCCCCGTCATCAACTTTCAAATCACTTGGATTTTAGAGCATTTCTATCAGAGAATTTTTGTTTGGAATCAGCAGACTAATATTAGAGAAGTACAGTAGGTCCAGGAAACCTTCTAAAGATATATGCATTTTCTCTGCTATTTTTGATACCACCCACCCCTTCTCCTCAGTTGAAATCTGGTTGTGTCAGAGCTTGAAAACCTTCACACAAACAAGAGTTGTCCCTTTTATCTAGAAAAAAACCTCTTTATTGGTACACATTTCTAATGCCAATGTGATTAAAAAGAATCTAACCAGATATGCCTGGTCAAGATGATTGACTACATTTACAAGCTATTTCTCCTTCTTAAAATTTCATTAAAAGTCATAATAAATGAAAATATAAGAGTAAGTATATGGTATTACTGGCAGAATGAAATAATGCTATCCCCAGACTGAAATAGTTATTTCCTAAAGATATAAATATATTCTATTGAGTGAAATCTGACAGAGAGGTGAAACTTACAAACATATAAAAATGAAAAGATTCTCCAAACTAAGATGAATCTTCTTGGCAAAACTTATAATAAGGACTCAGTTAGTGGAATTCAATACAAAGAATGGGCCATGGGCAAGTAGGCTAATGTATTAATCAGCTTTTGTTGTAACCGCACACACAACCAAAATGCCATTGCTTTGTAACAATGAATATTAATTTCTTGCTCTTGTATAAGAAGATTGTCTCTGAAAACTTCACTTAGAGTGTGGCGTAGGTTCAGCTCCTCTCCAATTGTTTTATTTTTTTCTTAATATATATTACGATTGATTTCAGAGAGGAAGAGGGTGAGAGAGAGAGATAGAACTATCAATGATGAGAGAGAATCATGAATCGACTGTCTCCTGCACACCCCACACTGGGGATGGAGCCCACAACCTGGGCATGTGCCCTGACTGGGAATCAAACCATGACCTCTTGCATAGGACAACCGCTGAGCCATGCCAGTCAAGCTTCAATTGTTTCCTCATTCCAGGACCCAGGAAAAAGCACATCTTATCTCGGGTGTCCTGTTTTCATGGCCAAAGACTGGAGCACAATAAAGTGAATGGAAACCTGTGATGCCTGTAAAGCCTGTGCTTGGAACTGGGATACCTTTCATTCGCCAAGTAAATTACATGACCAAGCCCAAAATCAATGGGACAAGAAATACACTCAAAACAGAGGATAGGGGGTGAACATTGTAAGCACTGAGTAATAAAACCAACCACGGGCTTACCAGTTAGTCAAAAATATTCACTTGATTAGTAATATAAAATACATTCACCTCATAATTCATAAAGAAACCCAAAATTGCATTCAAACATGACATCAGACTTAAAATTTAGTACCTCGGGATAGTCACTTTATGGTTCCAGACATATATAGGTTCTCTTTACCCAAAGACCTAAACTGCCAAGTTATCTCTCCCACAGCATATAACATACAGTGTTTGAGCAGAAATAGAATAACTGCATAAATACTCATATTCAGAAAGGGTAAGAATGGAAGACATATGCTAGTCATTGATCCAGAGCAATTCTGTAATTTCACAGGAAAACTTTACAAGGTTCCCCAATCTAAGTAACATAGAACTGATTAGGCACCAGTCTTAATTGTCCCTGGGAGTAACATTTTGTTCTATTAGCTCTGAACTCTGTTCTTGTGAATTTCTTCCTTTTTCGTTTTTCTCCTTGAATGTATCTGAAAAGCATGTCAGAAAATATTCTTTTCAAGATGGCTAAGCAGCATCCATCCCAGCCTGCTTTCTGCCTATTTAAAATGTGAGCGCTCAAGGGCCATTTTATATCTGAAAGATTTTTAGTATCTTCTAGTCCAGATTGGAAATGCATTTCTCAAAAACTTTATATTTTTATTTTGGTTTAGTTTATTTTTATATATTTTATTCTACCAGTTCCTTATGCAGATGTACCCATTCATAACTGTTTGCAAGTTATGACTCTGCATTTCTGCTGATTTTGAGTTTCTTAGATGTCTGTGGGAACATGCCCAGAGTATCTATACTAATAAAAGCCTAATATGCTAATTAGACCGGACAGCCGAACGACCTTCTGGATGAAGCCGGGGTTTCAAGAGCCAAGGCAAGCCACCGGGGCTACGCGGGCTGAGCCCCTTGCATGAATTTCATGCACTGGGCCTCTAGTCTATTATAAGAGTCATTTTGATCTTGGGTCAGAATAATCCATCAGTGGATTTAAAAAAAGTGCAATTGTCATGCCTTGTTAGGTCTTTTTCTGAGGTTGTCTTGATCTGGGTCTCACCAGGCCTTTCTCACTCAAAGCTGTTCTCAAATTTATCTTTTTTAAAATTCATCTTTATTGTTGAAAGTATTACATATGTCCCCCACTAACCCCCTCTAGCTCAGACCTGCCCTCCACCCCAGGACTTCACCACATTATTGTCTGTGTCCAGGGGTTATGCATATATGCATGTAAGTCTTTTGGTTAATCTCTTCCAACCCACCCACCCATCTTTGACTGGTTGACAAGGAGATGGAATTGAATCATTCAACTTTGCAAGTGACAACATTTATGGATTTTTCTCTTTCCCCTCACTCCTAATTTCAAACCGATTAATCACTTTTTAAATTTTTTTTTAGCTAATGTCATTTTTTAGAACCTTCTCAAACACTGCCAGTAAGTCAACTCAACTACCATTCTCTCTTTTCCTACTACATCAAAGGCATGAGTTTGTCAGATATCTTGACTACTTTCAAGATATTGCAAGAGGCAGTTTAATCAACTGTCTACCTCTATAATAGGATTGTCTTTTTCTTCAGTCTTCTATAACAGTTTCCTTGCCATTCACTGTCCTGCCCTAAAGCCAATGACATATATTTTTGTTTAGTTTTGTTGTTTCCTTTTATATATATAACAGCATCATCCCATTCCTGGTACCAACTTCTATATTAGCTAACTTTGTTGCAGTAACAAATAGTTCCCAGATCAGTCTCTTACAATAACAAGCATTTACTTCATGCCCACAGATTTGCAGTGGCTCTGTTCTAGGCATTGGGAGCAGTTCAGGTCTATTACATTGGCTTGATTTGCAGAATCCAGAGCAAATAGTTACCTGGTTCATGTTCTATTTATCCTTGAATGCAGGAGTAAAAGAGGATAAGCAAATAGCACAAATACACTTAAAAAACCTCTGTATACCTTTGCAGTGGCCAAAGTAAGATATGGCTAAACCCAACTGTATTAGGGCAAGTGAATATAATGCTCCCACAGATGGTAAAACAGAAATGAATATGTACTAAACAATGCAGTTTGCCATAGCCAGGCAGTAATTAATAACTGCTGTTGAAAAAATGTGTCAACTATGCATTTTCATATAAGTAGGCACCAGTATTTGCCCTCAGGATAAAACAAGTCAACTTTACTTCTCACAAAATAATTAGGAATTCTGACACAAGAGACTCTGAAAGCAGGTGCTAGTGCTATAGAAGTAGGACAGTGTCCTACATAAATTGTTTCTGCCAAAAGGGACAGGAAAATCCTATACCCAGAAGACCAGCTCCACACATAACACAAAGCAGGATTCATTAATGACACATGTTAAGGGAGGATCAGTTCTTATCAAGACAGAAGACTTGTTTCATTTGTCAGGGGAAAAAAGTTTCACTTTCCTGTTTATTTGAAAGGATGAAGACATGGTACACTTTCCAGTTCACCACAGTAGCCACCAATTCTCACTATGCTAAAACCTCATTAGCTTTGAATATTTGCTTTACCTACTTGGCCTATAAAGGCAATACCGTTTCTCATGTTCTGTGAGGCCCACCCATCTGGCCACAGACCTACTACTCCACAGCCTGCCATCCACTATGCCAGGGCAAAGGACTTTGAATCCTTGGTATCTGCCATGAAAACAGGCATATTCCCCAAAGCTGAGGAAATACTCTCCAGCTACAAAATTTGACCAAATATTAGAACCTCACTCACAAAAAAGAGCAGAGAAAAACTATGAAAATGAAGTTTAAAAATAAAACAATAATTATCCATTAAGGAAACAGTTAACACAAGAAACATAAATATAAACTAAGTACAATTTTTCTAGTTTTATTAAGAAATAATTGACATACATCACTGTAGAAGTTTAAGTTTCACAGCATGATAGTTTGATGTACTAGTATATACAGGGTGGCCCAAAAAATGTATACAAATTTTAACAGCTGATAGTTCAATTTTGAAAATGAAATGTATTTTAAATATTTTATTGATTTTTTACAGAGAGGAAGGGAGAGGGATAGAGAGTTAGAAACATTGATGAGAGAGAAACATCGATCAGCTGCCTCCTGCACACTCCCCACTGGGGATGTTCCAGCAACCAAGGTACATACCCTTGACCAGAATCGAACCTGGGACCCTTGAGTCTGCAGGCTGACGCTCTATCCACTGAGCCAAACCAGTTAGGGCAATGAAATGTATTTCAATAAACACTGTCTTTATAAGTGAGTATGTACATTTTGGGGACACCCTATATATATTGTGAAGTGATTACCACAATAGGTGTAGTTAACTTACATGATCCCATATAGATACAATGAAAAGACAAAAATTATCCATGTGAAACTCAGTACAATTTTACTTCTTAAATATAAAATAATGTAATTGGCAGAAAAATGAAAGAGGAAGTGAGAAAGGAAGGGAAGGGGGAGAGAAAGAGAAAAAAGGAGAAAGGAAGGATAGAAGTGCCAAGAAAACGCAGTAATCAAAGTTATTGAAAAATTAAATTCTGGAAATAAGATTGCACAAATAAAATAAATAGAAGGACTAATGTTGAATGTTCACAGATTACATACACTTAAATATGTCAGTTTAAATTAGTTACCAAAAAGATCAAGCCCAAGTATTCTTTCAGATTGCCAATGCAAGAATTAAAAAGATAAAAAATTCTGAAATTAAAAAAAAAATTAAGAGATATGGAGCATTCGTATTGAACATCCAATATCCCACTAAACAGGGAAGGTGTTCACAATATTTGGCCAACTATATGGCAAAGGTGCCAGACAATGGTAACAGATACCAGGTAGTCACAATGGAAAGCATCTGGTACACTGTAATGATAGTTAGCTGACCATTAGCCCAGCTTTAATAAAGGATCCTAGAGTTGAAAAGAGAAAGAGCAAAGAAAGAAACATGCAGATTGTGGTTAGGAAATAAAATTTTAACTTAGTCATTACAGAATAAGCTGGCCTCAGAATCCTAAATTGGAGTATGCTTGCTAGATAGAATACAATAAATCAATATTGTCAAGTTCTGAAAGATGATAAAAATAGTGATGATTATGATGACAATTACTATTTGTTATGATCATTTTATTCCTTAATTCTATACTCAGGCAATACCTCCAATAGTTTCAATCTTTGAGTAGAAATGAAGTTTCCTGTCCTGTTGACCAAGCTTGGTAACCATTTAGATTTTTCCCTTCCGATTCAAATCCTAACGGACTACAACTTTACTGTGTTTATAATTAACCACCAAAGAAAATGAGGAACTATTTAGAGAAATATGAAAACTGTATTATAGATAATCCTAAGAATTATACAAGGAAGCCCTTGGTGCTGCCTAACACTGAATTCTCTTTCTCCCTCTTCCCTCAGGTAGGTACAGCTAGGCTTCCAGTCTGGAAACTTATTTTGTTGTTGCCCCCATCACTGCCTCATTTTGCTCTGTAGGGAGGTAGTTACATGCTACTCCCTTTGAAGCCATGACAGGTTCTCAGAAAGTCACAATAGTTGAAGAAACCTAAGTTGAAACTTCTGGCAGAGAAAAACTTGTTGTTTCCTTGAGATCAGAAATTTAGACACTTTGTTCCTAAGACACAGTGTCAAGCAGGTAGGAAATGGTCAATGAATCCATGTTCAAAAAAATTAAACCATTACATCAAATTTCTGCCATCATAAAAACTAGAAGGCTCCTTTTTGGACTTTATATAATTTACAACTTTGTTTTTACAGCAGAGTATAATGGAACCATGTTTTTTTTTTAAATTTTTACAAGGACCCTCCCCTTTCAAACAATAAGAAATGTAAGAATGGCTTTCTTAATTTATCAGTTGTGTAACTTGGGAAGTGTATTAATGTCTCAAAATTTCAACCTCCTTCATATATAAAATGTGAATAATTCCCAATGTACAGAATTATTGGAAGATTTTATTAAAAATGTCTGATTCTTAGAAAATCACATATGTTTTTTTAATTATTTTAATCTCAAAAAACAAACAAACAAACAAACAAAAAACAATGGATTTTTCCACACAATTAGTATAGTTTAGAGGAAGATTTCCTCCAAGGGGAACATTATTCCTATTTTGGCAGCCTGGTCAAGAGAGAGATTTGTGAGCAGAGTGATGGGCCAATTTGTTGCCTGGATGAATTATATTCAAATAACTTCAGCACATCTCTCCAGAGAACTGTTTATAAGGTTACAAGCTCATCAAGATCCTGCTCTGTGTAAGAGAAGCCAATTGGGTTTGAACTGTGGGAACTTAAAGCATAAACCAGGGTGCCAGGGTCTCCCAAAGCTGATTGGAGTTCTGCCCTCCTGTGCCCTCTGCTTCCATCCACTTGTGGCAACTCTGTGGCAGGTCAGGTTTCTGGGAAGCGAATGCTTTTGTGGTTATGATTAAGTGGAGCAAGGGAGAAGTTTCTTGAATGGCAAGTTTCTCCCTCCCAAGAATTTGCATGCTCACTTACCCTCCCCCCACCCACAGCCAACTTAAATATTTATAGAAATGTTAAAGATGGGAGGAGACAACACCTTGTATTTCCTGCTAATTCTACTTCTAACATTAACATTGTAGTTAGGTGCTTGCCAGAGTAGTGCTTACCTTGCCGGTAAATAAATCTTAAATATCACCTAGAAAAAAAACCTGATGCATAATTCGTGCTTTATAAGCACTTTCTGCTTTGTTTCTTCACGAAATCGTGGAAAGTGACTCCCTGTGTTTTTCTTTTGGGAAAGAGGATAGATAGCGTGTGGTTCTGTCCATCCCTAGTGGTCTCCACATGGACTGCCTCCTCCTGGAGCTGACTTTCCAGTGTGAACTCTTGCTGTAAGTCATGGCGGAGCACTGATGACTGTGGAGTGCCCAGTGGGATTTGTCCCATGAGGACTTGGTTTTCCAGAGGATTATTCTCCTAATCATGTCTGTGTTCTGTAAGCTCTTTAATCAGCCCTTAATCCTTCCTCTTTCCTTTGCTGGAACTAATTATGGGGTGGGCAGTCTCCAGGATGTCTGAAGGAATGGATGCTTGAACGGCAGGCCAGGGCTTCTGTGTTAGAGATGGTGATCGGAGTGTCCAGCCCAAAGATGGCAAAAATGGTTCACTGACTGCAACAGGAGAGCAGAGATATCGTATCTTTCGAGGAGATGGCATTTCTCCATTAGGAAAGAGGGTCCTTTCTGACAGAGCATTCAATTCTGGGAATTATGCAGGAAGCAGTGAAAGGGGCCTGTCTAGCCCTCCAGACCTCGGAAGTCTTGCTTAAATTAATGATGAAAGGATACTGCTGATGTTGTAGGCTGATCACCACCCACAGCTCACCATCCTCGGAAGGTGCTGACAACAGTCACATCAAAAGGTTGTGTCCGGTTCAGTTCCTCTGTGAAGCCTTTCATGGATCACCTGCCTACCCACTCTCTCATTCTTAAGACTTCTTGTATAAATAACAAGTGTAACTCACCCAGCAATTAATCAGGTGCTTTCTGATAGCATTTCTTATGTCACTGGCTTGAAGTATTATTTAGTCATTGACAGGTATCCGTCAGTGTTGTAATCTTTCATTTCTCAGTAACCAGGTCACACATTTATTTATTATCTTCCTTATATTGCTTTGTTAACTACATATAATTTTCCAAGACCTCTATAGGTGGAATGTTTCCTCACTGAAACATCTCAGGGAGTTACAATTCAGCATTGCCAGGTCATCAGTTCCACTCTTCTACCATTCATGTCTCTGATGAACTTTTATTAAAGTAGGTTTACTTTACATAAAGTTTCTCACATCCTAGGCTATAAAGATGCCTAAGAAAAGCTCTTGTTCAGCCTGGCTGGTGTGGCTCAGTGGTTGAGCCTCAACTTATGAACCAAGAGGTCATGGTTCCATTCCTGGTCAGGGCACATGCATGGGTTGCAGGCTCAATCCCCAGTGTGCAGTGTGCAGGAAGCAGCCATCAATGATTCTTTCTCATCATTGTTTTTTCTGTCTCTCTCTCCCTCTCCCTTCCTCTCTGAAATCAATAAAAATATATTTTAAAAAAAGAAAAGAAAAACTCTTGTTCAGAAGGAAAGTGGTGCCATCAATCAACCTTTCTGTGATGATGAAAATGTTCTATAATATATGCTGTCCAATCAGGTAGCAGTTACTTATATCATACTAGAGGCCCGATGCATGAATTCGTGCTAGGGGCTCAGCCCTCACAGCTGCCCTGGCTTCGTCCAGAAGGCCGTCTGGAAGGACGTCCAGAAGGTCGTTCAGCTGTCTGGTCTAATTAGCATATTATGCTTTTATTATTATAGATTATTATAGATGTGGTGATTGAGGAATTTGACCAGTGTGACTAACGAACAAAATTTCTAATTTCATTTCATTTTAATTAATTTTACTTTAAATAGCTACATGTATTGGACCCTAAACCTGTCATTAGTTCCCCCCACACCTCTACACACAAAAAACAAAAATTACAATTGCAATTTAGTTTGCAAATAAAAAGGAGGTCTCTATTCCCACCCTCCCCCCTTACTGGCTATTTACAATGTAAACAGAAAAGGGAGCCCAAACCAAGACCGTTCTGGTGTCAGAGAGCCTTCCAGAAAAGGGGACCTCTCTGTGTAAGCAGCTAATGAACTAGCACGGGAATTGCAGTGTCGGAGATGTGAAGATTAAAGAACATAGATTGAGTTGTTCAGTGGTGTGGAGCGCCTGCCTAGAAAATAATTTAACCTTTGATAGTTCACTCTGGGGAACAGGGTAGAATGGATCTCACTTTGTAAAGAAAAGTGCTTTCTTATAATGGATCCCCATGTAGAAATAGATAAGTTAGCTAGTAGCTTTTAACATGATTGCAGATAAATGAGAATGATTATAGAAAGCCACACAAATTAGGCAGTAACTATGACATCCTCACCAACTCCCCAGACACCTTTGGAAATACATCACCACCTAAGACAGCTCTGCTCATTTATTCCCACCTTATTTGTATTTCTCTCCTTCCAGGATATGTCACACAGGATGTTTATATAAAAGAAAAAGCAGGACAAGATCGTCTGGGGAACTTTTCGGCTCCTGCTGTTAATACTCTAACACAAAGGAGGCACTCTGGCAGGCTTCCTGCAAACAGGCGGGGGACAGCTGACACTAAAGTTTGTCCAGCCACTCAGAGACGTTTCTGTTAGCGGGAGTTGTTGAAACTGAACAAATTACTCCCCTGCTTGGGTGCTCCCTTTGTGTCACCTCCACGCCCTTTCTAGGACTGAGGTTTTGCCCAGCTTGTGGCTGATGAATCAAAACCTTACACTATTCACTGAGTGATGGCAGCGACAAAGGCATCCATGGTGGGGATGACTTAAACAGTAATGCTGGGAAATTCAGGTATGGAATTGGCACCATGCCACTGTCTGTACTACTGAATGTCAAAACAGAAGGCAAACACAGCAATGAATTAAGTAGTACAAAAACCTACAATTATTCCCTACATTAATGTGTGATGTTGAAGCTTCCCTGAGCACATCAAGAGAAGCACTTTGGGGAAATTCTACTCAGGTTTCAGTCCTCAAAAGGCAGGTAGACTATTTTGTGCTAAGCCATCTAAACGGCTTGTAACATAATTAGAGCTGTTTGGAGTTCTGGGGAACAGCCTGTCAACTCTTCCTGGATTTCATTTTTAATTTGCCTCGGGAGCATAGGACCTACTTCAGAGTCTATTCAAATAGAGACAATATTGCACGGGTAGAAAAGTAAATATCCCTCCAAGGATAAGAGGGGATGCTAAAATACGCTGCTGTGGTTATTTGCCAACTTGTTTATGCTAAACACTTGAGAAAGTCTGGTCTCTAGGGAGATCACTTTGAAACTTATAATTACCTAATAATTCTTCCTCATTCCTAAATGTGCTCTGAGTTTTGTTATTTTTAAATTTGTATAATATTGGATGATATGACTGAGCAATTCCATTTCCAGGTATATACTCAACTGATGTGTGTGTAGGTGTGTGTGTGTGTGTGTGTGTGTGTGTACTCATTAAAAGACATATACAAGAATGGTTGTAGAAGCACAATTTAGAAACAGCCCAAATATCTCCCAACAGGAGAATGGATAAATCCATTATGGTATATTGATAGAATGGAATACTATACAGCCATGAAAAAGAATTATGGTTGCACACAAGATGGATAACTATCACTATATCACTAACAAACATTAATACAAATCATGCAGTGCATGAATGAGTTTATAGAGGGGTGGGAAAAAGCATAAGTTCTAAAGATAGGATGGCCAGCACTAAGATCATTATCTCAGGCTGGTTAAAACACGGTCAAGGCAAAAAGATCAATGTTTTCTATGAATGAAACTCTCCTTCAGGATTCCATAAAATATTTTCCATCATTACATGGGTTCAGTTGCTAATTTGCTGGTAATTATTTTAAAGTAAGTTTCTTGATCCAAACAATGTGCCAAAACAAAAGTAAAAAACAAAACAAACAAAAAAAAATATGTTTTATGAAAATTATAAATGAAGCAAACTTCAACTCTTCACTGCTTAATTGATCCTGAATTGTGTTTATCTTATCATCCTACTCTTAACTTCAATTTGATTATTATGCTGTTTTCATATAAGAAAAACCAACTTTTACTATTTTAGAGAAAGAAAAGGAATTTTCCAAAATAATCTAAATGGTTTAAAGAAGACTTCCCAAGCAGAAGGATTGACTTGAAGACAACTTCCCAGTCTTAGAAATTAGGAAGTATAACCATAGTGTTTTAGCAAACACACCCTATTAGGACACTTCTGCTGCATCTATACTACACAGCTATTAAAGTTGGGTATTGTTGTACACTACCAGTACCATAGCCATTGATGTTTGTATCACTTGCTTAAGATTCAAAGTCTGGGATGGGAGCATCTTTTCAGCATGAAATGACTGAGTCTTGGCTACTGGGGTGAAAAGAGAGGGAAAGTACCTTGTTCCTCATGTATTCATACAGAGACAAATATTGCCTGCCATCGAAAACAAAAACACAGCTCGGCCAGGATTGCTCAGTGGGTGAGCATCGACCGATGAGCCAGGAGGTCACAGTTCCATTCCAGGTCAGGACACATGCCCAGGTTGTGGGCTCAATCCTCAGTATAGGTCGTGTGGGGGCAGCCAATTAATGATTCTCCTTCATCATTTAGGTTCCTATCTCTCTCTCTCTTTCCCTCTCCCTTCTTCTCTGAAATCAATAACAAAAAAAGCACACACAAAGTGGGGGAGCATTCCCAACCAGGAAATTCAAAGGAATGCTAAATTTAAAAATGCATTTATTTAATAGTAAAGTGATCTCATTTTTGTCTGTTAGTTACTGGTCTATGATCAACTTGACAGTAGAAACAGCATCTTGTTGTATCTCCCTTTGCCTACAAGAATTTTTACATTTGAGCACTTAATAGAAGCTCAATGACTGTTAGATGGGTAGATGGATGAATGCAAACAATTAGTGAATCCTTCAAACCAGAACCTATGCTTGCAAAATTTTGTAAACTCTCAAGCTATTCTTGTACCTGAATCTAAGCCAAATCAGCATTTGATTTGACCTTACATATCAATAAGTAAAAGACTAAAATTTCATCAAAAATGGTGCAAGGACATAAAATTCATACAGGAGGAAACACAAATAATGAATGTACATATAAAAAAGCTGGCTAGTTGCTACCAAAATACAAAATAAAGCAAATGTGAGACTTTATCTGATTCCCTGGAATCTAGAGCAGCTCTGGGTACACAATGTTTATACAATGACCCTTCCATCACTGAATATTCAGTTTATTGAATGAATGAATGACAGACATAAACCCACTCTCAACCATAAAATGTACAGAGATTGAATAAATAATCATAGGTAATGTTTCAGGTTTGTAGGGGGAGGATAAATAGGTACAACCTTCCTAGAAAAAAATTGGTTAAATATACTAAAACCGTTAAGAAATTTACTGTTCACCCAACCATTCGTCTATACATATACTGTTTTAAAATAACCAAAAATGTACTTAAAGACTTACAGACAGGAGTATTCATTTTCATGTTATTGCTAATAGTAATAAATTGGAAAATAATTTAAGTGTTGAAAGACTTGGGGATGATGAGATTAATTATATATAGGATGGAATATTTTGTAACTATTAAAACTTATGTTATCAATTTTTTCTACAGTAGAATAATTAATGGAATGATGTTTACAGTGTAATATGTATCAGGAAACAAATTTGGGTATAAATATTATCCCAATTATATAATATAAACAAAGACACATACTCAAAATTATTAGAAAAATATTTTGAATATTAAAATGTTGCTACTTATAAATACAGAGATTTAAGTTGACTATTATTTCTCCTTCATTGTTTTCTGTATTTTTCATGTTTTTAAGAATGTATACATATTAAAAATCAACATTATATGTTTTTTTAGTTCATTCTATTTGCTCTTTCAAATTTCAGATCTCACGACACAAATAAGGCACACTTGTCTCCATAAAAATTCTGTTTCTATTTACCAGTTTCCATAACTGAGTTATGTCTTGTATCCTCAACCACCGACTTCTCCACTGACATCTGTTTCTCTCCCTTGATCTCCAGATATCACCAGTTTCTAAACTGCCAAGCCCAGGATCCTCCATTCATTTCTAACACACCTACACAACACTGACCACAACACACAGCCACACTTCCTCAG
This sequence comes from Myotis lucifugus, assembly GCF_000147115.1. NCBI lineage: Eukaryota > Metazoa > Chordata > Mammalia > Chiroptera > Vespertilionidae > Myotis > Myotis lucifugus. The sequence continues at coordinate 5,715,980 of NW_005871074.1, forward strand.
AGTCAACCTACATGATCTCTAGAAACCACGTTCCACCTGTTGGAATGGCTGTTCCAACTGATACCATCTCTCAGCATCTCTCCCACAACGAAGAGTAGAGAGAGCTCTAGATTCCATTCCCGTCCATTCTGCTCCATCCAACTGCAATGGACCAAGCAGCGGGAAAACTGCCCTTGAGATTTGAGAAGCTCTGAAAAGACACAATTCTTGTTATTAAATTTGAACTTGGCTAAAGATCATTTCTTCTCTGTGGTCATTTAATAATTTTCTGTAATAATATGCTCCATGAGCGCTTTAAGGGGCAAGAATGTGGACTTTGGATTCAGACTGCCAGCTCTGCCACTTACTATTTGAGTAATGTCTTGAGCAATTAATTTAACTGTCTAGTGTCTCCGTTTTCTCATTTGTACTATGGACATAATTAATGGGAACTACTTCATAGGGTTGTTGTAAGAATAGAAGATGTAATTATAAGTAAAGTGCTTAGAGCAGTGAATACCACCCACGCTGTGGCTTCTCCACAGGTAGAACTACACAGCCCTGCTTCTGCAGTACTTCATGGCTTTAAATAATGATCTTCTGAGGAAGTCAGTAAAAGATCTCTGAAAAACGTAGAGTATAAGAAAAAGACTACATACGAAGTACTATTATTGGAGGAGTTAGGACCCCTTGGATAACCTGGGTTGTAGGCAATCTCCAGAAAGTAGAATAAAATAATTATTATGGCCGTCAAAATTGTAAATAGGGGTATTTTCCTGTTGTATATTCACATTCCAACTATGATAAAATGATCAGAGTCTCTACTATTACCTCTCCATTAAGGAGTGTCTATGGGCTTGATTACCTGGAAACTGGGTGATATCATGGGCTTTAGAGACCCTAACAGTAAAAAGGCTTTTATTCACAAACCCAAGGAACATCCATGAGTTACACCTGTATTGACAACATGTGGTGATAAATGAAGCTAACTCAGAGTGGTGAAATCACCATCCTGTAAAATGGTAATTCACTTTGTGTTTCCTCTATGGAGATATTACTGAGGCTAATTCACAGTTTTCCTCATTTTTTATCTTTCCACTGCTTGTTCTATAACCTATAAGCCATACGATTCTCAATTTTAGGCTTTCATTAAATCCATCATTATTACATTCCATTTATTTTGTTCATCAACTGCCACAACATCACTGTTATTTAGTGGCAATTTGAATAGAGGTATAATTTCCCTATGTAGATATTATTTGACAATATTAAATGAATAACAAAAACTCTTCTCTTAGTTTTAGCTTATATGAACACATTCTATGGACACTCTCAAAGGCCGCTGGGAACACTTCCTCTTGACCCCTGAGCTGCAACTCAAGAAGTGCACCTCCTGGCCACCATGCTGAAGAGACCACATGGAAAGCCACACCAACCACAGGAAGGAGGAGAGAGATGCCCCGGCTCAGCTTTTCTAGCTTCTAGCCATTGAGTCAGTCAGCTTATGGCTCCAGACACCATAATGCAGAGGTGAGTGAGCGCCACACTTCCTGCCCAAATTTCAGAATAGTAAGAAATGAAAACAACCAGTAAACCAAGTTTCAAGGTTGTTTGTTACATAATGATATAGAACAGAAGCATAATCAATGTGTGTACAACTAAGTCCCTTGGCTAAAAATAAAAAACTGGGCACACCTGGGATATGTAATGCACTCTATCGCCAATGACCTGAAGAATATAAGGGACAGTATGCTTGACACCATATATCCTGAATGCCCAATGCTGGTAGCACTGTTGTCCACCATTACCCACTCTTGGGCCCACACATTTACCACAACTAACTCCAGATCTCAGCTGCACCCCATAGTAGTTCAATCAACAATACAGAAGAGTGTCCCTGCTGGCTGAACCCCAACTTCCAGAGTTTGAGTTTTATGACATGCCAGATGAAAATTATGAACATATTTCCCATTACTTTTGTGAAAGCTTTATGGGCACTATACCAGAAAACTCTAAAAAAATTGAGTAACATCTTGTTAATTTTATTCTAAGGAAGCTGTAAAAAACTTTAAGTATATCTGATATTTTATTTAAGAACAATAAGACATTTAAGTCAACTGGGGAGAAAGAACTACTTCAAATGCATGCTGTTTTGAATAAAACTATATTAATTTAATAAGACTTCATTGCATAAAGAAATGCCATTATTTCCCAGCCAGCATGGCTCAGTGGTTGAGCATCGACCTATGAATCAGAAGGTCATGGTTCGATTCCCGGTCAGCACACATGGCCTGGTTGCAGGCTGGATCCCCAACATGAGGTGTTGATGAGGCAGCCAATCAATGATTCTCTCTCATCATAGATGTTTCTTTCTCTCCCTCTTCCTTCCTTTCTGAAATCAATAAAAATATATTTTAAGAAAGAAATGCCAGCCCTAGCTGGTTTGGCTCAGTGGATAGAGCCTCGGCCTGTGGACTGAAGGGTCCCGGCTTCAATTCTAGTCAAGGGCACATGCCCAGGTTGTGGGCTTGGTCCCCAGTAGGGGCATACAGGAGGCAGCTGATCAATGATTCTTTCTCATCATTGATGTTCTATCTCTCTCTCCCTCTCCTTTCCTCTGAAATCAATAAAAATATTTTTTAAAAAGAAATGCCATTATTACATTGTTGGATACATTATAGGAAGGTGTTTAGAATTATGGTGACCATGGCCCACATTTCATCTTTGTGCTAACCAAAGGTTCTGTGATGTTTGCCATTATTCTTTGATAAGTTTTTGGGATTCTCCCTCATCCCTTCCTCAGCTATGTGTCTCTATTTCACCTGCTGTCTGTCCTGACAGTGGCCCTTAAAGATTTCTGAACCTTAAGTCCATATTCCACAGTCCCTGGAGGCAAATTGAAATATTTACCAGGAGTCAAATTGTCTTTGAAAGCTCATTTCAAAGATTCCTCCCACAGATGGAGGATTCTTTAGCTCTGAAACAGTCTGCATTGTTCTTGTACATTCCCTAAGTTTTAAGTTGGATGTCTCTAGTTGGTCTGTCCAGTTCCTGGCCTACAACTTCCTCCAGGCACGTACCTCACTCCGTCCTTGTCCTATGTTGCCACCAGCAGACACGAAGGCAGGAGTGGGTGGATGGGTATTTATTCTCAAGCTTCATGAAACCACACTTCAAGCCTGGCATCTGCTCCTGTGAGCTTAGCTGCTCTCCTTTCATATCCCACCCTCCCAGGAGTATCTGTAGTTCAGGTTGATGCCATGGGGTGAATTTCCTGGGATACTGTATCAAGCTCTACAAGTAAGTTCTCCCCTGGAAGAAGTGGGGAAAATGGTTGGTAGCCTGGAGAATTTAACAACATTTCTCAAGTAAATCGGATTTTCATGATCTTTATAGTTTACAAAACACTCCACATTTACTGTATGAATATCCTTGTAATGAGGGACATGTTGGTAATCGGTTTTATAGATTAAAAATTGAAATTCAGAAGCTTAAGTGGCTTGCCTAAGGCCCCATGGATATGTAGCATATAGATTTGGAGTACCTTGGCATGAAGGCTGACTTTACAATTTTCACTGTTCCAAGATTTTGGACTTAGGCCCTGGGGTCTGGGCTAGAGATGAGATAGAGCTCAGATTTCTTAACTCAGGCTTTCTCTGAAGGAACATAAAAGGCAGAAACAGAGCTTAACCAATGGGTCTGTTACTAAAAACAAATGTCATTTCCGAAGGGAGGAATCATGCAGCAGATCAGAACCAAGAGTGGAGAGGCAGGAGTTCATCCAGATGATTATATAGGAAGAGGTGAGACATGTCAGACAAGGTTGGGAATGGAGAAGGTAGAAAATACTAAAGGGCAGACAGTTGTGCCAAAGACTGATAAGAGACCAATCTCTTACATTTTGGATGCTTGCTGCAGACTTCACTCTGTACAGTACTGGTACAATTTTTGAGGCTGGATATCTTTCCAAGACCATGAAACCACTTTGATGTGGCCCTCTCCCTACCTTCCTTTCCTTTCTATGCTTGAAACTCCTTTACTCTTTGCTATTTATACTTACCTGTTCTGTCTCAGCCTCTCCTCTCCTCTTTACTACTTACTGCTTCCTGGAGACGAACAATCAAAGATTTATGAGAACTTGACAAGCTAGGTGATGACAACTCTGATTCCAAAGCATCATTTATGGATCCTGTTTAAATTTCCAGGCTGACAGAATACCGCCTGACACTCCTTGAGACCAAATCTTAATCTCTGACAAAAGATGGCCTGCTAAAGTTTTATACTTCCTTCTCCTCTCCCTTCATAGATATCTGTTAACTGAAATCTCCCTGATTAAGCTTAGAGAGTTTGGTCAGTTTATTATAACTAACCCTTTGCAATTATATCTCTTAGGTAGAGACTTTCATAAAGTGCCACGATTTTCTTGTTTTTGCCTCATTCTTTCCTACTACTTTGGTGCCATTGGCAACAGGCGTACCAAAGATCAGTTGCTGATGATTCAAAGAAAGTGCATGCTCCTGAATGCTTCGTGGCTTCCACTGTGGATGGCTTTAGGTATTTGCCACAATCCAGAGTATTATAAGCTGCTATTGATTTTGCTTCGCCCCAGGGAGCAGGATAGCAGGAATAAACCAAATGCCTTCATATGCCTCCACTGGTTCTTAATCAGGAACTCATCCCAACCTTCTCCCAAACAAATATTTCCTAGCTGAGTAGGAAAAACCTACGCTACTCCTGTATTTCTCCTTTATCCTACTATAATACTCCCAACACTTCTGACACTAGCTGGGTGTCCTACTATATAACTCAGTTCTGACATCAGTGACCTGCATATAGTATCATCTGTAACAGGTTAAGGGCTCAGTGCCACAAGACTGCACCTCTCAGTCCATTTCGAATGCCAATCAGAAGTCCAGGTGGTGACTGCTTCTGACCAGCACTATAGACTTTTTTCATGTAAGAGCCCCTCTGCCTCACTTTCTGATGGAACTGTAGGCAGGTATGACCAGGGCTTGAAGGGAAGCTACAATAATAACTGTAATGAGAAAAAGTTTGAAAAATTTACAACTATTAATTCTTCCTCAAATGACGAAGGGCTGAGCAAACATGCAAATAAAACTCGACATATCCAGATGTATGTCATGGAAGTTGATGTTATTTTTCTCCTTTCCCCCCCTTTGATTTCTTGTGGTCTTTGATTTGGTTGGTTTGGACTGTAATCGTGCATACACGAGTGTTTGGTTTTCTTTCACTAATGTATCCAAAAGCTATAATATTTGTTTCATCTTTTAGTTTTGCAAACAAAACAGCTTGAATTTACTGCAGGGATTTACTCATTTTATCCTACCTTTTGTTTCATTTCCCCCCTCTCTCCTGGCTGGTTCAAATTGGCAGCTGCTTTGCGCATTCCCTGGAGGTAATCCTACAAAGCTAGTGATGCTAGTAGGGGTTCCATTCATTGCAGAAAAATGTCAAACAATGTACTTAGGAAGTGTTATTGTACACTATTATTTAGAGTGCAGGGGGTGGGGAAGGAAGGTCTGTCAATTCCTTGCATTTAAATGTCATTCTTGTCTGTTTCATGGAATTTTATGTCAGATTGAATATAATTGAGATCTGGCTAGTATGAGTTAATGGAGCTACTTCTTCTGGTAATTATCTTTTCCCCTTTTTTTCAGAAGTTATAAAAATCTGGGTAGTCTGATGAGAATTCAAAGTGTTTTTATGCCACATACACACACTCCGTGTAGTCTCTTCTGTCACTAATTTAAGATTTATGTGGTAATCACATTGTAGGTATTGCCCCAGCAAACATATTCCATAAGTATTCATTCATAAGACATGCAATCTTCCACTACATCATCTTATACAGAATTAGTCCCTGCCTCCTCTGTCTTCTCATCTTCCTCCTTGTTCTCTATCTATCTATCTATCTATCCATCCATCAATAAATGCACTTTCTTTTTTTTACATATGAAGATAATGAGTCTAATTGGTCCCTGTTATGAACTAAATTTTGTTCTCCAAATATGCATATGTTGAAATTCAAGACCTAATGTGACTGTATTTGGAGGTGATGGTGATGAAGGTTAAATAAGGTTGGCACCCTAATCCAATAGAGCTAGTATCCTAACAAGAAGAGAAAGAGACAACAGAGAATTCTCACTCACTTTCCTGAATGCACAAAAGAAAGGCCACGGAAGAAGACAGCAAAAAGGTGACTTTCTATAAGCCAGGAAAAGAGGCCTCACTAAAAACTGACTCTGCTGGCACCTTGATCTAGGACTTTGAGACTCCAGAACCCTGATATGTCTATTTGCAGTGCTGGATCCAATTCAGAGTTCTTTATTGCGTTTAATCATATGCATCTTTTCCCTTCAAATTTTTAAAGTTCCAGTCTTCATTTATCTCTCATGTACTTGACAATTTTGAAGAATACTGATTAGGTGTTTTATACAATATTTTTAAAATTTAGATTTCTCTGATACTTTCTTGGGATTGGGTTGAGATTATGCAATTTTGGCAATAATGCCACAGAAATCATGCTGTACCCCTCATAACAGGGAGCACATACTTTTGATATGCCTTATTATTGGTGATGTTAATTTAGATCACTCTCTTAAGGTGGTGTCTGTTAAATATCGCCACTTTGTAGTTACTATTTCCCTTTGCAATTCATACGTATCTTTTGAAGAGATACTTTGAGATTATGCAAATGTCTTTTTTATCTCATCATATTTTTGTCCACTAACTTTAGCATCCATCAATGAACTTAAAACCCAACACAGGTTCAGCTGCCTGCAGGTTAGTCTGCCTGCCTCTTCAAAAGCCAATATTTGAGAAGCAGGTGCTGATGTAAGGAAAATGGTTTATTAAAGAGCTGGAAGCCTGAGAAGATGGGGGATTCTCGCCCCCAAAGATCACCTTAACATCTCAATGCAGGCAAAAGTTTTGATAAGGCCCTAACTGGTTTGGCTCAGTGGATAGAGCGTCAGCCTGCGGACTGAAGGGTCCCGGGTTCGATTCCAGTCAAGGGCATGTGCCTTGGTTGCGGGCACATCCCCGGTGGAGGGTGTGCAGGAGGCGGCTGATCGATGTTTCTCTCTCATCGATGTTTCTAGCTCTCTGTCCCTCTCCCTTCCTCTCTGTGAAAAATCAATAAAATATATTTTTTAAACAGTTTTGATAAGAAGGGGGAGGGAAAACAAAACAAAGAGCACAAGGGGAGGTTGAAAAGTTCTCTACAAGCAGACCAGCACAGTCCATTCTAATAAGGATCTCAGAACTGGTCAAGTGATGGTCTGGTGTGCATCATCCTGGTATTATGGCTAAAGCTGAAATACTTGAAAGTGGGAGTCTGTATCTTTTGAAGTTAGTTCCTAGGATTCTTACATAAACATGCTGTTTATCTTTAAGCTACATATTAGTCAGCGTCAGCCTTTACAGAAACAATGTTAAAAGAATGTTGGGGTGGGTTACTTACCTTATCTGTACTATTTTTATTTCTATCACTCCTTCTACATTGTTAAATTGGAATTCTTCTGTAAGAAGATGCTTTGCCTGATCCCTAATTTATTTATTTACTCAATTATTTATTTCTATCAGTATGGCCTGATGAATATTTTATTCTTTGCGTTATAATCTATTAATGTCATATTTTGTTGTTCAAGTTGTCACACGTTTGGCCAATGAGAGATCTTCATTTGCCTCCTGAGTTCTTTTGTCAGTCTTTCTTTATGTTTTAAGCACTTTCTTACTTCCTGGCACCATAAAATATTCCAAGATGATTTTGTATTTCTCCTGCCACAGTCCTATAATCAATCATTTCTCCAAGGAGCTCTACTTCCTTTTATTGAAGAATGATGTTTAGAAATCAAGATCTGGGTAATAGATATGTTCGTTTCTATTTGCTTACACGTCTCTCTTTAGACAAAGATAGTGAAATATTTGTATATTCACATACATACAGATATAGCCTTGCCCATTTTATTATATGTATCTTCTCTTTTCAACAGTGAGAAGTCTGATTCTCATTATATACTATATAATATATATTTTCTCAATCCCACTATATACATAAATTTGTTTCATAATTACTAGCCATATCCCCATGAAAGCCAAGTGAACTAAATAGAATGACATGTGCAGTTCTTTTTGTTTTATCCTGGCAGCATATAAGCAAAGTCTTATTTTCCAACATTATTTAGGTCAGTTCTTTTCTTTCCCACCCCCTTTAATGTAATTATTGTGTTCAAGTTATTCAAGCATTAAGAGTCACAGTCATTTGTTAAGTTTGGATTCCATTTGGGATTCCCCCCTTGCCCACCACAAGTCCTGGTTGATGTTAATTCTTTATTTATTGAGGAAGGGATTCTGCTCACCAAGTTTCAATGTGGAGCTGGTGGTAGGGATTTCCCCTCACATCTAACAAGCAATTCTAGGACACCCATCTGAGTATCCTACAATTCAACTCAATTCTGACACTGTCTACCTGGATAAAAGGTAAGATCCCATAGGTTAAGGTCCTCCTCCCCAATGCTGTCAGTGAAAATCAGGATCTTCCATGAGATCTCCAGGAAAGCATTTTCTAAGGATGCATGCACAGGAGATTGTGGTGTAGCAAAAATTATTCGTGTAATAGACCCCTGGGTTTTCAATGTCTCATCTTTGCCCATCCTGCCATGAAAAAAGTCCAACTGCGTCTTTAGCAAAGACAAAACAAAGGCCACTGTGCAAAGTTTCTGTTTCATACTAAGTTTCCGTTTAGTCTTTTAGAGCCCTGTGCATTGGGCCTCAGGTGGGACTAGACTCTCATGGTTGCTTATGGAGAGAACTCTCAAATCAATAGGGCTGGTTCAGGTCCTGAGTTGGGAGAAGAGAGAGAGTGAGAATTAGATAGATAGATAGATAGATAGATAGATAGATAGATAGATAGATAGATGATAGATAGATAGATATAGAACTTCTTTGTTCCCCTGAGTTTTTATCATCTTGGGCTTGGGAAGAACCAGGAGCCTTTTCAAAATAACTAATGAACTTCCCAAGCTTTTGTGGGCTTTTGATGGGACCACCTCCTAGCCAATGATTCCTTTCCCAGGTAAGACTGACAGGACCCTGTACCATTTTGACTTCTATTGCGCATGTGTTTACCTCCCCCTACTCCCCTTGACAATCTGGCACTGGAGGGCGAGCAGTGCTCCTGGGGAGATTTCCTGTCCACTCTGAGAGGATTAAGTCTCCTTGGTGGCAGTGCCTGGAGTATGTGAATGAGTCTGTAGCTTCCTAGTGAAGCAAACAGGCTCAGTGTCCAATTCCCTTTGCTTTCTTTTCCTTCATTAATACCTAGCTAACCAGGGTAACAACTTCGGACCCAATTGCAAGTCCTTCTGACCTACTGGATACAGATCAGAGGTTCTTAATGACATCCTCATTGGATTCAAATAATTTGCTAGAGTGCCTCACAGAACTCAGAGAAACATTTTGCTTACTAGGTTTGAACCCAGATTCATCAAGTACTAATTTTTGATCTTGAGAAAACCAACATATATAAATCTTAGTTTCTTTGTCAATGAAATAGAGATAATAGGATCTATAGCGTAAGGCTGCTTAAGGATTAACTAAGCATCACATCTAAAGCTCTTAACAAAATGCTTGACATTTGGTGAAGTGCCCATGAAATGTTAGAGTATTAGTAATATTAAGTGTATCAGTACAGTATCTGTGACTTTTTAATGAGATAATTGCTCCTTGCTAGCAATTTTTTGTCCTAATTGCTTTCTTTAAGTGAAGACCATCAATCACTTTGCATATAAATAAAAATTTTCCCCAGGGAATTATATAAAAGGCAGAACTAATCTTACTTTTAATTTGGAAGAAAGTCCTCAAATATGCCACATTAAATTATAGTTGTATATATTTTTTAAAAGTTCAAGTGTTCTGTTGTACTAATCTTAATCTCTTACTTTCTACTATGAGTCAGAAAGCCTCTCTCTGCAACAACTTTATATGCTATTTGTGATAACAGAACTTGTAACAGACAAAATCTTGGTGCATATATTTTTTGTACTAAAATAAAAGGTTTCTTTTTATTCATTAACAAATTGTTTATTAATTGGTTGCAGATAGGCTGTTGAAGTAATTTTAATAACATTTAAATATACATTTAAAGTGGGTGGATGCTGTTTAGACTGATCAGACTTGGTTTGATGCACCCTGTACTGGCAAAATTTTAATTTATCAGCATTTATTAAGTGTCTGATATGAGTCATGCCTTTTTAGGAGCTGAAGGTAAAACAACAAAAAAGAGATAGCCTTTCCTTCAAGGATCTTGCTCACAGGCTCCCAGAAGTTATTTGAGTGGTGGAAACCATGAAAACTGAATTTCAGATTTTGGGTCATCTTTGACCAGCCAGAATCTGTCTGGATCATTAAGAATTAATGGGGGTAGCCCTAGCCAGTTTGGCTCAGTGGATAGAGCGTCAGCCTGCGGACTCAAGGGTCCCAGGTTCGAGTCCAGTCAAGGGCATGTACCTTGGTTGCGGGCACATCCCCAGTAGGGAGTGTGCAGGAGGCAGTTGATCGATGTTTCTCTCTCATTGATGTTTCTAACTCTCTATCCCTCTCCCTTCCTCTCTGTAAAAAAATCAATAAAATATATTTTTAAAAAAGAATTAATGGGGGCTATTCAGAAAGAATTTATCTGGTTATAATCAATTAGAATAATCTTGTAAGTATGTCTTCATTGTACAAATATACATTGAGTAAATAGCAGATGGCACGTACTGTTCTCGATGCAGGAGCTACCACAGGAAAGCCTTTGTATTCAGAAAGCTCACAGAGGAACAAGGGAGTCAGTGAATCAGTCAGTCCAGATCACACAGGTCAGAATAAATACTATGGACACAGTTGAGGAAGCATGTAGAATGGATGAGTTGGATATTTTGTTAAGATTGGCTAAAAGAGGCCTCTATAATAAGAGAACATCTAAGCAAAGATGATGGAGAAATGTAGAGTGTGCTATGTGACAATTTCCCCACAGTAAGTTCTTCACAGCTAGAGGGGGTTCCCATAGCAAATTCAGAGGTCTAGAGTTGAGACTACACTTGACATATTTCAGAATGAGCAAGAAAGTCAGTTGGAAGAGAGAAAGCAAGTGAGAGGGTAAAAGAAGTAACATCTGTATGGTAGTGAAGACCACTTTCCTACCTGTGAAGCTATTGGAGGATTGTGAAGTTATTGGGCAGATGGCATGACTGGCTTACAAGTTAGAAGGATCCCTTTGGCCATTGTTCTGAAAATAGGCTGTAAAGACATGTGGGTCCAACCAGGGAACTCAGTAGTGGAAGGAATCCTGGCAACTGAAATCAGACAGGAGATGGTGGATTCTTGGACAAGAATGTTGAGGTGGCGGTTTACTTAAATTATTTTGAATGTAGAACCTACAGAAAAAAGTTATGTGGGGTATACAGAAAAGAGAATAGTTAATGACAAATCCAAACTTTGGACCCAAGTTTCCATAAGAACTGTTTGAATAACTCATTATGTCTTAAGAGTCCCAGTATAGAAGCCATTCTCTCATTCCTTGTAGGAAAGCTGTACTCCATTTACTGAGAGAAAAAATTTAAGAAAGGAAATGAACTGAAATTAAAACACAGGGTAATATACATTTCAGGAATACTGAGAAATATTGTGTCTTACTCACTTGCATAGAATAGAGACATCCAGATCTGCAGGGACATTTTCTGATTTGGGGGACTGGGGGGAAAGCTCAGGCTAATCCAGTCCTCTGAAGTCCAGTTGGAACCTGAGTCAGTGTGGTTCACATCTCTATAGTGTGAGCTGATACATTTTCCATGTCCTCTTCCAGGGCCTGAAATATGCTTCACCCTCTAACCACTTTTGAAAGTTTACTTTGTTAGACTAATATCTTTGAATTTATGCAGCTTTGTAAACACCATGCTTGAAATTACAAAGTTTCTGCCCCAAAATGATCGGGGTCCACTGTCCATGAGATTAGAGCACTTTATTTAACTCTAGAGTAGAAAAAAAGACTAGCTTTTCTGCCCAAATGTCTTCCCACGGTTTAGAAAAATCTGATGTTCCTTTGCCCACGATGGAGGAACACCTGACATATAATGTTTTATCTTATTGTTAGATGTGACAGTTTCCTGTATTCTTTCGATTTTTGAAGGCTGTGGTAGGTTTATTTATTGTTGGGAATTGTATGTGTGTGTGTTTTTTATGTCTGAAACATTGTGTTTTTCTTTTTCTTCCACAGTGTGTCAGGTTGCCTACATCTATCCACATTCTTAGAAAAATAATAAGACTGACTTGAGAAAATGAATTTATGTTGGCTCTACTGCACTGCCATATGCATTTTAAATGACCCAGAGGAATTATCTGCATTAGTAAAAATGAATTATTAATTATGTCTTATAATTTAATAGTTGAGGGCTGATTTTTTAAGCTTAATTTTAGAAAGAGGTGCCATTTAAAACTATAGTGAGCTCATTTGCACATTTAGATACACTGGTCTATGTTTCAAGCCCTGCTTTTGGAGAAGGCAGTTCTAGCTACAAAACTTGCTGCAGAACAAAAGGAAGAAACAATGGATTCAAAGGAAAAGTTGTCCATGCATTTCATGTGACACTTGGCCTATGTTATAAGAAGCAGAGAGCAACCCTGAATTTTATTCCTGGGGTTTCTGGCAATGCACACAGCTGGTGTAAACCCACTGAGTGTATCAAGGTCTAATGGAAATGACTGTACTAATTTACGCATGGGCTCTATTTGCTCATTAAAAGCTACATGCAGGTAAGCAATGCTCCCAAAAGGATTTGGGGCTGGATTCATAAGGGACCACATCCACTCCTACTTTCTAGGCATAATTAAACTAATTCAACACAGTTGAATCCAGTGATGTTTCATCATTGGAATGGGTCCTAGAATTGCAGTGAGGTAACATAAATTAAATGGTATGACGAATGGCAGGGCACACAGATTTCTGAACCCCACTTTACTTATCTGAAAAAAAGTGTGTATGTGTGTATGTGTGTGTGTGTGTGTGTTGGAGTAAATTTTAAAGCAAATTTTAAATTTGAAGTGGAAAATAATCTCTAAATGTTATTGTCTTTCAGGAGGCAATCAACATTTTCAGTGATTTTTTTTTTGATAATGTAAGTCATAAAGTTCTGAGAATTAGAGATATGGCCAAAACCAGAAAACTCTTAAGATCATCAGAGCTTTGTAGCTAATAGTTCAAACAGCTCTGGGTGAATTATTACACTATCTACATTGTAAACAAACTTGAATACTGGGCAAGTTAGAGATTTAGGAGCCCCCAAAATAGAGACTTTGTTATAGAAAGTAGAGTTTAAGATGAGGGTTTGGTCTGAAACTCATATTGAAAGACCTGGTACTTAACATAAGTTAAAAAAAGAGGGAATTAGAACTAAGGTTGGCTTAATTCTGAGCTGAGTCACTTCAATTTTCATCCCTGACTTTGGGCATATTCGAATAGATACTCACAATTGGTGATACCTGGTGTCAGCATTTATAGCTCCAACATTGGGAAGAGACGCGGAGAACCAGTTAGATATCAAGTTCTATCATAACAAAGGGGAAATGAGGTTGGCATTTGAGTGCTGATTAGTAATGCCTCTCTTTATGGTTTGCTTATCTGTTTGATAATACTTTTACCTTTCTAGTTAGAAAACTGGGTTAGATGAAGAACTGGCTACTTTCCCCTCTGGAAAGAAAATAATCACTAAAGATTGACATTGTCTCATAGTTTCTTTCTCATGAGCATTAACCATACTGATAACTACAGACAATTCGCTACTCATACCTTGCCTCCCTGGAAAGAGTTTTCATATGCCATAATCAGACTAGGGAAACTCTGGATCAATCACAATTATTCATCAAAGACCCTTCTCACAGTAATAACAGCATTTGTTCCTTTATTAACTAAGATCTTCAACTTGCTGAGAATTCTATAAAAACTTTGTGGGAGCTAGACCAGCACCACCAGAAAAGGATAAATTCTCTCATTGTTATGAAATTCTAAAATATATATCAATGACCAGCATGCAGTTGATACTTTTTCATTCAAACAAACAAGTGATCATGAAAGACAAATCCACCTTAAGACAGTGGATTTGCTTGCAACTCAAGGCAACTTACTTGCTTGCCAATCTCAAGACAGAAACAATTTTGTCATCTTCTTTCCTAACTTTTTCTCTAACTTGGGTGAAAACTCATTATCAATGTGATATGTCTGCCTAGCCAGGGCGGCTCAGTGATTGAGCATCGACCTATGAACCAGGAGGTCATGGTTCGATTCCTGGTCAGGGCACATGTCCAGGTTTCAGGCTCGATCCCCAGTAGGGGGCCTGCAGAAGTCAGCCAATCAATGATTCTCTCTCATTATCCATCTTCCTATCCGTCTCTCCCTCTCCCTTCCTCTCTGAAATCGATAAAATATATATTTTTAAATATAATATGTCCAAGACATGTCACAGCGAGAAAAATAAGTTCACCCATCTGTGCCTACTCTTCTATCAAGTTTTGGTGTTACCCACTAACGTTTATCAGGAAAAAGAGGTGATAACAGGCTGCCTTGTGGTCCTGATGCACACCAGGCATGGAGCCAGGTGGGGACCATCTCTCAACTTGCACAACATGGCAATCAAACACTTGAAAAGAATGTGACTCAGGCTGCTGCATTGTGTTTATTGGGAACAGAGACCAACTCAATGTGAGAGCAACTTGGATTAACATAATAGGAGTTAACAGAGTAATTAAATTCTTCCACATCACATGTAAGTATAATGTGTTAATAAAAAAGTAATCGCACCTCCATTGTTTCTGCAGGTTCAGTTTAATTACATGGCAGTTAGAACTCTCTCTCTCTCCTTATTCATACTCAGCAAGAACTCCCTTTACCATCTGCTGATATTTAATTAATATACATTAAACACCCGGCTCTGTTATTAAATGTAATTTAACAACTTCCTCTGTACTCTCAATTCAGGGCAACATGAATGTAAGATGAAATGAAAGAAAACAGTCTACTCCCCTTATTAAAATATCATATACATATTTATCCACACATTATTTAATCCCATTTAGGAAAGATTATTTTTCCACCTCTTAAGCATGGAATGTCTCTTGGAAGCTTCAAGCATTCATGGCTTATACACAGCCAAGAAAGAGGTTGTTTTTTTTTTTTTTTGGTTGGCAGAATTATCTGGTTGGAAAATAGCCCCCTGTTGACCCTATTTCAAAAGCTTGGGAATTTAAGAAATTGGCAGATAATCAGAAGGAAAAGTTCGTGTTTCTTTCCATCTAATATTTTCAGTATATGTTTAATACTCACATATTATACTGTGCAGACCTCAAAGATCAAAGAGAATTATGACAGGGTATAGAGAACATAGTTGCCCTTTTACAGAAATTCAGATGCTGTCAAGGTTATAGCTTAACTTATATATACTTAGCATTATAAACCAAATAATATTACAACTGCAACTTTCTGAATTTTGTAAGTGAGGAAACAGAAGGGGAGGACAATCGGGATGGTCTGTTCCCTCCCCCAGGTGCAGGCAACAAAGGGGTAGTTAGTGTTTAAAGAGAAATTAAAAACAATTATAAAACCAATTAAAGTCAGGCTGCTTTTTATTATCACCATGCAGTGGCAATTTTGATGATAAAATACTTCTCCCAGCAGGTCAGAGTTCTGTCCCAAGTTCCCCTCACTTCCCGTTGATATGCCACTGCCCAGAGCTTCTGGTGCCAAGATCCAGTCACATGTTACAACATCATGCAATCCCAACTCTCTCTAAAAATTCAAACCTTTAAAAAAGGTTTATACAAACAGTGCTTCAAATGGGGCGTCTTTAGAGAGGTGACAATCCATTTTAGGTCTATCTGAGCTAATCTAAATAATGCAGATACCAGATCCTGCTCTGAGGAATCCTGGCATGAAATCACTCTTTGAAATATAACTCTCAAAGAACTATGCTTACTGAGTTATCAAGAGGTGGAGGGCGAGGGGGAAGTGTTTCAGGAATCCCTCCTCTGAACTATGCATTCCTGAAAATTGAAAAACCCTGTTGTCATAGTAGCAACAGAAAACATGTTTTAACATCATGAATGTCAAAATGTGAGTGCTGGGGTCTTGCTTTAGGATCCCAGGCCCAGGCTCTATAAACACAACTGGCCCTTTAGTTTGTAAGAATGAAATCGTGAGGAAATCTAAGTAGAAAAGATTGGAGACATTGTCTGAAGTTTCCTGTGTCAACCTGGCCTTTTCTCTAACCGACCAACATTTTCTCATAAAAAGAAATTGTAAAACTTAACAAAGAAAACCAGAAAACAATTTCTAAGAATGAAATTGCAGAATGACATTGTGGAATGAACCTAGAGGTACTGAAGTCCCACACCATGCCTTTAAAGTGAGGTAGAGGTCATGGGTGATGAGTCCCTTTCTTATTTGTTGCTTTCTTCTTCAAGGAAAGTAGATGTGACCTTAAGACCAATTATGTGTATGCAGAGTCATTGGAAGGACCGTTTTTATTCCATTCTCAACCTTCATTTTACTTTCCCCAAAATAAACGGCTGATAAGCTCTGGACTCAGGTGCTACAAGCTCAGTTCTACTCTACAACAGTATACCAGAGTGCCCCATACCTGAGTTATGCACTGCCATGCTCTCCCTGTGTCAAATACCTAACCATCTATTCTCTCGACAACTCCACTTGCAAACACTATATATATCCTATATAATAAAAGGGTAATATGCAAATAGACTGAATGGCAGAACAACCAAACAACAAATCAAAGCATAATATGCTAATGATATGCTAAGGTTGCTCAACTGCTCGACATGATGTGCCCTGACCACCAGGAGGCAGATGCTCCGACTGGTAGGTTAGCTAGCTGCTGGGGTCCAGCCAATCAGGACTGAGCGAGATGGGCCAGACATGCCCTGGAGCCCTCCTGCAGTCCCTCCCTGGCCTGATCATGCACCAGTGCAGTCCCTCAGACTGGCCTGCTCACTCTCGCAATCCAGAACCACTCGGGGGATGTCGGAGAGCAGGTTTCAGCCTGATCCTGCAGGCCATTCCCCTTGGGAGGGTGCCAGACACAGGGCTCATGGCTGGTGAGCGCTGCTGTGGCAGCACAAGTTTCTCCCAATCAGGACTGATGGGGCATGAGCCCACGACAGGCACAGTGAGGCTGGGATGAGTGGGATTGGCAGGTAGGAGCTGCAGGTGGCATTGGACTGCGGGTTTCAGCCCTATCCCTGCTGCAGGCCATCCAGAGGGACCCCACCTGTGCACAATTTCATGCACCGGGCCTCTAGTACTCTAATATATATATATATATATCCCTGTGCATAATTATATCAAGTTTTACTATAATGAAGGGGAAAATTTGGTGAGGTGGCTTTTGAGTGGTGATTAGTAATATATTCTCTTTATGATTTATTTGTCTGATACTACATTTACCTTTCTAATGAAGAACATATAAACTACAAGAATAGTGCCATATATCATATATATGTATATATATTTTTTCACATATTAAGATATATAGTATATATTAGTATAAATCTAAGATATATCAGTATATATTAGCACTGTGCTAATTTAGTAGTGAATACTGTTTGCAATGTAGCAAGAAAGAGAGACATTAAACCAGAAATTATAGTTCAAGTATTGTCATGGGGGGTTGGGATACACAGTGCTATGAGAACACATAGCCCATAAGATCTAATTAGTTTTGGGGTCAATAAATGTCTCTCCCAGGATAGGATATTTAAGCTGAGACCTAAAGGATCAGCAGAAATTAGTCCAAATAAATCAGAAAAAGGACAGAAAAAACATGTGAATTCCCTGGAGTCAAATATTCTGGTGGACTCAAAGAATTGGAGGCTATAGCTGGAATCCACTTGAGAGGTGATGATGGCCTGGATGGGTCTGGTGGGAACACTGAGAAGCAACAGTGAGAGGTGGACATTGTAAGCTGTGGTGGATCTGCCATGAGAGGTCAAGGATGGCTCTTGGGTGTGTCTGTCCTCTCAGCCTAGTTCAACATGTCTTAGTCCTCCCATTCTCTATGACACATGGAACATGCCCTGTGATGCCTTATATTAAGGTTTGTTATTTCATATTGAGCCCATAAGATGATGAGGTCTTCTTCTTCTTTATGCCCCTAGGACTTGGATCAGCACCCCTAATGTAGGTAACTTTGTTAATGTGTATTAAATTGAAATCATTTGATCAGAACCCCTGTTCTACCAACTGTAACAGAAAAAGTTAATTGGGATTAAATTATTTGCTATGAGGTCATAAGGCAAAACCGCAAAATTTCTCATTTCTGCCTCTGAGATTCTCTTTCCAAAGTTCAAAAAAAAACCTGTCTCCCTAGTCCAGTTAGCAGTCAAGGTTCCACATTATTCTCTCAGGGACTCTTTCAAGATCCTCTCTTTCTCCCCCATATCTCCAGTAAAATGAAAATCCCCTCAGGATGAGTAATTTAAAATATATGAATGCCTGAAAGTCTCAGTTACATTTAAAGAGATGGTCAGAAGAAGATGTTCTCATCATTGTAGCTGAAGCACCCTGTCAATCATTATTGACAAAGAGAAACAGCAAAAGCTATGCTTGGGACCATCCCTCCCTCCCTGCTATTGCTCCCTTTCCCATAGGAAATGCTCAGTGCACTTTGCGTTCTAGACAGCCAATCCATTTCCAGAAGTCACACAAATGCATCAGTCAAGGTTGCTTTTACTTTTTATTCAGTTATTTCTTTCCCAAAAAGTGTAGGGGGTATATAAAGGGAGAAAACAACCCAGGGAAAACATTTAACTGTAATTTCAGGTAGTAGATAACAGCTCTAGGCTGGCCCTCTTCTGTGTTTGATTTTACAAGTGTGAAATTGAATGCATTCATGCTTCCATCCTCAGGGGGCCATCAGCAGTTTCACCCTGCTGACTGCACGGTGCCTGTGTTCAGAACAGAGAGGACCAGACACTGGTGTGGCCCAACCTCATGATGCTCCCACTGTGATGAGGGACCATTATTGTTTTCTGCTGGATATAGTCATTGCCTGGCCAATTGTTTTTCTATCTGCACGTGTCTGATATGTAAAGGGCATGTCCTGTTAACTTCCAAAGTTAATGTTTTCTCTTCTTTTAGTATTATTTCTCACTTCCTTTTAGAGTAGCATTCAAAACCTTTTAAACATAACCTAGAGTAGGAAATACATTTTGCATTGTAATCCTGTAATTATGCACAATATTTTTTGTGCATTTAAGTATATATAGTAAAACAAATGTTTCATGCTTAACCATATGGTGAGATGTTTTCTATTATTTTCCTTTTTCTTTTCTCTCTTTCTTCCTCCTTTCATTTTCTCTCTCTCTCTCCCTCTCTCTCTCTCCCCCCTCCCTCCGTGCCTCTCTCCCTCCCTCTTTTATTTTTTGAAAAATATGTCACGACCAACTAATGGGTTCCACTTCAAAATATTGTCTTATACCACATTCATGCATATTATTCCTAGATATAAAAATCTATTTTATAACTGAAATTGATCATCTTTTCCGTAAAGAAAATGATCCTGACTGTCATTTTGGATTGTTTCCGGATGCCTCTTGTTGAATATACTTCTGTGGCTAAAAGACCAATAGAGTGTTTAGACCAGCCAAGAATATGGGACATAAAACAGGAAAAAACATTTATACAAAGTGCTGGTTAGATCCCATGTGGACTAGTGCATGCAATACTTCTTGTTAAACTACTCCAAGAAAGAGATAATGAAACTGGGGCGATTTCAGGGAGGCAAATGACAGGGTTGCATCTCCTGAGATACCAGGCAAAGGAGAAATGTGAGGATGGTTTCTCACAAAGCACTCAGGTCCTGTTCTCATCGGCCTCATGGCACAGTCACACTGCCTTGTCTCTGGCCAGCAGTGAGACTGAGATTTTTTTAACTGGCTTTTTTATATTGCTATTAAATGATATTTATGTATTTATTTATTACTTATTCATTTTGTAAATCAAGAAAATACTGCTATGGACAGAATGAGTCTTCCCAATATTCAGATGTTTAATCTCCAATGTGATGACATCTGTAGGGAGGGTGTCTAGGAGATAATTAGATTTAGGTGAAGTTCTGAACCTGGAGCCCCATGATGGAATCAGTGTTCTAATAGGAGATGAAGGGAGCAGAGGTCTCTCTCTCATAGGGTGAG
The DNA here is from genome assembly GCF_000147115.1 of Myotis lucifugus. Lineage (NCBI taxonomy): Eukaryota > Metazoa > Chordata > Mammalia > Chiroptera > Vespertilionidae > Myotis > Myotis lucifugus. The sequence continues at coordinate 5,736,215 of NW_005871074.1, forward strand.
CCTATGTGAGCAAGAAAGGAGAATTAAATGTTTGTCGTTTAAGCTACCCAGTTTGTGGTATTTTGTCATAGTAGCTCACTGCGTAAAACAAATATTATTTTAATGTAATCTGTCGCTGACTGAGGAAAAAATATAACTTCACCCTCCATAGATTGCTTTCACTTCTTTGTCTCCCTAGTCCCTGAATCTAGTCTCCATACCAAACACAAGTAAATTGAACACCTGGCTATGAGTGAGACCACCTGACCACTGCTGGGCGTAGGCCCGCAGAGGTAAAGCAGGACAAGATTATGCCTGAGATCTCTTTCTCATCTGCCATCCATATCATAATTGTGGACTTGAGCAAATATTTGGGTCAAGGTAATTGTCTGGAGAATTTATTAATTGCACTGGTTAATGAGTAATTATCAGATCACACCCAGATGCTCTCTTTTTCCATTCACCCCCCCCCCCCACTGGCACACCTAATGCAGCAACAAATTTTCTATTTAATATACTAATAGATTTGCTTTATCTTGTGTTTCACTGGGAATTTATTTAACCAAGACTTCACCAGTATGAGCAGTTGTTTAAATTGAAAAATTGCAAAGCTTTCCCCAACAACCTTGATACAAGTCTTATCTGTGCTTGAACATGAAAAAGATGTCTTGTTATTGAGACAGTGTAGGGATGAGCTAACTACATAGAGATGTTATTTTATATCTAGGATTAGAAATAAAGCAAAGGCTTGGTCCTTTCTTAGGGATCACCTGATTGTGGGCACAAACTGGATGTGAGTGCGTGGCTGAGTCACGTTCAGCTGGAACTGTAGCTGCAGCCTAAATGGGGAGGGTGATATACTTCCATAGAGAAAGGTGTGGATTTGACATTTAGGTTTAAAAGGGGATCAGGTGATAGAATCTGGGGAGTTCTTTTCAATGCAGGCTTCTAATTATTAATTATGTATCAACTTGACATTTTTATAGGGGCACCTGTAATGTATTTTACGAATAACCTCTCTTTTGCAATGGCCATAATTAAACATCAAAACAATGAAAGAATATATTCAGAAGAGCCACTCCTGCTTTAAAAAAAACCCAGAAGTTTTAAGTATTACATTTCTTATCAGAAATAAATACAATACTCTAGGCCAAAATACATCACACAGATGAATACTTGTTCCTACTCATAAGACAATTCTGTTTACGGAAATGCCTGGACACGTCATAACATGTTGATTTTTTCCCTCGTTTTTCATTATAATTTTCCTTATATGAAATTATAGAAATTGTAAGGATCCATACTGTGGAGAGAAGGAAGAATGTGTGTGTGAGAGAGAGAGAGAGAGAGAGAGAGAGAGAGAGAGAGAGAGAGAGAGAGAAATTGGGAGAGAGAAAAAGAAATTGGGTGGGAGAGATTAGGAGAGAGGTGATAACGGTTTGGTTAGACATTAAGGGTACAAATAGAAGATTAGCAGACCACAGGACATCCAGAGTAGGGGGAAAAATGCTCCTCAGAGAGTTGCAGCTGGTTCACAGGAGTGACCGCTGGTATGTGGGCCAGGGGCGTACTGTGTTCAGATAAATCATTTCATAGAAGTCTATTCCCTAGGTGGGTTAGTAAAAGAATATTACTAGGATTTTAAAAAAGAACCAGAGAAGAGCATATAATATATTTTAGGTTCTAACACAGTCTTATAGCCTCAAAGAGATAAAAAAAAATGCTTCATATCTTTGACTGAAGAAATTGCAGCGCCAGCTACAGACAGTTTGCCTCATTCCCATGCAGAACCCCTGGGCTAGCAGTAACACATTCATTGTTATGAGGTACTTTGAGATGTCTTCAA
>NW_005871074.1:5745233-5763956 GCF_000147115.1 Myotis lucifugus
AGGGAGAGAGAGAGAGAGAGAGAGAGAGAGAGAGAGAGAGAGAGAAATATCAATGATGAGAGAGAATCATTGATCAGCTGCCTCCTGCACACTCCCTGCTGGGGATTGAGCCTGCCGATCTGAGCATGTACCCCAACCGGGCAGCAAACTGTGACCTCCTGGTTCATAGATTGATGCTCAATCACTGAGCCTCCATGGCTGGGCAAAAGTCTTCTAAATTTAAGGGAATAGAGCTCTTGGATTTTCAAGAAACCAGGTATTCCTAGCAAAGTACATTGCCCCATCCCTGAGTATTTCTATTCACCTGACCCAAAGTGAAGTTTCATACTGGGATGGGGGAACATTGTAGGGTATGTGGACTAGGTTTGCATCTTACTGGTAAGTCAGCCAAATAAAATTTTCTTCTCAAAGATTAAAATCACACAAAAGCTTCTATCGGCACTGGTGGGATAAATGATGGGAAACAACATCACTCAGCAAGCCAAATATACCAATGTGTAAAGAAAAGGCTCAGTGTCCAGATCTCTTGATAGTCTGATGAGAGCTGTCTGAGCAACACAGCCTAAGGATGGAGGTACCTCACAGGGTGCTTTGAGGAGCAGCTCACAGGGAAAGGCCTCTGGGCTTTAGGGTCCAGGTTCTCATTTATACCAACACACCTATAGCCATAGTCATCACAAATTAAAGAAAAACACACATTTAAAATAAGGATTAATGTTAGAGGAGAAAGACTTTTTACATTTTTAAAATTTAAAATAATGACTGTATGGCAGACCATTAAATGTAAATAAAAACCTAAATATGGAGAGTAAAGAATGAGAGAAACTTAAAAGAATCCAAAAAAAAGTTCAAAATAAAAGTTCCAATTCCAATAAAATTAAAGGTTAAAAGTTAAAAATAATAAGATAAAAATAGATGAGATGTAAAATAAAAGATAGAGAGCAAGAAGCCAATGAGATAAAAGGTTAAACACATGAGAGTAGAGAAAATGAAAAATTAAGATAAAAGACTAAAGGTCATGAGATAAAAATTTAATGATATAAAAGAAAAATGGACTACGGGTTAAGAATAGAATGAGGAACTTGAAATACAAAGCTTTAAAAAATGTGTTCTGAAAAAGTAAAGAGCATTAGGAGAAAAATATTTTAATGGAGGATGAAAATAAATAGCATTTTTTAAAAGCATAGGAATATCTTTCAGCAGTTGACCAGGAGCAAGAATTTGCTGTAACGTATTTCTTAGAAGCTCTTGTGGCATTCCTCTTCCTCCAGTGCAATTTGTCCTTTGAAGTAGCATTTCCTCAGGAGCCCCACTTGTAGAGAGCTTTTCAATGAAGTAGATTTCATGCTAGGGCCTGGTTCTCCTTTGTTTAAAGTTAACAGTAGGACTGACCTCTGATTTTACGAAAGCAACACCCAGTTTGTCCCCTGGAAAACTCTAGAAAAAAAAAGTATATATGACATATAGAGTAATTTATTCATCACATACATTTACCTAATATGTTCATTTGGATGGCATTTTCCCATGTATTATTTCCTTTGGGCCTTTAGAGCAAGCTCACAAGGTGGACAGAGATCATTCGCACTTTCATGAAGAAACAGGTTCCTAGAGATCGAAGGCTTACAGAGCTGAGGAACATGGAGTCAGAATTACCAGTATAATAGGAAGAAAGAGTACTAACCATGAGAATATTATTTTAAAGCTAAAGGAGATATAGCCATATGTTAACACACTCATAAAACAGTAGGAAGACTCAGGGTGGGTAAAGGGAAGCCTTGCAGAATGTTTGAGAGAAAGCCCAGTTGCTCGACCTGTGCTGTGAATTGCCTTAGCAAGAAGGAAGTCTCTGTAAGGGCCTCGGTGCCATTCAGTCTAATCCCTTTCCTGTTTTCTGCTTGCCCTGCCATATGCAATCTATCCCACCGTCATTTGTGCAGCCACCTCGTGACCTTGCTATGGCAGGTAAGAAATGAGAAATTTTGAGGACGGCTGCACTCCCTGGATTTTCGTGGCCTTGGCATGAAAATATTTAGTGCAGGTGCTTCCTGAGCAGTGAACTGGTGAGGACGTGTTGCAGAATGCCGTGAGCCTCAACATCACCTATCTGCCTACAAGGGGCTACCCCTGCTTCGGGGGCCATGGTAGTCTGTAAATACCAAGGTCAGCAAGGAAGAATTATTGTTTGCTGTGCCATCGTTAGAGAATTCCCATGTCTTTTTGAGCTTTTCCGGACCTCAATATAAAAATATGAGTGTGTTGTTTTTGTTGTTTTGTTTTGGGATGTGTGTGTGAGAGTGTGTGTGTGTGTGTGTGTGTGTATGTGTGTGTGTGTGTGTGTGTGTGTGTGTTGTCTTCTTGTTTCTTTGGCTTATTTCTGATCTTTGAAAGGAAGCACTTCATAACCAAGGATTAATATGGACTGGAAACCATTTGGGGTCTGAAAGAAGCATCATTGTTTTCTGATTAACCAGATATTTGATGTTGGAGAGGTTCTAATCTAGAAGGAGTATGCTAGGACAGCTATTTCTCTCTAGCCTCCCCTTCCTACAATTCTGAATCTTGTTAATATGCTGACTTGTCTTCCGTGCTCCTGAGCTGTTGAAAGATCGAAACAACTAGGCATGAAAGGGAAAAGTTAACAAGGGCAACAAAATAAAGAGAGAAAGACATTGAAGACATTGTAGGTTACAGAGAAATACTCATGAGATATTTTTACAGAGAGTCAAATATTCTTAAAAATAATAAGTAAGCCATGGATGTCAGAAAAATCTGAAAAGTCTCTCCTTGGGCTCCTCTGTTGTAGACTCTTGTTTTCTCTCTGTTCTGACTTTACCCACCCCCTTCTATTCTTTCTCTTTTATTTTCCTGACTTTTTAGAAAGCTGAACGCATAGTTTCTTTCTAGCATCTCCACCTCCAGTTAGCAGCAGCATGGTATGACTATACATTCATTAATTTGAAAATATTGTGTGCCCACCATGTACTAGGCACTGAGAGTGCAAATGACAATAAATGCTTATATTGAATATCTTCTATATACAATAATATTCAATATAAAGTATTATAGAAAAGTAGCCTGAAGCCTTCTGAAAGAAATGCTGACTCAAGCTTGCTTCATTAAGTAGTTAGTCCTTGCCGGTTTCGCTCAGTGGATAGAGCATCAGCCCACAGACGGAAGGGTCCAGGGTTTGATTTTGGTCTAGGGCACATACCTGGGTTGCAGGTTCAATCCCCGGCCCCAGTCAGGGTGGGTACAGGAGGCAACCAATTGATAGGTCTCTCTCACATTGATGTTTCTTTCACTGTGTCTCTCCCCTTCCCTTCCACTCTCTCTAAAAATCAATGGAAAAATATCGTCAGCTGAGGATTAACAAAAAACAACAATAACCGAAAAGTTAATTCACTTCAAATACATTCTCTTTTCTTTGACCCATATTTTTCATTTGCAGGAAGAAATAATGGCTGGATAGTTCTTGTTTATCACTTTGTATCAATTTCTTATCCACCCAAATAGCAACTCTACTGGCAGAAAAGTTATAACTGGTACATATCCTGTACCTAATGTCAAATATTAATGTATCCTACATTTAAAGCAGAAGACAATACAGCAGTTCTCCCTTACCCACAGTCTCAATTTCTGCCGTTGCAGTTACCCATGGTCAGCCACTGTCCAAACATGTTAAATGGAACATTCCAGAAATGAGCAATTCATAGGTTTTAAATTGCAAGCTGTTCTGGGTAGCATGATGAAATCTTGCTCCATCCTTTTCCACCCCTCTCGGATATGACTCATCTCATTGTCCCCTTATTCACTAAGTAACCAGGTTTGTCAGATCCACTGTTGTGGCATCACAGAGCTGGTGTTCATGTTACTTTTATGTTCCTGTGACCCCATAGCACAGGATAGTGATTCTGGCAATTTGGATGTGCCAAAGAGAAGCTGCAAAGTGCTTTCTTTAAGTGAAAAGGTAAAAGTTCTCAACTTGATAAGGAAAGAAAAAAATCACACGCTGAGCCTGCTAAGATCTACATTAAAAATGCATCTTCTAGTCATGAAATTGTGAAAGAGAAAGAAATTCCTGCTAGTTTCACTATTGGACCTCACATGGGTCAAAAGGTCAATAGTAGCCTAATGCTTTGTCACAATGCCTACATCATTCACCTCACTTCATCTCATTACCTAGGCAATTTATCATTTCACATCATCATAAGGAAAAGAAGGGTGATTATAGTACAATAACATATTTTAAGAGAGACCACATTTACATAACTTTTATTACTGTATATTGTGACATTTGCTCTATTTTATTATTATTGTTGTTAGTCTCTTAATGTGCCTATTTATAAATTAAACTCTATCATAGGCATATACATATAGGGGAAAAACAGTATATATAGGTTTTCATACTATCCAAGGTTTCAGGCATCCATTGGGGGTCTTGGAATATACCCCTCCAGAGGTAAGGGGGGCACTATTAAATATAGGAAAGGGTTACCACATGAAGCAGGTCTGAATTTACATACAACTAAGATATGTAAACAAAAATAATTTTAATTTTTTAAATGAAGCACATCCTGTTATTAGACCCCATTATCAAGGTTTGTGATTCATATTAAAAGGCATTAGATTGTGAGTCTTTGACCCCAGAACATGTGTCATGAATGCTGGAACCTGGACTAAACAGCAGGTGCTAACAAGATACCCAGAGGAAGCAGGTGGGGTCACCACATCTGAAAAGACGTCAGCAAAGAGCACTCAGGGATGCAGAAACCCAGCAAAATGAGGGATGCCTCCAGAAAGGTCAGCGAGGACCACCTGTGTGGCAGAAGACCATGGGCCATTCTTCGAGTAGCTTCCCCTGGACTCAATTTCCATCATGGGAAGGGTTGAGGAGAGAAACAATCTTGATAGAGAATTTGCAAAAGTTACAATAATTTGACAAGATTGACTGTTTTTTCTCAAGAACTAGAAGAGATCATGTAAAATACAGAGAATGCTACCATGTTTTGGCCATAGGAGTCACCGTGTTTCTAATGCACTGTTATGCATTGCTCTGCCTGGCCAGGACTGGAACTCTCTTTTGGAAGGATAGACCCCAATGCAACTTTGATGTCGATCTGTTAATAGAATACCAGAGGGGGGGGGATAGATCAATGAGTATTGTAAACTTTAGAATGAGCCCAACTTTATCTATTAAAAGATGCACTAAGCTGTGCCTTCTTGGTGAGAACCCGGACTCACACTGGTGAACATATGGCAACAAAAGACAGCGTTAGAAAGAACAACAATTTTTCCCCAGTATAACTCAGGTAAAAAACTATTTGACCAAACTCTTTCATATGTCAAATATGCCTTTGTCTTCTACTACTAATCTCAGCAAACCAAAATAAAACTAAGAATGAATCAAGTAAATAAACTTGTCCTAATAAGTGTATCAATTTTTTTATACCTTGTATTGAAGCAAAGGCAACTGGCATATCACCTAAAATTTGAAAAAGAAAAGAGAAAAGCTCACCACACTCTGTTTCTCAATTTTTAAAAACTGTATGGCATTGGCCTAATCAGGAGACTTTTGTTGTTCTTTTATGTTCCTTACTCAACTGTTCATTACAAGGACAGGATCTGGGGGTTTAATTAGCCAAGGGGCTCAGCGTGGAACATTTGTGTCTTAGTTGGATGCAAAACCTCACTTGATTTCCAGCATTGTTCAATAATAAATATTTAACAGGAAGCTGTGAAGAGATGGAAGGTATTCAACTCGGAGGAAGATGTAACGCACCAGGCCAGTGGTTAAACCAAATTACTACGGTTTGCAAACTGGAGGCAGCAGATCTATAAATGAACTAACAGAAAAATTGAACCACCTTCTAAAGAGCATTGAGTCTAGAAGATGTTAATCCACCTACCAGCCTCAATTACTTTTATTTAAGTTTGTATAACATGTATTTTCATTAAAATGTACATACTTATTTGAACGGTATAAACATTTCATTTAAACAGATATAGAACATAAAGGAGGACATTTATAAGTCCAGGTAATAGGAATCATGGAACAGTGATCTTTAGAAAGAGGGCTGTGTCTGTCACTCCCTGCCACAGGTACTGAAATGATTGTCCTGCCTGGTCCACACTGTTAATCAAATAGAAAGAACCCTTCATCAGGGACTCACACGCCCTTGGTGAGTCTCCTATTCTTTTCAAAGTCTTTTCAAGTGCTGGTGTCATCTGTTTTCCTCAGTCCCTTTATCATTGCTCCTTCAGAAATTTAAAGATGAGGATTCAAGACTTTAACAGGGTTTTTTTCCAAGGCTCTAGTTATCATTAATAAAACAATGTAAATAAATTAATAATTAACTAAAGGGTGGTTCTTAAAAAGCTGTTTGCAAACTGGTTTTCCTGCAATTGAGTTCTGTTTTAAATACAACTAAGAAACCTCTTTCTTTAAGGCAGCCCTGTCTTGAATCCTATAAAGAAGCAAAGATTGCCTTATATCTGTTTTGTATGTTAGATTTCAACCCATTGAATTCCCTAAAGCAAGAAAATAATATATAAATGCCAATGATAAAACTCACTATGAAGTTTTTAAATGATCCAAGCTATTCCTTGTCTTTCTTTTATGCCTTTGCTCTTTCTCTCCACACCTTTCTCATTAAAAGGAGACTAAGTCTGGTCTCTTGGGGCCATTATTTTTTCTGAAGACAAAAGAAAAAGTCAGCAGCATCCAACCTCTTTCCCACCCTGCCTCCCACCTCCTTTTTGTTTATACTCCACAAGGGACCTAATTGTCTAAAATGGGTCAGATATGAATATCGTCAGGAAAGATTTATGGGAGATTGCCTCTTCCCACTTAAAATTCCTGAGATACACACATATTCTGGCAGTCTTGTGAAATAGAACAGCTTCAATTCATTTAAATTAGAATCTTTCTCTTTTCCTCCTGTTTAAAAAAAATCACTCAATTCAAGTGACATTTTGCTAATAGTGATTTTATCATTCAGTGAATATTTAACCTCTGTAAGCTTCTGATTTTCCCGATGAATAATCTTTATTGTGGACAGAAAGCCTATCAGGACAGAAGGTGGAGAGACAGAATTGTTTTCTATAGGCAAAGGTGAGAGGCAAGAGTGCATTTTATCTCCCTATTTGTGTAGTGTGTGTGCAGAAATATACAAAAACACTGGGCTTGAATGAAAGAAAGAGGAGGAAATATGGCTGGGAGAAATAACTTAAGATTTGCAGATTACACTAGCTTACTGGCAGAAAGAAGCAATGATTTGAAATGACTTTTGATGAAAATGAAAGAAGAAAGTGTCAAAGCAGGACTGCATTTGAACATCAAGAAGATGAAATCAGGACTACAGAAGAAATACGCAACTTTAACATAGACAATGAAGACATTAAAATTGTTACAGATGTTGCTCACCTTGGTTCAGTCATCAATTCAAATGGAGACTGAAGCCAAGAAGTCAAGAAAAGGCTAAAACTTGGAAAAGCAATAATGGAAGTATTAGGAAAGATCAAGAGCAATGATATGTCATTAGAGACCACAGCTAAGGTCATCCACACCTTTGTATTTCCAATTACTATGTACAGATGCAAAAGTTGGGTAGTGAAGGTTGATAGGAAAAAATGGATTCATTTGAAGTATGGTATTGGGGGATAGCTCTATGGACAACAGGGAGCAACAAACAGATGACCAAATCAATCCTGAGCAAATTAATCCTGAACCATTGCTGGAGAAAAATGACAAAACTGAAGCTAGTCAGGCACGTCATGAGAAGGCAGAGTTCCCTGGAAAAGACACTACTACTCAGAAAAATAGAGGTAGCTGGAAAGGAGGATGATCAAATATGAGATGGATTGACTTCATACAAGGAGCTATAGACATGAGTCCACATGCTGAGCAGGCCTGTTGGGGACAGTACATTGTGGACACCTCCCATTCATAGGGTCACCAGGAATCGGAGCCAACACAATAGCAAGTAACACACACATACACAAGCCACTGACACTATTTTTGTTAGTTTTAAGCACAGATTTATTGAGTAGTGTGTACATGCATTTTATATACATTGAAAGTTCAATACTTTTTAAATCTTTTAAGTAATGTAAGGGGAAAGTAGCAGTAATAATAACTAATATTTATTAAAAGAATTGTATGTGTCAGGCCTTGGTCTAAGTACTTTGCATGTATTAACTCATTTAATACTCACAACAATATGAGATGAGTCTTATTACCACAGGAGGAAACTGAGAGAGGTTGAGTTATTTGCCTAGGGACCCACAAACTGGAAGTGGCAAAACCAACATTTAAGCCGTGGTAGACTGTCTCCAGAGCCTGTGCTCTTAATGAAATGAAGAAATAGAGGAAATAAGAACATCATTTAAAGAGAAAACAGGAACTCTATTTAGAGATGGTGCAGTGATTAAAAGGGTAAGAGATACACGATTGCTTGTGTTTTGATCACTGAATAAGAGGTGGACAGAGATAAACTTCATCCAGGGCACAGGCATCTCCCCCAAATCTCCTCCAGACCAAGTGGAGCATGGAGGGGAGTGCTGGTGTTTAAGATGATGGTCCCCCAACCCAGGGATTAGAAAAGGAATGGAGAGCAGAGTAAGGTAAGATAGCTTCCTGTGGTAGAGAAGAGTCTGTTCCAGCTGAGGGTCAAATCCATAATCAGCCCAGCAGAGGGTAGGAGAGCAGGTGCAAAGCTATGGGACCTGGAAGAGTCTAGGGAGGAAAAAGAGCACGATTCCTGGGGGTCTTTAATATGGTCTGGAAGTGAGAGGACGGGTGTCTCCCATGGGAACTAACTGAGAGGGTTGGGAAAAGTGGTGCAAGTTGAAAAGCCAGTTTCAACTTTGTTCAAAATTGAGTGCTACCAAGATTCAGCCTCAACTATTCTCAGAGAACCCTACATTTGTTGTTGTTCTACAGTCTATTTTCAATAGAAATCAGAGCAATCCTATTCAAATACAAATAGACACCTGTGACTGCTCTGCTCAGACAACTCCAACGGCTTCCTATCTACTGGAAGCAAAATCCAAACTTTTACAGAGACCACAGACTCTCCCACGGTGGCCCGCAGTCACTTTGTTCTGGCCTGCTTGCTATTCCTCAGTTCTGCTAAGTCAGTGGTCGGCAAAATGCAGTCCCTTGAGTGTGGCTCTTCCACAAAATACCACGTGCGGGCGTGCACGTACAGTGCGATTGAAACTTTGTGGCCACACTCAAGGGGCCAAAGAGCCACATGTGGCTCACAGCCACAGTTTGCTGACCACTGTTAAGTAATCTGTCGGCCTCAAGGGCTTTGTACCCTCTATACCAATTGCACTTAAAACAGCACTAGGCACACAGTAGACATTCAGTATAATTGTTGAATGAGCAAATACATTAGACATTGCTGGGAGTTTTGAATAATGGTAATGAGAAAAAAGGTTAAAAAAAAGCCTTATTTTATTAGTCTAGGCAGCGGTTCTCAACCTGTGGGTCGCGACCCCTTTGGCGGTCGAACGACCCTTTCACAGGGGTTGCCTAAGACCATCCTGCATATCAGATATTTACATTGCAATTCATAACAGTAGCAACATTACAGTTATGAAGTAGCAATGAAAATAATTTTATGGTTGGGTGACAACATGAAGAACTGTATTTAAAGGGTCAGAAGGTTGAGAACTACTGGTAGAGGCAATAGACTTACTGCCCTTAGGCTGAATTCAGTCATCAGCCATGTTTTGTTTTAACCACAGAGCAATTTTCAACAATATAAACCAACTAGAGGCCTGGTGCACAGATTCATACACCGGTGGGGTCCCTTGGCCTGGACTGCGGGGATCAGGCCAAAACCAGCTCTCTGACATCCCCTGAGGGGTCCTGGATTGTAAGAGGGTGCAGGCCAGGCCAAGGGACCCCACCGGTGCACGAATCCATGCACCGGGCCTCTAGTATGCATATAAGATCTTTGGTTAATCTCTTCCCGCCCTCCCCCTTCCCCCCTTCCCTCTGAGATTCATCAATCTGTTCCATGTTTCCATGCCTGTGGTTCCTGCTCCTGCATTGAGCATCTGCCCCCTCGTGGTCATAGCTACTGAATGGTCAGCCGTTGGCCAGTCAGCCAGTTGCTTAAGCTTTTATATATATAGATATTTAAATATCAAGAGAGTTCACATAAAACTCTAGAATCCTGTCTTCTTTTCAAAAGTGAAAAGGACTTGGCATCCACTGCCCTATATTCCCACATTTCAACAACCAGCTGAGTTTGAGTAGGAGCCGCCCCTTTAAGGCCAGGCCTGCGTTCTCCGGCTTGTACATACACCTACAATTATCCTCCAACATCAAGGCCAAGTGTTAGTTGCCACATATCATTGTTATTGCACTATTGTATGAATTAAAGTAAAGAAATATTTTTCTATACCCATGTCTCTGTCAAGAGCAGAAAAATAAAAGATTAAGAGGATGACATGACTCAAGAAAAATGGGAGAGAGTATACTTTGTGGAAGTGAAGACATTCGTATATGTTTAAAATGCCAACATTGGGCTCCTTGTGTCATATATATTATCTGCCTGTTCCCTGTAGTCACTTGAATTCATCATATCTGCGCTCCACAGATGCAGAAAGACAAACAGAAAGACAAGGGGAAAAGTGGGGCTGAGTCTAGCAGGCCTCTTGAAGACTGGGCGTCAGTGACCTTAGGAAAAGGAATCTTGACTCAAATATGCGTGTCGTGTCTACTTCTGTGCTTTTGTCTTCCGTTTTTGTTTGTTCTATTTTTGACTTTGTTTCTTAGAAAAGTTTCTTTGGAAATAACTCTTTATCTCAGGTGAAGAACATGACATCTATGATTTATTATCAAGTACTATGTGCCTTAAACAATGTTAAGTGTCTTACTTGTATTGATTATATAATTTAATCTCCCCAGTGAACTTACACAATAACAACTTCCACTCCATTTAATAGATAGGGACATTGAGGCACTTACACCAAAACACTTTGTAATAACATCAGAGCTAGTAAATGGCAGAGCCAGAATTTATGACCAGGTCTGCCTGGCTCTAAAATCTGTGCTCATAACCACCTCCCTGCACTGCCTTCACTGTAACACCCCAGCACTCTCACACCCTGGCACTTACTGACATTGGGCGGTGGGTGCTGTTCTGTGCCATGTGGAATGCTTAGCAGCGTACTTCACCTCTGAAATCACAATCTCCCCCACCCATGGGACAACCCAAAATTTCTCCTGACATATCCAATGTTCCCTGGGGAGCAAAGAGACCCTCGTTGGGAACCACGTTATAAGGTGACACTAAGGACTGCTTGTCTCTTCTTGGCCAAGCTAGTTAGAAGGCTCAAAGGGCCAAAAGAAAAGGGGACAGTTAATGTTTTCTTATTGTTGTTATACACGAGTCCCTTTTATTTAACTTAGCTTGAATCAGTTTTGTTCCTACCCACCAAAAGATTCCTGACTGGAATAGTGATAATACAAATGAAACATTACATAAGTTGTCAGTTGGTACTTTGTAAATAAAAGTCATTGTTATTATCATCACCACCAAGACCTTTTAGGGTTGACTAAAATATATCAGTGGAATGGTAAATCTTGTTGCAAGGAAAGAGATCCAATGAATATTCAAGTAGTTCTACATATCAATGTGTCCACATATTTACTCACTCAAAAATTTACTGAGCACCTACCATGTGACAAGATAATGCTAGATAACAAAAATTGCATCTTTCTTTTCCTAGCATCTAGAAAAGTATCAGGCACAGAGTTGCATTCAATAAATGTTTTCTGACTTCATAAAGTTCACCTATAAGGAGATCTAGAACCCAAGGATAGAGACAATAATAATAATTTAGCACAGTGTTCTGAGGAGAGCATTGTGCTAAGTGAAATAAGTCAGTCAGAGAAAGATAAATATCACATGCTCTCACTCATTTGTGGATTATAATGATCAACATAAACCAATGAACAAAAACAGATGTAGAGACAGAGAAGCATCGATCAGATGCTCAAAACTCAGAGGGAAGGTAGGGGAGGGTCGGGGGGAGGGGGAGAGATCAACCAAAGGACTTGTATGCACACATACAAGCATAAGCAATGGATGTGGACAACAGGGGGTGAGGGTGAGGGCAGGATTGGGGGGATGAGAGGACATTGGGGGGATAATGACACATTTGTAATATCTTAATCAATAAAGGGAAAATAAATTAAAAATAATAATTTAGCAAATTTTGAAGTTAAATATTTAGATACAAATTACGCATATAAATTTTAGATACAGCACCAAGTTGTGGCATGTCAGCAAAGAATGAACTGCAATACAGGGCACTAGTGATTGTCAATCCATTCTCATCATGAATTTCCTCTGCCGAGCGCCTGTGGTGTAATGTAAAGCGAAGGCCATCACAGTACTGGTGGTCAGTGTGAGGCCTGGGCAGAGGTGAATTGGAAAGGTAATAGCACCAAAAGAGCTGGGAATACTAAAATAGTTTAGCGACACACTAGGGACCTACTTGTTTTTTAAAACATATGCATTAATTTATAAGCTGATAAGGTTTAATTTTTAAACAGAACTAAAATATGCATTTTAAAATTTCACACTATGGAATAAACATGATTTCCTACTCTCAAAACAGAAAATAGTACAAGAATAAAATGATGATCTATCCTCAGCTTTGCTTCCCTGCTGTTGCTGTTCTGGCTAAATGACTCCTCTCCACTCAGAACTGTCACTGGTTGGACAGTGCTTTTCACTGTAGAGTCAGCGCACTGTGCTTTTAGAAGGGTTTGCTTCAGTTATTTCTCACGGCAAGAAGTGCTGTTTCAGTTTGAGCAAAAAGTGGTTTCTGGACTTAGTATTAGTTATAAGTACTAGATTCAATGATATATTTATATTTCATAAAAATAAATATTTTTGGCTAAATACCTAAAGGAAATAAGTATTTGTTGACTAAACACCTAATAGAAGTTCCTAGCTATAAAATAAAAAGAAAAAAATTAATGTAAAAAAAGTGAAATATAGCTAAAGCCACTTTTATTTGTATTTGAGTCTGCCTTCCCTTCACAGGGGGAAGAATAATAGTATGTGTGTGGTTTGGCAAAATATTATTTATTATTTTGATACCTGTTTGACAGGTAGCCTGTGTGCAAAAGAGTGCTAAAGGGAGGCAGCGTGGCTTAGTGAAGACCCTTGCGTACAAGTCACCATCTCAAACTGGCTTCATCATAAAGGAAATTGATTGGAATGATTCTCAGGTGTCACACAAAATCCAAGGACATTATTAACACCAGGAGCCAGGAAAAGGGGAAGCAGAGCAGCCTGGGAATCTTAACAGCAGGAGTTCACAACCATTTCCTGGAAGTTGTACTGTTCAGAGTTCGCCCTCCATTCTCAGCTCTGAGGATCTTGAAGGTCCTTACTGGGTAGGGTCCAAGAGGTGAGAATCCTATGATAGGAACAGGCTAGAAGAGGTACACATGTTGCTGGGAGAAAGGGCAGTCCTCGATAATAAAGTCTAAGCAGGCACTCCATAGGTGTCTAGAATTATATCTTTGAGGTAGAGAAAAAAATGAAGTAATATAAGGAGAAGTAAGAATTCAGAAATCATGGGACTACAGCATAACGGCATGGTCTCTGAAACAAGTGAGCCTGGATTCAAATTCTAGCTCTGCCACAGACTCTGAGCTACTTTGAGCAAGCATTTAACTTCCATATGCCTCAGTTTCTCCATCTGTAAAAGGAAGCCAGTAATAAAATCTAACGTACAGCATTGTTGTAAAGATTTAAAGTTAATATTTAGATGGTGCCTGGCTCAGAGGAAGTCCTGGATACATGTTAACTAGTATTAAGATGATCGAGATGTAACCCAGATGTGGCTGGCTGCTGGTGTTGGGGCATTGGCTCTTGACCTTGCCCACCTTTAGGTTATACTGAACCCAAACTTCGGATGTTCCCTTGCTTGAAAAATTTTCAACTTTGCAATACATTAGATAGATAGATAGATAGATAGATAGATAGATAGATAGATAGATGATAGCAATTTTATGGGAAGGCAAAAAATGGTTTACATATATATCAAAATTTAATAAAATCCTTACTAGACACTTCTGATCTTTCCTCAAATTTCTCTACTGCTGCAAGTTTCTTTCTTTTTTCCATGCAGGCTTTGAAGAACCTTCTAATAGCTTCACCAATTCAAACTGACTCCAGCTTTACAGTCTGACGAGGGGGTAAAAAAAAAAAAAGTGCTGCAATTAACCAAACTCATACTCCACAGCAAGGTGCCCATCCAAGTATCCAGACACAAATCAAACAGACCCTGTCCTGCGCCGAGTACAGAGAGAGGGAAAGAGCAGGAAATTGAAGAGGATGGATTCTGCCGCTAAGAAAATCTAGATTATTTTTTACTCCAAATTTTAAAAATTTCAAAACTGGAAAATATAGCGATATTGTTTGAGGCAGAGTGTATCTCGGAAAAAAGAATATTTTAAGTTATGGGCAAATCAACGGCACCAGGTCTGACACTGAGGAGGCTGTCAGTCACATATCTCATTTTGATGGAAATGAAAAGCTTAGCGTGGGGACCCCTAGTGGCGATGTGTGGAGGACATTGGGTCAAGGTGGGGCCCCGGAAATCTGATGCCCTGCAGCTTAGGCTACAGGAAGCAGGTGTGTGATTTGTAATATCTTAATCAATAAAGGGAAAATAAATAAATAAATAAATAAATAAATAAATAATAATAATAATAATAAAAATAAAAAGTGTGTGATTGGCGCTTAAGTTTTGAATTGAAGTTCTGCCTCTCAGTAAGGCTTTGACAAATTACTTGACCCCCTTCCATCCCAGTCTCCTCGTCTGTAAAATCAGGGTAAAAATAACACATACCTCATAGGGTTGTTTTGCTCATTAAACAACATATGTGCAGTGCTTATGACAGTACCTGTACATCACCAGATCAAGTTGTTATTACAATGAGTATGATGCATTGTGATCACATTGTCTTTCCAAGAGGCAGAATATGCATGAGGCTTGGGGTGGGGAGGGAGGAGGTGAAATTGAGAACAGGGAATCTGGGATGAGAGCCTATTAAAATTCCAATTTGGTTTAGGCAATGGACATTTTAATATAATACTTGAAGTTATGAAATTGTATACTTGTATATAATTTGTATGATTGCAACAAACTGAAATAAAGTAATTTTCACCCTGAAGAATGGGGAGATGAAAGGGAAGTAAAAGAAATAGGTCATGATCCAATAAGCTGTGGTTTGAAGAAGAGTCCCATCACTTACCTCCTCGTGCCCAGTGGCCTCAGAGTGTGGCACTCCTGGCCTCAAACTCCACCTCACAAAAGAGCTTGTGGAGCCTAGAACAGGGTGAGCCACAGGTTGTACCCATACATGACACCTCCTCAGCTTGGTTCTCAGCTTCATTGTCATCATTATCCACCACCTAGTTCGGTGCATACTTCAAGGCGTACTTACTTAATAAAAGACGAGACGCGAGGCATTTCATCCTCTTAGCCTTGTGAATGTACTGTCACCCCCGGATGTATTATCATCCACATTTACTGACAATGAAGCTCAGAGAGATAAGTACTTCTCCAAGATCATACAACTAAGCAGGATTTAAGCTCTGGCCTTTCTTCTGCTGTAATATTTTGCAACAATCTTTCTGAATGAAAGTAAACAAACAGGATAACATCCTGTTGCTTCCCATTGCAGTAAGAAGTGATTAGACTGACATTTCAATTCCTGCAAAGACCTCACACCCGTCCACCCTTTATACTTCCTTTCCCTCCTCTTACTTACATTTGTTTTGTCTTCACCAAGTCACACTGCTCTCTAGGATCCTGAAATTGCTACGTGTTGCCTTTGCTCTTGTTTCCACTCCTATAAGAACTCCTCCACCTCAGGTCTTCTCCATTAAGCCTTTTCCAACCACAAACTGGAAGTAATTCTTTCCCTTCTTAATCAGTATAGCATATTCTTGTGTCTCTACTGAAGAATCTTAAATTACAAAATGATGATTGCGGTGTCTGTTTTATCCCTGAACACAAGAGAAGGGAACCACATTGTGTACATCTCTCTGCTGCTTAAAGTGTAGTTTCTGCAGCCTCTGACAGACAGTCTTGAACATAAGGATACTCACTCACTATTACCTGAGAGAGGGAACATACATGATCAGACGTGATCTGGTAGAAGAGTGAAATGCACTTTTGGATACTCAGTTATGGCACAGCCCGGGATACAATACCTTCATAGAGCTAGACAAAGTCCTTTGGGTGTGATACGTGATTTGAGCCAGCATGTAGCTGGGACCCACAAGTAATGACTCACTAGAAGTTTGTTGCTTTTCATCCCAAAACTTTGGGTTCCTTTTGATTAAAGGTCTCAGTTTCCAAAAGAGAGAATTATCCATGTGACATTGACCTGAAAGTTGAGACTGACAAGTGGCTACTTGTGTTCCTCAAACACATGAAGAGTATATATTGTCTGGGTGACTATCACAGGGAAACAGAATTACTGTTACACAATAGGGTATAAAGGAGCGTGCCTGGAACCCAGAGATTCTCTGTGGAAACTTTTAGTATCCCCATATTCTATAGTAAAAGCTACTGAGAAACCATAATAACAAAATACAATCGAGACTACTAAAAGCACAGACACACCAGGATAAGAACTGTACCATCTGGGGTACTGGCTGAGTGCAAAAAAAAAAATGAAATGAGCAGTAGAGAAAGTTACATATTATAATTATAGATTTGTGTTCAATTGTAAAATTGGACACTGGATTATTTATGCATATTTTCATTGTTTTAATACGTATATGTGTATGTGTGTGTGTGTGTGTGTGTGTGTACACATACACAGAACTATTTCTTTTTCCTTTCCCAATTCACTTTCTATCTGATATCAGATGTGTTAATAGTGGTTAATTCTATAAGCCAGTATTTAAGTTAAAGGATATCAAAAGGATTGTGACTTACTAGAAGAGAATAAGTATCATCCAGCGTGAATAAAGTAGGACACACAACTTGATATCCCCATTTCTGTGAGAAGACGAGGATGTATTTGGTTATAGTCAGAAGGGCTGCATCATGTTAGACAGATGTTGTTCTGGTGTTTTTTTCAAAAGCTAAACATGGATTAAAGGAGCGCTATGGATGCTAAGTTGACAAAAGGGTGGACTGTGCTAGATTGCTAGATGCCAACCATGAGGTAGAGGTCATGAGAATGTGTTTCAGAGACCTCCAGTTGCTGAGTGCTTTCTTGAGGAAGGGCCCTTGCTGTGTGCTCTGAGATTCATCACCACACTTGCGTTGAGACCCATAAGTTACTCACAGCCAGTAGCTGAGCGTAGCAGGGATATAAGGCAGGCATCTTTTGGGGAGGAGTGGGATCCCACTAATGATCAACTTTTGCCTT
Source organism: Myotis lucifugus (assembly GCF_000147115.1). Lineage (NCBI taxonomy): Eukaryota > Metazoa > Chordata > Mammalia > Chiroptera > Vespertilionidae > Myotis > Myotis lucifugus. The sequence continues at coordinate 5,762,668 of NW_005871074.1, forward strand.
AAGACTCTCCAACACCTTGGTAAACCTTCATTAGGTTTATAGAATTATATGTCATTTCCACCCAACCTTACTTCCCTGGTTCTTTATCATGACCAGAATGACATTATGGTCTGATGTCTCTCCCAACTTCCCCCCCTCCCTTTCTCTTTTTATATTTCTCTTATTTGCATTTCCCCTAATAAAAACTGCACATTTATCTTCATCATAGAGATAGCCTTTTGGAGGACCTAGATTAACATACCGCCATTCTAAGACCTCCTCTATAATGCAGAGTAGAAGCCAAGAGCTACATTTTCAATATACTCCTTTCCTATACAGTTTGGGGGTAGAGGATACCTATAAAAATAATTTGAAATACATTCAGAACCCAGTATGATCTTCCCAAATCACAAATATGATTTTATGTCAAGTCCCATGTTTAACACACTTAAAGGTCTTCTCATTGCTTTTATACTACAGCCCAACCCAAAACAACATCCTTCAACTGCCTTTCATGGCCCTGGATGATATTTCTGTTCTCATTGAAAACACTTTCCCACTTACTCTTTATGCCCCCACTACTCCAGACCTTTTTTTGTTTGTTTTTATAATGTATATCTTCTTCCTTTCCAATTCATATATTTTTTATATAATGTGCCTCTCCCTGAAATACTTTCCTCTCCATACACATTCACTGGTATGTGTGTGAAAGACACATATCTTTCACCACATTAATTTACTCATGTTGCAGGTGTTAGTTTAAACCCCATTTTCAGGAAAGCCATTCCTGATGCCCTGACTAGGTCAAGTTCTAGTATTATCAAGCTCTAGTATTATCCATTCTCAAAAGAGTTTCTTCTGTGAAGTATTTACCACAGTGGTATTTAGTTCATTGTTCTGTGAAATTTTTCATTTAAAAGTTCTGTAGGAATAGACCAGGGGTCCTCAAACTACAGCCCGCGGGCCACATGCAAATACAAATATTGTATTTGTTCCCATTTTGTTTTTTTACTTCAAAATAAGATATGTGCAGTGTGCATAGGAATTTGTTCATAGGTTTTTTTTTAACTATAGTCCAGCCCTCCAACGGTCTGAGGGACAGTGAACTGGCCCCCTGTTTAAAAAGTTTGAGGACCCCTGGAATAGACCAATACTCTTTTTAAAAAAATATATATTTTATTGATTTTTTTTACAGAGAGGAAGGGAGAGGAATAGAGAGTTAGAAACATCAATGAGAGAGAAACATCGATCAGCTGCCTCCTGCACACCCCTACTGGGGATGTGCCCACAACCAAGGTACATGCCTGACT
>NW_005871074.1:5764120-5767079 GCF_000147115.1 Myotis lucifugus
TAGCTATTTTCTGTGTTGGATTCCAAAAGTGAGCTAGTGACAGATCATTGTCTTCAAGACAGAATATTGAAATTGAAGTGAATGTTAACACTTATTTCTATTTTCCTGGAAAGCACAATAACTTATTGGCTTATCTAGATTATACAAGTTAGAGTGGAAAATTATAATAAAAATAAAGCATGTTCACATACTTAGATCACTTAAACCAACCTTCTTTGAAAGTAAAACTTTATGTCCATGAAAACAAAGTTTAAAAAGAAAGAGATAAAATTAGTAGTCTGGATTGACTTTATCATAGACTTCCAGGGAACACCACATATAGACAAATTCTGATGAAACAATATCAGCAGGATTGTCCAGATTTGTCTTGGGGCAACAGCATAGGATCAACTGATGAACAAATGCTCCCCTCTCCCAATTACCATCCAGGTGCCCACTTGTCTCTTTTATGTTTTATGAAACAAACATGCATGCCCATGCTTTAAGACAAGACTCTCACACTTCCTAATGACTGTGAGATGAACAATTTTAATCTGTACAAACAAAAATATAATACCTATTCCATTACTGATTTTAGAAAGAGGCAGTATCTGGGAAAAGAACAATACTTCTGGTTATGTGGAAAATCCAAACAAGCTTAAAGTCGTCCTTGGAAACCTCCTTTGCTGGTAAGTGGATTGTATTCATGTTTCACACCTTAATCTTTTTCCTCCCAACTGAAACATTAAGAATTTCTCCAAACAATCTGATCTATTTGTCTATAACTTCAATGGTTATATATCATTCTTTTGGATCTTTTACCTCAGAAAAATTTTTCCCACGGTGTTTTTTAATTAATTCTTTAACTTCAAAGTAGGCTAATATCACAGAAAAAGACAGTTCAAGCTTAACATTTAGGCTAAAATAGGCTTGGTGAATCATCTCTCCGCATAACAGAGGTGACCTGCAAATTGACCATCCACACCCTCGCACCAGAAAGGGTGCACTTGATATCAAGCAGGGGAGGGCAATTCTCCCAGGATGACCGCAGGGGAGGGCAGTTGTGGGTGATCAGCCCAGCAGGGGAGGGCAGTTACGGGTGACCAGGCCAGCAGGGGAGGGCAGTTGGGGGAAACTGGCTGGCAGGGGAGGGCAGCTAGGGGCAACCAGGCTGGCAGGAGAGGGCAGTTGAGGGCAATCGGGCCGGCAGGGGAGCAATTAGGCTTCGATCAGGCTGGCAGGGGAATGGTTAGGGGGTGATCAGGCTGGCAGGCAGAAGCGGTTAGGGGCAATCAGGCAGGCAAGCAGGCAAGTGGTTGGGAGCCAGCTGTCCCAGTTTGTGAGAGGGATGTCCAAATGCCAGATGTCTAAACCAGCAGTCAGACATCCCCCGAAGGGTCCCAGATTGGAGAGGGTGCAGGCTGGGCTGAGGGACATCCCCCCCACCAGTGCATGAAATTCATGCACTGGGCCTCTAGTATTATATGAAGTCCTTGGCACCCAGTACTTTTGGATGAATAAAGGCAGAACTTAGAAGCCTTGGAATCTAGAAAGTGTTGCATTCCTATCCTCTAGAATAGTAACCACAAGGCATTAGCCCTTCCCTGAGAGTGGTGCCATGATTTGTGACACCCTCAAGGACTTCCAATATTTAGGAGTAGGTGATTTTTGTCTCATTTACAAAACCTAGATGTACCTTCAAGAGTGACCATAAATCGTTATAAAGTTAATCAGATGGTGATGCCTGTTGTGGCTATAGTTCTGGAGCTGGAATCTACTATCACAAATCAGCCCAGCTCCTTGGCAATGCAGATATTGACTGAACAAATGCTTTCTTTTTAGTCCACTTCAACAAAAATAATCAAGAGCAGTTTGCCTTTAGCAGGCAAAGACCGCAACTCAGCCTCATTATCTATGCTCTGAGATAAGTGAACCCTCCATCACTTGTCTGAAGGGCATTGAAATCCTTGATGTACCATAGGAGAGACTACATTGGCTTATTACATTAAGAATAATTTTTCCTAAATTGCTCTGGTTATTTCTTAGATATTTGTTTATGCTTAAGTAAGATACATTCATATCAGAATCTGAGAGATAAACTGAAAGAAGTACAGGACCCACCACATTGGTGAATTTTCTATGGCCCACTAATGGGAAACAAGTCTCTGCCCATGTACTACTCATTCAATCATTCAATACAATGAGGCACAAAATTTGGGGAGGCAACACTTTTTGGTTTCTGGGAGACAACAAATGTCATAGTTGGGTGTATTGTGCTGTTCAGTTTCCTAGGTAATCCCAAAGTATATCTGTTTTCAATAGGATCTGGAGAAAGAGGAGACTTTGAATTAGGAGTAGGCTGCTATTCAAGGTACTCTACTCCTTGCCTCTTCTGATCCAGTAGACCCAGTGGTGTTGTACATATATTAGACCAAATCTAAGAAGATCAAAAAGTTACAAATAAAATGCATTAGCAGGTGCTTCAGATTGTGTTAGTACCCTCTGTTGCAACCTCTCCTTCAATTCACACATATGATCAATTCACAGAGGAGGACAATGCATAGGCCTGGTTTATGGACAGGTATGAATAGAATACTGGTACCAGCTAGAAGTTCATAGTTGGTACATTAAAGCCCTACTGACGGATGCCTCTGAAAAACAATGCCGAAAGGATATCCTTCCAGTATACAGAACTTCAAGCAGAAAAATCTGTTTGTCCATCTTTTTTGAAGAAAATATTATCTAAGGTATAGAGACACTTTGAATGATAGACAGTTGATAATAGTTTTAGTGGTCAAGGATTTGGCACAAGAATGAAAGACTGAAGATATGTAGTTGGGCTTCTTAGAATAGAAAGAGAATCCTATATAATAAAGAGGTAATATGCAAATTAACCCTCACAAGATGGCTGCCTATGACCAGACTGGCAGGGGGGTTAGTGAGGGATGATCAAACGACTGAACAGCAGGCTGTGTGGGTC
>NW_005871074.1:5769086-5783972 GCF_000147115.1 Myotis lucifugus
CTGATCGATGCTTCTCTGTCTCTGGATCTGTTTTTGTTCATCATTTTATGTTGTTCGTTATATTACACAAATGAGTGAGATCATGCAATATTTATCTTTCTCTGACTGGCTTATTTCGCTTAGCATAATGCTCTCCAGTTCCATCTATGCTGTTGCAAATGGTAAGAATTCCTTCTTTTTTACTGCAGCGTAGTATTCCATTGTGTAGATGTACCACAGTTTTTTAATCTACTCATCTGCTGATGGGCACTTAGGCTGTCTCCAGATCTTAGCTATGATAAATTGTGCTGCTATGAACATAGGGGTGCATATATCCTTTCTGATTGGTGTTTCTCGTTTCTTGGGATACAAGATGTACTGGTTAATAATGTGGATTTTGTAATCAAAGAAAACACAAGAATTTCAAGAGAAACATCAAAAGTGCTTTATTCAAAGTAATGTCCATCACTAGCTACACATTTCCCCCATCTTTCAGGTAATTTGTGGATACCGTCCCAATAGAACTTTTCTTGTTCTGAGACAAACCATTCAGAGACCCAATTTTCCACTTCTTCGTAAGTTTTGAAGTGCTGCTCAGAAAGTGCATGTGACATCGCTTGGAATAAGTGGTAATCTGAAGGAGCAAGGTCTGGTGAATACGGCGGGTGGGTTAATACTTCACAGGCAAGATCTTTTAACAAGTCTTTAACTGGTTTTGAAGTGTGTGATGGTGCATTACCATGGAGCAAAATTACTTTGCCGTGTCTTCTGGCACATTCTGGTCGTTTTACGATAAAGCGTGGTTCAAATTGATTATTCGTTGTCAGTAGTGATCAGTATTAATGGTTTCATCTGGTTTTAGAAGCTCATAATACACCACACCCTCCTGATCCCACCAAACACAGAGCATTGTCTTCTTTCCAAAGCGATTTGGCCTTGCAGTCAATGTTGATGGTTGACCTGGATCAACTCATGATTTTGTGCATTTGGGATTCTCAGAATAAATCCACTTTTCATCGCCAGTCATAATTCGATGCAAAAAAAACTTTCTTTCATGCCGTTGGAGCAACATTTTACTGATGACTTTTCGGTTTTCCATTTGTCTTTCATTCAGTTGATGTGGCACCCATTTTTCTTCCTTTAAAATTGTTCCCATTGCTTGTAAATGATCGGAAATGGTTTGCTGAGCAATGTTTAATCTTTCTGCAAGTTGTTTTGAGTTTGAAATGCATCTTCATTCAATAATTCTTGTAATTGTTGGTCTTCAAACTTTTTTGGTTGACCTGGACATTCTTTGCCTTTCACATAGAAATAATCACTTTTAAATCGTTTAAACCAGCGTTCACAAGTATCTTGAGATGGAGCATGTTCATCATAAGCTTCCTGAAGTATACAGTAACTTTCAGCAGCACTTCCTTCAAAATAAAGTAATGAATTAAAACTTCCTACAAATGCTCTTTTTTTTGGCACGAAATTCGAACATTTTTAAAGATAAAAATATCTATGATGTTAACACCTATTAGAAAATTTGACATGTGATGTTTTTGAAGCTAATTGTCAATGCAACAAAATAGCATACATATCAAAATCACATTATATATCAACATATGTGTAACTCCATCTATTGGAAAAAATTTGCAATTTATTAACCAGTACACTTGGTATATTCCTAGAAGTGGGATCACTGGGTCAAATGGAAGTTCCATTTTTAGTTTTTGAGGAAACTCCATACTGTTTTCCACAGTGGCTGTACAAGTCTGCATTCCCACCAGCAGTGCACAAGGGTTTATTGTGTCTTATCTCCGGGTTAACTTACCTGTTCTCTTGCCTGGAAGATCATTCTGCAATAATATTTTTAAAAATACTAGAATTCTATATTCTTTTCTAGTCTTTAAGTTCAATATGTACAATGAGTCCATCCATCTAACCCTCATCTCCTCAGTACCTCCCATAGAGTGTGGCATAAAATAGGCACTGAATACCTGGGATAAATGACTCCATGCTCTCAACAGCCCCATCCGAAAATGTTACATTAAAACTTTTTTAAGAAAGGGTTTTTGCTTAGTGAAAAGTTGACAATTCATTCACATTATCTGTCATGCTTTCATTCAGCATTTTCTCAATTATACTGAATTTACCTTATTTGCCCCAGGGGTACTTGCTTCTCTGCTTCCATGACTAACAAAAGCCTACAGGATAGATTAAACACATGACAGAGTAGGTTCTAAAGTTTATGTTCCCCCAAATTAGAGATGAAGAGTAATGTATTGACTCTGATTTCAGGTTAAACATATAAATTGTGACTCCCGTCTTTATAGCTATAATCATCATCATCATCATCATCATCATCATCATCATCTGAACAAACTAAAAATCAATGAATTTCCGTGGATCAATCAGATAATTGAATTTTGAAGGGCAAATTACCAATATGGAATCCGATGAGACAGGGAAGCCAAGAGAGTGTGTTCACTTAGAGCAGAGGTTACTAGTCAAAACCTCACAGGAACAATTAAAGCAAGAAAATCCTGGGAACTGCAGTCCTGGAGCCCCCCGATCTTTGCAGGTTTTACCTCCAAGAACCAATTCGTTTCTCAAGGTGAAGATCCAAGAAAGATTATCTTGCAGTTCCAGAGAAATCAGTGCTGAGGAGAGCAATCATCACAAAATACACCCAACAGTGTTCTTCAAAACAAAGACATACTCTCCAGGGATAGAGATTTTACCAAAGGCCTATCTGAAATGAGGCAAGAGCACTGTTGCCACTCCGGGCCCTTTAGCTTTCCTGTCTCATCTACGGGAGGAACAAAGCTATAAAAATGGTGAAATAACCTGTGAAAGTCACAGCCCAGAGTCCCAGATCCTTGAACAACTGGGATTAAATCTTAGGTTTATAAAATACTTTCTCTCCCCTACTTGCCATCACATCCTTTTATGATAAAAACTCTCAGCAAACTACCAATAAAAGGGAACTTCCTCAACTTGATAAAAAACATCTTCAGCTAACGTGATACTTAACGTGAGGTACTGGATACTTTCCTCTCTAACATCTGCAACAAAGCAATATGTCCACTCTCCTTCTTATTCAGCACAGTATTGGAAGGACTAGTAGCTTCAATCATACCAGAAAAAGAAATAAAAGACGCACAGTTTGCTAAGGAAAAAACAAAACTCATTGTTCTCAGAAGACAGGATTGTCTATGTAGGAAATCTCAAAGAATCAACAAGAATACTCCTGAAACTAATAAGCAAGTATAACAAGGTTTCGATATAAAATTTTAATATAATGAAGTCAAACGCTTTACTATATGCCACCAATAAACAATTAAAAATTAAGTAAATGCCATTTAAAAAGCACCAAAAATTGAATTCTTAAGTACAAACTCTAACAAAATATGTAGAGACTCTATACATGAAAAACTACAAAACTGATTTAAAAAATCAGACTATTTGCATAAATTTAGAAACAGTTTGTGTTCATAGATTAAAAGACTAAATATTATTAGAATGTCAACTTTTCTTAAATTGATCCAGAGATTTAATGCAATCTTATTCAAAATCTCTGTAATATATTCAGCATATATTAACGTAAACTGATTTTAAGTTTTCCAACTGTATTCTTCTCACTTCGGCAAATAACCTAGAATAGCCAACATACTACTAAGTGAGAAAAATATAGTTGGAAAACTCACACTAACTTAATTTCAAGTGTTAACTATAAAATTGTAGTAATAAACAGTGCAGTATTAGTGGAAAAACAAGACATAAATCAACATAGCAATAGAAAGCCATCCAAATATAATTAACTAATGTTTGACAAAGGAGTATGGACAAGTCAAAGGAGAAAGGATAGCCTTTACAACAAATAATGCTGAAACAACTGAATGTCCAGATGCAAAAAACAAACAAATAAAAAACCCAAGAACACATTGCATAGAAAAATATTCAACACCTTTCACACAAATTAACTCAAGTGAATCATAGCCCTAAATGTAAAATTCAAAACTATAAAACTCTGGAAAAAATATTTAGAATTGGCAATGAATTTTTAGATACAACACCAAAAGTAAAATTGAAGTAAAAATAAATAGGGCTTTATTAAAAACAAACAAACAAAACCCACAAAACTTCTGCGGTGCAAAAAAAAACCATGAAGAGAACAGAAAGAAGAGCCACAGAATGGGAGAAAAAATTGCAAAGCACAAATATGACAAGGGACTTGTATCCAAAATATACAGAGACCTTATAAAATTAAGCAGTAAGAAAGCAAACAACCAAATTTAATAAATAGGCAAAAGTCCTGAACATGTCACCAAAGAAGATATGCATATGGCAAATAAACATATGAAAAGATGTTCTTCAACATTTGTTGTTAATCAATTACAAATTAAAGCAACAAATGTGATACCACTAACACCTATAAAAATGGCTAAAATTTCCAAAAGAAGAACAATACTAAATGCTGGCAAGGGTATGGAGCAATAGAAACTCTCATTCATTAGTGGTGGTAATGCAAAATGATATAGTCACTTTGAAAGATAGTTTGACAATATCTTATACAGATAAACATAGTATTATGATACAATTCAGCAGTCATGTTCCTAAATATTTATCTAACTGATATCAAACTTATGCCCAATCTAAAGCCTGCCGTTGATGTTTATAGAGGCTTTATCTATAATTACTCCAAACAATAAGCAACCAAAATGTGTCTCTATATATGAATATGTAATCACACTATTCTATATTTATAAAATTGGATATTATTCTTCAATAATAAGAAATGGGCTATTAAGCCATCAAAAAAATGAATGAATATTAAGTGCATACTGCTATGTGAGACAAGCCAATATGAAAGGCTACATGCTGTATGACTCAAATTATATGATATTCTAGAAACACAAATCAATAAAAGAGCTAAAATGATAGAAAGATTAGTGTGTTCAAGGGTTATGGATAAGTGGGTATGAGATTGAATAAGTCAAGCACAAAAGAATTTTCAGGGTGGTGCAACTATGCTGTATGATACTGTAATGGTAAATATATGGCAATGTGCATTTGTCAAAACCCATGAAACTTGTACATACCTTTCAATAATTACTTTAAATGTAAATAGACTAAATTGTCTAATCAAAAGACATAGAGTAGCTGAATGGATATGTAAATAAGACCCATCTATATGCTGCCTATAAGGAACTCACTTCAGAGGTAAGGGCACACATAGACTAAAAGTCAAGGGATAGAGAAAGCTATCCCATGCAAGTGGAAACAAAAAGAAAGCTGGTGTTCATATCAGATAGAGTAGACATTTTTTAAAATATATTTTTTATTGTTGATAGTATTACAGATATCTCCCATTTTCTACAACTCTTCCCTCCTCCTAAAACAGAGAATATAACCTGGCTGGTGTGACTCAGTGATTGAGCATTGACGTATGAACCAGGAGTCACAGTTCCATTCCTGGATAGGGCACATGCCCGGGTTGTAGGCTCAATCCCCCACCCCCGGGGCAGAGGGGGCATGCAGGAGGCAGCCGATCCATGATTCTCTCTCATCATTGAAGTTTCTATCTCTCTCTCCCTCTCCCTTCCTCTCTGAAATCAATAAAAAAATATTTTAAAACAAACAAAACAAAGACTGTAATAAAGACAAAGAGGGGCATTACGTAATTATAAAAGGGTAAATATAGCAAGAAGACATACATGTATATGCACTCAATGTAGAAGCACCAAAATATACAGAGCAAATATTAACAAAACTCAAGGGAGAAATTGATAGTATCCCAATAACAGTAGGATTCTTTAACATTTCACTTGCACCAATGAATATATCATCTAGACAGAAAGTCAACAAGGTAACATTGACCTTAAATAACACATTATACCAGGTAAACTTAATAGTTGCATTCCATTCAAAAGCAGCAGAATACACATTCTTCTCAAGTATACATGAAACATTCTTCAGGATAGGTCACATGTTAGGCCATAAAACAAGCCTCAATAAATTCAAGAAGATTGAATTATATCAAGTATATTCTTTGACCAAAATAAAATTAAAAATCAATTACAAAGTAAAAAAGAAAAAGCTGTGGAAACTAAACATGCTACTGAACAACCAATGGCTAACCAAAGAAAACAAATATTTTTTAATCACAAAATACCTAGAGACAAATGAAAACAAAAATATGACATACTAAATCTATTGGATGTAGTAAAAATAGTTATGAGGGGTGTTCATAGCAATACAAGCCTACCCCAAGAAACAAGAAAAATCTCAAATAAACAATCTAACTTAACACCTAAAGAAACTAGAAAAAGAACAAACCAAGACTAAGGTGAATCTAAGAAAGGAAGTAATAAAGATCAGAGTGGAAATAAATGAAATAGACACTTAAAAAATAAAAATACCAATGAAACAAACAAAATGGCAGGTTCATTGAAAATATGAACAAAATTGCCTGACTGGCGTGGCTCAATGGTTTAATGTCGACATCTGAACCAGGAGGTCACAGTTCGATTCCTGGTCAGGGCACATGCCCAGGTTGTGAACTTGACTCCTAGTAAGGGGCATGCAGGAGGCAACCAATCAATGATTCTTTCTCATCATTGATATTTCTATCTCTCTCTTCCTCTCCTTTTCTCTATGAAAATCAATAAAATATATTAATAAAAAGAAAAGATAAACAAAATTGACAAAAACCTTTAGCTGGACTAGCCAAGATAAAGGAGAGTTCAAAGTCAAAATCAGAAATAAAAATGAGGAAATTACAAAAAGAAAAAGAGAAGAAGTAATATCCTATATAATCAAAAGCTAATATGCTAATTAGACCGAAAAGCAGAACAACCATCTGGAAGACCATCTGGACGACCTTCCAGAAGAAGCCTGGGCTGTGAGGGCCAAGCCCCTTGCATGAATTTCGTGCATCGGGCCTCTAATTGGATTATAACCTGAAGTATAAAATAAATACCCATGAGTGCCATACTGATAAAAATAAGTGAATAAACAATGAAATAATGCAGAAGAATTCAAAATAATTTATGTAGATAATGTGCCCTCAAGGAGATGTGGTATATGTCCTCTCCTTACGATTGGGTTGCATATAGTGACTTCCTTTTGAAGAGTACTGTATGGAAAAAGAAGACCATCACTTTATAGTAGAGAACCCTGGCAAACACTACCTCAGCCAGATGATCAAGGTTTGCATCAACACTGATGTCATGTTGCTTGCATGTACCCTTGATATGTGAAGAAAATGGCTTTTTATCTTTGTGGTGTAGTAGCAAAGACTAACTTATCTTTTCTTTTAAAGAGTTGCACAATTCCCTAATGACTAAAATGTAAAATCTCAACTTTTCAGTTCTTTTACTGAATTCAGCTAACTTAAATCTCATCTCTGATATTCTTCCTTATTTACCTTGCGTGCCAAATTAATAATTCAGTTTTCTTTAGATAGGGACATTCATGCTCTTCCCTATCTATACATAGTTGGAAGTGAACTTCATTCACTCTGATCATCTGTTTCCTCAATAAAGACATTTTTAACCCTTCAGTTTAAGACTTAGGTACTTCTTACCCTGTCCTTCTATATTATTTCAAAATATTGTATCACACTATTTCAAGGTATCTATCTACAGTACTTGTTACATTGATGCAATTATGTTTACTTATTCACCTTTCCAACTACAGCATGGGATTGTCAGTAAAAAGGGCTGTATTTTCTTCTTTATAGCCCCTGTCACTCACAGAGTAGTTGGCCTTTATCATATCTTCAAATGAGAACTTATTGAGGGAATAAATAAATGTGAATATAGAAAGGAATGTATTCTAGCAAGTATGCTATCCAATGTCTAGAAAACCATAGAAATTTGGCACTGTTGACATATTTTCCACAATATTCCAGAAAATGCAAACTATCCTAAGAAATGCATTGTAGAAACACCACTATCCCTCTCAGTGAAGGGTCTGAATCTTCAAAGCACATATTTCATAGATGCTACTCCATGGCTATGGCCCTTCTTTATTACTTTATATTGTATATTTTGATTGTTTTATTCTTTATATAGAACTTTACAGTCTATAATTCACTTATATTATTTAAGGACCTGCCCTGTCTCCTACACAAATATGAACTAGCTATCTATCTGAAGCACAGATTACCTCTCTCAGTTGCAAGTTCCCTTGAAATTTCTCTATCTATAATAATAAAAACGTAATATGCTAATTAGACTGGATATCCTTCCGGACAACCTTCCAGATGAAACCAGGTGCCAGCAGCCGGGGGAAGGAAGGCCTACTCTTACACAATTTCGTGCATCAGGCCTCTAGTGTTTTATAAGAATGTGAACTACTAGAGCAGCGGTTCTCAACCTGTGGGTCGCGACCCCTTTGGCGGTCGAATGACCCTTTCACAGGAGTTGCCTAAGACCATCCTGCATATCAGATATTTACATTACAATTCCTAACAGTAGCAACATTGCAGTTATGAAGTAGCAACGAAAATAATTTTATGGTTGGGTCACAACATGAGGAACTGTATTTAAAGGGCCAGAAGGTTGAGAACCACTGTACTAGAGAATGTAGCCCCATTTTCTGTCAGTTTCCAACCAAGCAAATGGAATTTACTAGCACATTGGTCAAGTGGCTGATACCTGGCCCAGACAGGCACATAAGTAGATCATTGCTTTCAAGGTGCAAGTTAGCATCCTACAATGGTAACACTGGAAGTAGTTTCTCTTCATTCACTTAGCACGCGTTTGGAGGGCACACCACCTGTGTGCAGGTGTGAAGCTGCGCTCGGGGATGTTACAGCCCCAGTTCAGCACTTTCATTTTATGCAAGAAAAGACAGAGGTCCTGAGGGGCAAGACAGTTCTCCCCCGTCACTGAACTAATTATTGCTGGAGTACAAGCTAGAAGCCAGGCTTCCAAGATTTTTCCATTATTGCTTTTTCCAGATGTGAAGAGTCTGGTAAAGTTTCCAAAAGGAAAATAGTATCCTTTCCAGAGTTGTCCTCAATAAAGAAATCCCACTCTCCGTTCTTTAGGGCTTCTGTCAAATTCTCCTGGGAGAAGTAACTAATATTAAAATCTGTAACATTTTCAAGTAAATTAATTTTTAAGTATGAAAACAATTAGAGCAGCATAGAAACCCTGGGAACCTGGCAGGAAACAGATAGTAAGGAGCAGATGGGAAGAAAATCTCAGAGGTGCACTGAGGCAGATGAATGCCAAGCACCGCACATCTTTGTCTCAGGCTGCCCCTGCGTGTTTCAGAACGGAGTGATGCACCTTGCTGAAGTTTGCGCCCTGGTTCCTCCGTCAGAAGGTTTCCCTGTGGTTAATGCACTTCATCCTGTTTGTGAGGAGGCAGACCGACTGAAAAGTCTCCCCTGGCACTAAGTGTGCTGCTCATTAGCAGGGCTCCTTCAGGAGTGCCCACTCTCCAGGCCAAAGAATTTTTGAGGGTGTTTTTTTTTCAAGTATTGATTGCAATGCTCTTTCTTGTTCAGGGTCATAAATATCAACAGGAAGCTAGGACAATTAAGAAATAATTTGTTTATTAACTTTCAAGACCAAAAGAAATTCTAGCAGGAACACAGGTGTTTTGATAAGAGACAGCCAAAACAATGCTTTAGCCTAGATCCCTGGTCAGCAAACCGCGGCTCGCGAGCCACATGCGGGTCTTTGGCCCCTTCAGTGTGGCTCTTCCACAAAATACCACATGCGGGCGCACACATACAGTGCGATTGAAACTTCGTGGCCCATATGCAGAAGTCAGTATTTTGTGGAAGAGCCAGTATTTTGTGGAAGAGCCGCACTGAAGGGGTCAAAGAGCCCCATGTGGCTCGCGAGCTGTGGTTTACCGAGCCACAGTTTGCCGACCACTGGAGATGAATGGATTTTTTCACCCACAAATTGATTAGGAATACTAGGTAGACCCTTAGCGAAAGTAGAAAAGAACAACTTTGGACAACCCAAAGGTCAAGCTTAATAGGACTGTGCCTGGGCAGGTGGCCAGCTGGGTGAAAGCATGTTAAAGGAAGAATAATGCCAGACAACCCAGAACTACAAACAAAGCTACAAGGTGTTTGGTATTCTGCTGATGTTAAACTAATACTTCCTTTTTTTAACCTGTTTCTTTCTTTCTTTTGGCTCTTGGTTGTGGAAAGATTCAGACACAGATGGTAGAAGAGTACACAGGGGCATATTCAGGTACCCATGACTGAGATTTTCAATTACAATTGTTTGCCAATCTTGTTTCATCTCTTTTCTCCCACTCCTCTCCCTACTTACACTGGGTTATTGTAAAGTAGACCTCAGACATCATATCATTTTGTCATAAATAAGTTAATGTAACTTGCATTTGTGTAACCTATATTTCTTACTAAGATGTATTTGACGACAGAATCATTTGGCTGGCTGTGCTGGGGATCAGATGCTGCCTTCTTAGACAGCACGCCCTCTTCTCTGTGCCCAGAATGCTTCCCTCCATTGTCAGTGACATCCTTAAGAACATTGGATTTGGAAGCTCAGGAAGTACAGTTAGAAACAAGAGGGAATCATCCATGGAAACTCTTCTCCCTGGCCCCTTGGACTGAGTTCTAGTCTCTGTGGTTTGAATAAGGGTAGGAATTGGATGGAACAATTTCCCTGTGAGACTGGGAGTCTGGGTGTGCAGTTGGGGCTAATGCCTGGAGGAATTTTGGGGGGAAAAATGAAAAACACTGATCAAAATAAAATGTATTTTGAGGCCCATGTGTGAGATGGGGCTTGGCAGAAAATCACTTCCCTGACTTCTGCGTGGAACTCAGCAACACTCTGACCCTCTGAGATTTATATAGTATTGGGTAGTAACTTCTTTGGCAGCCTCAGGCATTTACATAAAGGACACTTTCAGTTCTGGCAAGAGCAAATTCCCACCATTTATCCATTGATTGTTTTTATTTTACTTATTTAAAAATATATTGAGCTCCTCCTACTGCGGGCTTAGTTCATGTTACTGGAGTCATAACAGAGATCAAGACAAAAAGTTGCTAATATTTTATAGAGAAGAAGAGACAATATTCTTTACATATATAATACAATGTTGGTAGATAAATGCAAGGAAAGTAAACCAAATTAATAGGAGACTAGCTTCAGGCTCAGGGCTGTCTTTTACACAGGTGGGTATGGAAGGCCTCTATGAGAGAAAAAATTCTGAGCAGAGGACTGAATTAAATATAAGGGCAAGACATGCACAGGTGTGGGTGAAGAACATTTGGGTTAAAGAAACAGCAAATGCAAGCTCCCTGAGATTTAAATAAGTTTGGCATGTTCCAGAAAAGAAAGATCATGCCCAGCAAGGGTCATGCAGCAGGTAGCCGATCAATGATTCTCTCTCATCATTGATGTTTCTATCTCTCTCTCCCTCTCCCTTCCTCTCTGAAATCAATAAAAATATATTTTTTTAAAAATAAAGACCAGTGTGGCTGCTGTGGTGTAGTGATCCAGGGGCAGAATGATAGGGGTGAAACCAAGGCAGTTTGGATCTATCTTGTGTGGCTCCAGAGACCAAGGTCATGAATTTGTGCTGCGTGCAGGGTCTCTACTTGCTTAATGATAGGCACCATTCATTTCCTAGTCCACACAACTGGGCACCACGTAATCTGCATGACCATGGACCATGGGCCTGAGGCTAAGTGTTTGAGCAAAGGAGTAACAAGATCTGTTTAAATTTTAACAAGAAGACCCTGGCTTCTATGTAGGCAAGTGTTTGCAGGGCAATATAACAAAAGCAGAGATCTTACAAGAAGCCATTGGAATAGTCTGGCAACATGATGGGGTTAAGCCTAACAAGGAGGTAGTGAGATGCATTTGGATTGAAGCTCCTTTATCAGCTCTAGCAGCAGGACTGCTGATGTCTGCCCTTTTCCAAGATGGAAGAGAGTAGGTTTGAGAGTGATGTAGATCCTTTTATTTGCTACCAAATACCTTTCCTCTTTACCCTCTTTTTTCTGCATCCATGTGTCCCTCTCTGTTTATTCCTAGGAGTAAACGAATGAACAATTATATTTCCCATGTCATATCTACTCCTTGGGCCTCCCTGGCTCTGCAAAGTCCAGTCAGCAGGTGGTATTTTCCATGTTCCCTGGTTAGTAGGCTTCCGCTGGGTTTGGCCAATGGGAGAAAATGGAGAAAGACTGGCAGATAAGGGAAAGAAGAACACAGTATTTCCCTGCACCCTCTGCCTCAGGTGGGTGGCATCTCTGGGAGAATCAAGGACTGATCCCTTTGCCACTCTAACTCTATCTAGGGTTCAAGAGGTCAAGAGGATCCAGAAAAAGGGACTAACATGGAGATACCAATGGACAATGGGGAACCCCATAAACCAAGTGATAAATCCCTAACCAAAAGAGAATAATTGAATGTGTCAAATGCTGCTGAGAAGTCATGTAAGATAGTGACTGAGACTATTGATTATATTTCACAGTTGATCCTATTTGAAGAATAGATTAGCTGGATTAGTGGAAGTGAATGCTTGATCAGGAAAGATTAAGGCAAAATATGAGGAGAGGAAATAGAAACAAGTATTGGTAAGTTTTAAGGGGACCAAAGAAATGTGACTAACTGGAAAATATAATGTGTGATGGACATTTTCTAAAGAAGGGATATCTGTCCCTAAGAGTCCGTCCAGTAAAACAGAGCTCTCTCCAGCATTTAAAACAAAGGTAATCTAAGGAAATGGGAGAGCTGAGGCCCCACACGAGCACCTGCAGGCTACTATTTCCTTCTGTCTAAAAGGACAAGGAAGGAAAGATGTCACTAGAGCCCAAAATTTGGGGTCACCCGCAGAAGCTGGAACTATAGCAGTCATGTCCATCTGTAGCTGGAGCCAGGGAGGAGACTCAGCTTTTACCAGAGACATTCTACCATGTAAGATTCTTTCTGCCACTGCCTTGGAGAAGTGTACACTGGGCAATGATTCGCAACCATGCCTGTACATATGAAACCTCTTAGGAGCCTTTAAAACATACCAGTGCCAAGACTATACCCCAAACCAATTAAATCAGAATCTATAAAGTGGGGAGCAAAGCCCTGGTATTTTTTAAAGATCCCCAATTGATTATAACATACAGGCAGGACTGAGAACCCCTGCTCAAAAGTCTGCATTGTAGAACAGAACTCAGTGCTTCCTTGCGCAAAACTGTCTCTGATGCTTGAATCCAGACCTAAGGTATCCATCATAGCAATAAATGGTGTAAGCCCCATATCTCTCTGTAACATTGAATTAATTTCCTTAATGAAATAGGTGCCTGAAAGCTCCGTCCTTTAATGCTGTTTTGAGGTTATGAGAGCAAAAACTGAAAAGCCCAGAAGCAACATTCTCTGTTTCCTTTCACTGTAACAGAATGATTAGGCAGCCTAGTTCCCACCAGGCACGGAGAGATACAATTTCCCGGATGCTGTAGGTCACAAGTGATAGAGGTAGAGGGAATTAACATATCTCTTTCCAAACCACTAACATGCCTTTCAGAGCGGCTCTTGTATGTGTTCCTCTAGTTTGGAATATATTATATACCTCATAATTAGGGCATCTCTTTTTCTTGGAGCCTGAAACATTTGTTACTTTTCGGGATTCCAAATCTTGAGTCTGTGGATCAGAAATAAGTTTCTGGTCTTTTACTGAGAATCCTCCGTCTCAGATAGGTAATTTCCCCAAGCAGCTGGGATTTAGTCAGTGTTCTCAGTTATAATTAAATGATAAATCTTCACACAGAAGGCATCCAGCACCAAATATGTCAGTTCCATTAAAGTGGAATAGATCACAAGATACATTTACCTAGGAAAGTGATTTCACTTTGGAAAACTATATTCTCTTGTCAGAAGCCAGATGACAAGCAGTTGCCTGTGAACAGTCAATAACAAAAGGCTCTGAGTGGCTCATGATGCATCTTTCACAGCCGGCATCCATGCAGTTTTCTGGAAATAATGAGTGTCTCCCTCCCCATATGACATTTCCTTATTGGCATCAACATCTCCAATGTCCAGATAGACTTAGCGTTCAGTGTAGATTTAGGGACGTTCTAATACTCAGCTGGGATGTGAAGCACACAGATCAATCTATCTTTCAGGACTGTTGCTTATGCTACTTTCAAATCTCTTTACTAAGCACTTATGACATACCTACAGTGGACTGGGCTTGTACTGGGCAGTGTGGGAGGCACACTTTTGATTCACTTGTCCAGTCAGGCATTGGAAACTCATTAAGATGAGGGAAAGAAGAGAGCCTGGACTTTGTGATTCAAGCTATTTTGTCCTTTCCAAATTACAAATTATTTGGCTTGTTTACATATGTGTCCTTATCTATATAGTTTATATAAAGAGCCAGGGGCCATCACATCCAAAACAACCCAACGGATGACCAAACAGGCTGAGTAGGGCGACAAGGCTGGCAGGGGGGTTAGTGAAGGATGACCAAACAACAGCACCAGGCTGCATGGGGTGGCCAGGTTGGCAGGGGGGTTAGTGAGGGACGACCAAACAACTGAGCAGCAGGCTGTGTGGGGCAACCAGGCCAGCAAGGGGGGGCAGTGAGGGGCGACCAAATGACCAAACAGCAGGCTGCGTGGGGCAGCCAGGTTGGCAGGGGGGTTAATGAGGGATGACCAAACGACTGAACAGTAGGCTGTGTGGGGAGACCAAACCGGCAGGGGGGGCAGTGAGGGATGACCAGGCCAGCAGGGGGGTCTGTGAGGGGCGACCAGGTCAGCAGGGGTCAGTTAGGGCTGACCAGGCCAGCAGAGGGGGCAGTTGGGGTCAACCAGGCCAGCAGGGGGGTTAGTGAGTGACGACCATACGACTGAACACCAGGCTGCGTGGGGCACCAGGCCGACAGGGGGTAGTGAGGGATGGCCAAATGACTGAACAG
>NW_005871074.1:5784072-5891397 GCF_000147115.1 Myotis lucifugus
TCCAAAAATAGGCCTTAAGCGTTCAGTGTTAGGATTTAAGGGGACGTTTCTTAATCCTTCAGCTGGGGATGTGGAAGGCCCACAAGATCAAATCTTTCTTTTCAGGGACTGTTGGCTTATTGCTACTTTTCAAACCCTCTTTTCCTAAAGCACCTTTATGAACAATCCCTACAAGTGGACCGGGGGTTTGTTCTGGGCAAATGTGGGGAGGGCCCCCCTTTTTGATTCCCCTTGTCCAATTCAGGCATTGGGAAACTCATTTAAGATGGAGGGAAAGAAGAGAGCCCTGGACTTTTCTGGTTCAAACTATTTTGTCCTTTCCAAATTAAAAATTATTTGGCTCTGTTTACATATGTGCCTTATCTATATAGTATATATAAAAAGCCAGGGGCCATCACATCCGAAACAACCCAACGGATGACAAACAGGCTGAGTAGGGCGACAAGGCTGGTAGGGGGGTTAGTGAGGGATGCCAAACAACAGCACCAGGCTGCATGGGCCAGCCAGGTTGGCAGGGGGGTTAGTGAGGGACAACCAAACAACTGAGCACGCAGGCTGTGTGGGGCAACCTGGCTGGCAGGGGGTTTAGTGAGGGACAGCCAAATGACTGAACAGCAGACTGCGTGGGGTGACCAGGCCAGCAGGGGGGTTAGTGAGGGATGACCAAACGACTGAACAGCAGGCTGTGTGGGGAGACCAGGCTGGCAGGGGGGGCAGTGAGGGATGACCAGGCCAGCAGGGGGGGGCTGTGAGGGGCGACCAGGTCAGCAGGGGTCAGTTAGGGCTGACCAGGCCAGCAGAGGGGGCAGCCTGGCATGGGGAGAAGTTGGTGGTAACCAGGCCAGCAGGGGGTGCAGTTGGGGTCAACCAGGCCAGCAGGGGGGTTAGTGAGGGACGACCAAATGACTGATCACCAGGCTGCGTGGGGCAACCAGACCGACAGGGGGTTAGTGAGGGACGGCCAAATGACTCAACAGCAGGCTGCGTGGAGTGACCAGACCAGCAGGGGGGCAGTGAGAGATGACCAAATGACTGAGCAGCAGGCTGTGTGGGGCGATCAGGCCAGTGGGGGTGGGCAGTGAGGGATGACCAGGCTGGCAGGGGGGCAATTGGGGGTGACCAGGCTGGCAGAGGGGCAGTTGGGGCAACTAGCCGGCAGGGGGCCAGTGAAGGGCGACCAGGGAGGAGCCCGATCCAGGGCTGGGCACCGCGCCACTCACACTCCTCCTGGTCCACTGCACCTGCTGCCGCCACTCCGTAGTGCTGATGCAGCGATGGGAGAGGCTACTGATGCTGCGGCAGCTGCGCTTGCCAGCCATGAGTCCAGCTTCTGGGTGAGCAGCGCTCCCTCTGTGGGAACACACTGACCACCAGGGGGAAGCTCCTGCATTGAGTTCTGCCCCCTGGTGGTCAGTGCGTGTCATAGCGACTGGTCAACTGTTGTTCCAGTTATTCCAGTCGTTTGGTCGTAATGGTCTCTTAGGCTTTTATATATATAGATGCCTTTATTACAAATAGTCTTTCTTTGGCTTTAACATTGTTTATTGTGGTTTTTCAAATTAAATAATGCATTTTCCTGTTCCCTTTACCCTTGTCATTGGAGGGTGAGAGGGTAAGCCATCAGAAGCTGTGGAATTTAAAACTCTAAGTCCCCTTCAAATGCGAAGTCCTCTGATGGCCCACCTCTCTGCATGTCTGCAGTTATACAACCACTCACATCAGACTTGTATTGAATGGAATCTCTGAATTTCTAACTCACATTAAGCTAATTGCCATCCATGCCCTCTCAGGTCTTTCTCTCATTTGCACATAACTTCTGCTGTATTGACAAAGTGTTTTGTTTTCATAAGAAGAAACTTCTCTTTGTTTCCAATACCCTTTTGCAGATTTTCAGGGAGTTATAAGTGTCAACTGTTGAGGTAGTTTTTAATTATTGACTCATCAGCCTTGACCTTCCCTGGGGAAAGGGAATCTGCTTTTTGCACATGCGTGCTATTGAGGGCAGCGTCTAAGATGTGATAAATACATAACAGGGCATGATGAATGTCTGATCCTCCATAGGCCACAAGAGGAAACTTCTGTCAAAGCAGCTTCTTTCTCCCTTTAACAAGGCATCATCACTGCACCAGTCACAGCTGCTGCTGTGGAACACAAGCGAGTGCTTCAAGCACCCATTTTTTTCTATGTTTGGGAAGAGGGGTGGCAGGTTTAATAAATCCTAAGTTGTAGGGCTTGTCTCTTTTCATCCTTTCTCTGGCCCATTTTAAAAGAAGAAGAACGGAAGTGAGATTTCCTCTCTGGAGACCAAGATGCATGTCCTTGCTTCATCATTGGGATTCTCTTAGCAACCTGCTGTCTCTGATGTTCAGTTTTCTTATCTACAAAAGAGAAATATTACTTCATTCTGCCTACACTGTATCATTGTTAGGAAACCCCAATGAAATGATATGCATGAAAAACATCCTATATAATAAAAGCCTAATATTCTAAGTATCTGGTCGACTGGTGGGCCATTCAACCAATCAAAATGTAATATGCTAATGATATGCTAAGGTCTTTCAACCACTCACTATGATGTGCACTGACCACCAGGGGGCAGACAGTCAATCAGTCACTATGATGTGCACTGACCACCAGGGGGCAGATGCTCCGACCAATAGGTTAGCTTGCTGCTGGGGTCCGGCCGATCAGGACTGAGCAAGATGGGCTGGACACGCCCTGGAGCCCTCCCGTGGTCCCTCCCTGGCTGGCCAACCTCCTGAGTCCCTCCCCAGCCCTGATCATGCACCGGTGGGGTCCCTCAGCCTGGCCTGTGCCTTCTTGCAATCTGGGACTCCTCAGGGGATGTTGGAGAGCCGGTTTTGGCCCGATCCCACAGACCAGGTTGAGGGACCCTGCTGGTGCATGAATTCGTGCACCAGGCCTCTAGTGAAATTATAAATGTGTATTAGCATCACTACTAAAAGGTATTTTTCTCTTTCACACATTCTTTAATTTTAAAAATGTTTATTTTAAGATCTATGAAAGCTGGGACTTTGTTTTGCTTACTGCTATATTCTTAGGACCTAAAACAGCACCTAACACATGGTGAGCACTCATTAAATGATTGAGAAATAAATGGGTGAAGGAATAAAGAAATGAGTTAAGCATCTACCATGCAGTTACTATGCCTGATACTGGCTAATGTAAAGGTGAATAAAACAGGTATACATCTGACCTTTTGGGATTTATAGCTTCATAGAAAATATGGTGCTTAGAGAAAAAGATACTGAATTTCCCCTCTAGTTAGGACTAGGAAAAATACAACATAATTTAAGTCTAAATTTTAAGTGTGCTTTTGAAGCTGGCAAAGCCATCTTGGGGACTCAAAATCTTTTTTTCCTCTATTTTCAAACTTTTCTTATGAAAATACATCAGTGGTTTTCATATTAATGTAATTCTCAAACTAGTGTTCTTGGAGATGTCAATATTTGTTTCAAATAAAGTGGATTTTCATGTTCAATAACTCTGGAAAATGCTTGGTTAAACAATATTAAACAGGTGTTATTGAATCTATACATGAGTTTGGTAAGAAATGATATCTTTGAATGATTAAGTCTTCCCATGTATGAATGTGTATATCTCTCCATTTACATAGACTGTTTAATTTTATTCAGCTATATTTTGTAGCTCTTAGTGTAGGAGTCTAGCACCATACTTGTTAAATGTATTTTTGTCTATTGTGTTTTTGTTATTTTAAATATTTTTAAATTAAATTTCAAATAGTTTGTAACTAATACACAGAAATATAGTTGATTTTTATGTACTAACATTTTATCTTCTGACTTTAACAAATTTACTTTACTTATTTCTAGTAGTTTTTGTAGATTCTTTTGGATTTTCTATGCTGACGACCATATCTTTGAGAATAAAGAAAATTTCTTTCTTTTTTCCTAATAAATATGTCTTTTATTTTTCTATCATATCCTATTGACTCAAGACAGCCAGGTCAATACAGATAAAATTAGTGAGAGTGGACATCATAGATATAATGTACTCAATGTTTCTTTCTTAAGTATAATGCTAGCTGTGGACTTTGTCAGGATGGGGAAGATTTCTTCTATTCTCAGATTGCTGAAAGTTTTAAATTATTATTGGGTTAATTGAAATTTTATTAATTATTAATGTAAGTGATTTAGTATTTTTTAATAATCTTATTAAATTATTATTTTATGAATCATGGGGTAAGTGTTGGATTCGGCATCTAATGAGATGGAAATGTGAGATTTCTTTATTCCGTTAATATGTTAAATCACATTGACTGGTTTTGAATGTTAAGTCAATTTTGCTTTTCTGGAATAAGTCCCACTTATTCATGATATATTATCATCTTATATATCACTGGATTCAGTTTGCAAATACATATTTTAAAAGTTTGGTGTCTATATTCATGAGTAATATTTGTATATAACGTGTTCTTTTTGGAATATCTTTGTTAGGCTTTGCTATCAATATTTTGTTTGTCTAATAAAACAAGTTGGTACATGGTTCCTCCTCTACTTTCTCATAATATTTGTGTAAGATTGGTAGTATTACATTCATAAATGTTTCATAAAATTAATCACTGAAGCAATCTGGACCTGGAATTTTCTTTGTGGAAGGATATTTGATAAGCCATTGAATTATTATAATGGGTATATGAGTCTTTAGATTTTATTTTATCTTGTGCCACTTTCTGTCATTTTAAAATTTCAAGTAATTTACCTATTTTGTCTGAGTTGTTACATTTAGTGGCATAAAATTGTTCATAATATTTTCTTAGTACCATTTAATATCTCTACATCTATTCTAATATGCCATATTTTATTGCTGGCACAATATTGGTCATTCCCTCTCTGTATACCTAGGAATATATTAATTCTGTTAATACTTTCAAAGAAACAACTTTCAAATTTATAATTTTCTCATAACTTGTCTCCTGGTTGTTATTTTCTTTTTTTCTTTGCCAAACCAGAATCTACTGTCAACCATGTAGGTCAAATCCTATTACTTCTGGCTTTAAACCCTCTACTGGCTTTCCACCCAACTCAAAGTAAAAGTCAAAAATATTTCAAGAGCCTAGAAGTCCTACACCATTAACTTTGCCCATGACCTCTCAAATCTCATCTGCTACTGTTTCTGTTCACTTATTCTGTTCTATCCATACTGGTCTTGCTATTTTTTCCACACATTTTATACACACTTAGGACTTTCTGATGCAGTTTCCACTTCCTGTAATGCTTTCCTCAGATTGTTGTGTGCCTTATTTTCTTACTCCTTCAGATTTTTACTGAAAATATATTATCAATGAGGTCTTCCATGATCATCTTATTTATAATTAGAATCTTCCAATCTTTTTTACTCCCTTCTCTTCCTTATTATTTTCTTTTGAGAACCATCGCCTCCCACTGTACCACATCTATTTTTCTACCTATCTATTCATCCACTCATCTCCATTTATTTACTTTTGTCTCCCACTCGCTCACTTCGACTTGTGGATAGAATTTTGACTGTTCTATCTACATATTTAACAATAACATATTATAGCCATGTATTAATTTTTCCAGCCAATCTAAGGTATATCTAAAATGTAAATAATGAGATACTTTTATGTGTTGGATAATTGAAATAGTCATTATTTATTGAGGATTTATAGTATGTCAGCCTCTAGATTCTTATTTTACATGTACTGTCTCATGTCATAACAATTTATTGAGGTAAAAATGTTCTTCCCAAATTTTCAGGTGAAGAAACTACAGCAAGAGAAGATAAATAATTTTCCCAAAGTTGAACAGCATGTTGGCAAGCTTAGTATTTGACCGAGGCATTCTGATTCTTAGCCACCTCAATAACATCTGAGGTAGGTGTGCCTTTCTACCAGGGATCCTTTCTGAGTTTTGCCTTTTGCTTGCTTTGCATGTAGGTTACAGATATTTGTGAACAAATGTTTTTTACTTTTCCTATTGATTATAAATTATCTGAGAAAGAGAGATTCAACCTTAAACATCTTTGAATATACCATAGTGCCCAGAGCTGGATCTTTCACATGGAAGGAACTCATTAAATGTTGGGTTAAGAAATATATACTAATGTGTGACAGTTTGATGATTGATTGAAATTAATGTGTGACTTGGCATTATGGACATTTGATCCTAGAAGTGCAGTGAAGCTCTCCAACTTCTATTTTTTTCTTTGAAGTCATCCTTAGGAATGAGAGGCATGAGATGAATTAGAGGCAATAATTTCTCAGAATGATGCTAACCAAGTTTACCTTCTTTCAAATATTGTTTACTATACAGTTTTCAGCATTATGCATAAAAGTAGAATAGATTTATGTTAACAAAAATATTCAGAGTAAGGGCTTTATAATTAACTAATTAATGCCAAAGTACTCTTCTGGGTTTGTGAGATATTTAAAAAATGATATAAATAAATTTCTTTCAATTATCTTGAAATAATTTAATCACCAATAAGATGGTTGTCTCTTCCCAAACATAAGGGTGTTTTTTTTAATATTATTAATCAGGAAAATAAAAATAAAAAACTTACAAGTTGTTTTAGAATTAAAAAAATAGAACCATGATCTCATATTTTTCTTTGGTAAGCTCTTATTATGAGTTATGCAACTGTTAAAGTTCCTTTTTTTTTTTTTTTGGTAATTGGTAGCTTCGAATATATAGTTCTTAAAAACTCCTAAAAGGACACAACTAAAAATTTAATGGGCATTTCAGTTAAGTCTGTTTCAATTTTGTATTAGATTTCCCTTTAGCCTTGGGTAAAGACACAGAAAAAATTGCCTGCTTAAAAATGTAATCATCACATACAGGAACCTTCCTAAAGTCAGCATCAAATAGAATAAAATATATTTTATTAATGATACAATTCACAAAATTACAAGGTCTGCCACTCTCTGCCCTCCAGGAGCACCTCTTACTTTTATTACATATACACCCATTCACTGGTGTTTGTTCTGTGCAATTTAACCTTCTGATTGCCTTGAATGCTTAATGAACTAGATTAAGTGCAATGCTGATTAGGAGCGTTGACTTCTGTTGGGAAAGTAGACCAGTAAAATCCCTGTCTTGAGGCAGAACCCAAGGAAGCCCAGTCCTGGTTGAGGAACTAGAATAAAAAAAAGGACATGCGAATTTTGTTTGTTTCCACATCTAAAGTTAAGTTTAGTAAGTAAATGGAGTCCATTTTCAAAGATCCAGTCAGGCCTGGGAATCTAGGCCCCTTTCAAGGTGCGGTGGCCCTGTTTATACTAATGCCTTATTTCTTTTTTAAAAATATGTGTTTATTGATTTTGAGAGAGCAAGAAAGGGAGAGGGAGAAGGAAGAGAGTGATAGAAACATCAATGAGAGAGAAACATTGATCGCCTGCCACCTGCACACCCTCTACTGGGGATTAAGCTCACAACCCAGGCCTGTGACCTGACTGGCAATAGAACCAGGGACCTCTTAGTGCATGGGTAGATGCTCAACCACTGGGCCACACCAGCCAGGCTATATACCTTTTTTTTTTCAATATGTACATTTAGGGGGTTAGTGAGGGGCTAAATTATAATTACTAAATTATAATTACTAAATTATAATTACTCTCTGCTCTCTTGCCTCAATTTGGTTGGTTTATCTATATCTCAAAACTAAATAAGGTTCTTCCTCAAATTTGTCTCAAAGAAGGAGGAGTTATACTTCCCTAGAAGATTGGTACACAAGCCTAATCTCCATCATGAAGCAAATATCTCACCTTTTCAAAGATTCCCAGCAAGGTGCTATGGCTTCTTAGAGAGATTTGTTAAAATGCAATTGGTTAATGTTTATCATTTTGTAAGAAATAAAATTTGATTGTTGTATTTTAATCTAGGATTCATTAAACAATGAATATTTATTGACTATTTCTTAGATGTTAAAATTTGATTAGACTTTTTGGGTGAACCTTTCCCTGAAAAAAGAAAATTTTCTTAAGCAGTTTATAGCCTCAAGATCTGGCAAATAGTGATGTAACAACTAAGAAATACCAAGTATAAATTTTAAGTATTATTGGATATGGCCAACCTTAAAAGCTAAGATGCAAAAGATAAAGCTAGAGCAATTTATAATAACAATTTTCCAATATCTAACATGAATTTTATTATTTAAATAGAAGAAATGGTCAAAATGGCACATCGATTGTTCTAGGAGTAAATTTTTACTAGCTAAGTAGGGTTATACAGAAAAATAATGATTTATTAAACTTATTTAATCCCAATGAAATTACGTCTCCACTTCAGAGGACATAAGCCAATGAGAAGATGAACTCTTGTTTCTGAGGTGTCTTAGAGTGGAACAATAAGCAACCCTCTTTCAACAGACAGGAGCTTTATGCATGTGTTTGTGTGGAGACTGCTAAGGGACATATACAGCAGTGAAGCCATAGCTACACATTGGACCTCGTGTGACTGTCATTATTTCCATCCTGTTCAAAAGCTTCTCTAAAGCCCCAACTCTGCACATAGTCAAACCATGTGAGATTCAGAGGGGCTTTTAACCAGCATCACATCTTTTATAAGACATATTTCACAAGAGCAGAATTCCATACCATGAGTTAATTTGACCCTGATATGGGGGTGGGAAACTAGGAATTGATTAGCATTACGTGCAACTGTTCCTTTACTCTAATGCCCCAAATAGGTTGGGGTTTTGTTTTTTGGTTTTTTTTTTTTTTCATTTCATTTATATCGTAAGAGTCTGAAGTGAAAAGTACTTAATGGGCTGAATCATGTACTTGTGCTTTAAAAAAATTAAATAGGCTGTTTGTAAACTACTCCAGCTGGCCCCTAAACGTTTCTGAAACACTGCATTAGACAAAACAACAATTAAATGTAAATGTCATGAAGCAAAATATAAGTAGAGAAAGAGTGATCTTTCTACCCTCTGCTTTATGACCTCTGACAGAATTATTTTTAACTGTTTAATCTTTAATTGATAAATACATGTGCTCAGTAAACCTTTGTTGAATAAAGTAATTCACAGAAGAAAAATATCAAAAATGCATATAAAATAGGAGATAATTTTATGACAGTGTTTTAATGTTTTTAATAATTTTTGATTAGTAGATATAAATAACCCCACATATTCTTAAAAATGGTTAGTTATCTGTATTTTTTAAGCCTGTCTATTTTGATATAGTCAGTCTTTAAGAGGATTGAAGTATTCATATTTGCTCAATTTATTATTCCAATTCTTCATTTATATATAAAAAAGATCCAGTTTCAAAATCGGGTTAAAGATGGTTGTAGGTGATTAGTTATGGTGACAAAATAGAAGTATTTTCTGAAGAGATGAAAAAAGCACTTAATGATCAGATAGCTAATGTAGACAGAGAAAAACTTCAAGAAAGACTTATACCTAATTCTAGTTGAGAAATGGTACAGTAGTTTATAACAATTATAAAATGATAAAATAACTATATGTACATGTGTACATATACACACAAATTAAAATATATGCATACATTTACATACACTCATTTGATTACACTGAGGAAAGACCAAAAGCAAGCAGATAAGGATACTGCGGACATAGTGTATACTCTTAAGATTCTAAGGAAATACCTAAAATAAAAGTCAGAGCTAAAATAGATCCTCACACAAACTGTAAACCAAACTGCCCAATGAAGGTGATTAACCGTAATTTCACTGCCTGCTAAAATAAAAATCATGACTTTTCAGAGAAGCATAACTGAATTCAGCATCTCTATAATGAATCAACAAAGTCAATTATGCAATAAAAATTATATTAGGAAACTAGAGTATATGAACCATAGTCAAAAGAAAAGATAATCAAAAGAAAATTATTCTGAAGTGATCTAGATATTGGAATTAGCATACAAGTATTTTTAAAAAGCTATTATAACTGAAGTATTAAAAATATAGGCTCATAATGAAAGAACATGAAAATCCACAAAAACTTAAATACTATAAACAAGGACCAAATGAATGTCTTAAAAATGAAAACTATAATGTCTGAAATAATGAATACTTCACTAAATGGACTCCACAGTGGACTAGAGATGAAGGAAGAAATGTTCAAGGAAATTTAAATTGACAAACAAAAGTACCCACTATGAAATGAAAAAGAAAAAAATGGGGGGAAAAAAGAAAAGATCAAAAGCATGTGGGAATGTACTAAACGATTTGCACAATATATTCATAATTTTAGAAGAAGAGCAGAAAGAGATCAGAGAAAATATTTGATGTAGTAATGGCTGAAAAATCTACAAATCAATGAAGACGATAACTTTATAGATTTAAGAAGTATAGTGAACTCCAAGGAGAATAATACAAAAGAAATCAAATCTAGGTACATCATAGTAAAATTCTGAATTAACAAAAGAAATTGAACCTAGCCAAAAAAATATGCCACATTAATGAATGGGTGATAAGATGTGAAAGATAGCTGTTTTCTTACCAGAAACAATGGAATCCATAAAATAGTAAAACATGATCTTTAAATACTGAAAGGGGGAAACAAAACCCAAATCTGCCAACTCAGAATTTTATATCTTGAAAATATAGCAGTCAAGAATGAAGGCAAAATAAAAATCCTTTCAGATAAATAAAAAGAGACTTGTTTCTCAGTTGATCTACACTAAAAGAAATGTAAACATGGTTCTTTAGACTTAGGAAAATGATTCTACATAGAAACTTGGATTTTCAAGAAGTGATAAAGAATGTGGATGAAGATAAATATGTATCTATAATAATAAAAGCATAATATGCTAATTAGACCAGATGTCCTTCTGGACAAAGCCTGCACTACCATGGAAGCCCGGGTCCCAGGTGCCAGAGGGAAGTCGGTGCTAGCAGCCGGGGGAAGGAAAGCCTACTCTTGCACGAATTTCATGCGTCAGGCCTCTAGTGTATATACATTAGAGGCTGTTTTTCTCTTTTAAGACTGAAGGAGAGCCCTAGCTGGTTTGGCTCAGTGGATAGAGCATCTACCTGCAGACCAAAGGCTCCCAGGTTCAATTCAAGGGCATGTACCTCGGTTGCAGGCTCATCCAAGGCCCAGGCACTGATCAGGGCATGTGCAGGAGGCAACCAATCCATGTGTTTCTCTCACATCAATATTTCTCTCTGTGTTCCCATCTCTCTTCCACTCTCTCCAAAAATCAATGGAAAAATATCCTCAGGTGAGGATTTTAAAAAAATAGATTGAAGGAGAACTAAGTTGGAGAACTGACACTATCTGGCTTTAAGACTTATTATAAAGCTACATTAATCAAGACAACGTGGTACTGGTGAAAAATAGATAAAACAAATTAATGGAACAGAAAAAGAACCCAGAAAGAGATCCACATAAATATAGTCAATTGATCTTTGACAATGGAGCAAAGATAGACTTTCCAACAACTGTTGGAACAACTGGACATCCACATTAAAAACATATATATATAGACATAGATCTTACACTCTTAATAATAAAATTAACTCAAAATGGATCATAGCCTACAAGCAAAATACAAAATTATAAACTTCAATGAAGATAACGTAGGAGAAAAACTAGATGACCTTAGGTATAGCAATGGCTTTTTAGATAAACATGATCCATGAAAGAAATAACTGATAAGCTTAACTTTATTAAAATTAAAAAGGTGTGCCCTCCAAAAGGCAATGTCAAGAGACTAAGAACATGCCCTAACCGGTTTGGTTCAGTGGATAGAGTGTCGGCCTGCGGACTGCAGGGTCCCAGGTTCGATTCCGGCCAAGGGCACATGCCTGGGTTTCGGACTTGATCCCCAATAGGGGGCGTGCAAGAGGCAGCCAATCAATGATTCTCTCTTATCATTGATGTTTCTATCTCTCTCTCCCTCTTCCTTCCTCTTTGAAATCAATAAAGAAATATATTTTGACCAAAAAAAAAAAGAGACTAAGAACATGAATCTCAGACTGGGGAAAAATGCTGGCAAAAGACACATCTGATAAAGGAGTGTTATGCAAAAATAGGAAAACAAACAACTTGTTTTAAAAATTGGCCAAAGACCTTCACAGGCACCTCAGCAAAGAAGATATACAGATGGCAAATAAGCATACAAAATGATTCTCCACATCATATGACATCAGGGAAATGCAAATTGAAGCAATTATGAGATACCACTACATACCTATTATAGCAGCCAAAATATGGAACACTGACAACATCAAATGCTGATGAGAATGTGGAGCAATAGGAACTCTCATTCATTGCTGGTGGAGATGCAAAATGATATAGCTTTGGAAGGCAGTTTGGTATTTCCTTAGACAATTAATGTACTCTTACCATAAGACCCAGCAATCATATTCCTTGTTAGCTAAATTAGTTGAAACTGTTTCCGAACCAAAACCTGCATTATTGTACAAACTTGCAAGCATAAGCATACATGATGTCCTTCAAGAGGTGAATGAATAATGAACTCTGATCCATCAGGCAGTAGAGTCTTATTCAAGACTAAAGAAATGAGCTATCAAGCCATTAAAAGACATGTAGGAACTTTAAATTCATACTCTAACTGAAAGAAGCCAATCTGAAAACACTATGTACTGTCTGATCTAACAATACAACTTTCTAAAAAAGGCAAAACTGTAGAGACATTAAAAAGATTAGTGGTTGACAAAGGCTGGTAAAGAAAAGGGGAGAAATAGGTGGATAAAAGAGTATTTTAGAAGAGTAAAAGTACTCTATATTATTATAATGAATGCATATCATTATAACATTAATATAAATCTATAGAATGTACAATACTAAACGTGAACCTTAAGGTATATTATAGAGCTTGGGTGATTATATGTCAATATAAGTTCACCAATGTAACAAATATACCACTCTGGTGAGTGATGTTGATAATGGAAGAAATTTGGGTCAGGGAATATATGGGAAATTTCTGTACTTTCAATTTTGCTAAGAACTTAAAAGTACTCTAAAATAATTGTTTATAAAAAATAAAAAGACTTGTTAATGACATCCCCCGAGGGCTCCCAGACTGAGCGAGTGGCAGGCGAGTTGAGGGAACCCCCAAGTACACGAATTTTGTGCACTGGGCCTCTAGTTTTAATATAAATGTAAGACTCGTAAGCACCCAGTGACCCAGGGGTAAAGACTGTAGTCAAATATTTTTGTGGAGCCTGGTACATTCAATGGACCAGTTTTGAACATGGAGACAAATTGAAGAACATCAATGGGAGAGTGGGCCTTACCACTGAAGAACCACTGAGATTTCTGCAAGTGTTGGAAACAGAAAGAAACATAATTATCTCAGTGAAACAGATGGATTTAGACTGGTTAGACCAGTACTTTACTGATGGGCAAGTGTATAAGAAGCAGCAGTAAAAGAAGTCCATGATGTATTAGCATAGTAAGCCTCCCTGGTTTCAGACATTTCTGCCCAAATGTCTGAACATTAGCCAGTGAATTAGGTCATACAATACATTTTTAAATTAATAATATTATAATCATTATGAGGTGGTACCTTCACAGAAGAACTCGAGGGGAAAACAGAATGGTCCACTGTTTCCCTCTTGTATGATTCCCTTGAGTGCCAAATGTTCCTCTGAAGCTTTTTTATCTCAGGCATTTAACTAGGACTAAGATTCTGAACCCAAGGCCCTACTATTTTTCACTTAACCCTTTTACCCTGTTTTTTTTTCCAGAGGACTCCAAGGACAATAACAACAGCAGAGCAGCTGAGTATCCTCTTTGGAGAAAATGCCAGCGTGGTCTTGCCTTCCTAGAAAATCCATAAGCTTTTAGTAGGTAAGTACTATCTTATACTTGATTTATGGTTCTCCATAACATCCAGCACAGTGAGTAGATTTATGATTGATGGATTGTTTAGTTGTGAAAACCCATTTTTTAGTGGGCAGTGAACCTGGGAATGAAGAAAGCTCTGTCACAGCTGGAATGTCCAATATTCCTGTGGTGCTAATCATGACCTTCCTGCAGCTTTACTTATCTGACATGTCTATTTCTCATCAGCCTTCACCAAGTGCAATGGTTGATGTTCCACTATTCTTACATCGACTTTGCCATTCCACCCCACCTCAAAAAAAAAAAAAGAAAAGAAAAGAAAGAAAGAAAAGAAAAAATCACTCAGAAAACTTTATTGGGTTGCTTTTCATGTAAAATGCCAAGTCTGTGAAAACAGTTTATACAAAGATCAAAAAGAAAAAGAAAGGTAGTTGGTATGAAAATTTTACTTGATTTGTCCTTCCCCTCACCCTAACATCACTGCTTTTGAGTCTTCTTCCTTTCGTTATTCTGCTCTATGACAGCAACTATATTTAGTACATTGGACTATCTCCATTCTTAAAAGTAAAGAAACTATTCACTGTGTCAAAGGCCTGTAAGCATCATTTAATAACATTTTTTAAAGAATGTTAAAGGCATTGAAAGTATTTAACCACCAGGTGAACTTCGGTAAAGAGGCAAGATTAAGAAGCACAGTGTTCCAAGTCAGTGAGCAGCAGGCTGGATTGAAAGATTGTGAGTCAATGGAAGAAAAAATGTGATTAAAATGTTGGTCCTGCCAATGGTCAATTACTTTTTTCCCCAAAAAATATACTAATAGAGTTCCTCAAGCCATTATTGTGTCTTTATCGCCACCATCACCTTTCTTTTGGGGGCAAGTAAGGCCTTCAATATAGTTTCCCAAATAGCTTCTTACTATTGAAGCAATGTAAGCCTTCAAAAATTATGTAATTATTATTTGACAACCAAGCGCTTGAACGTTTTGTCTGGGTTTATCTTCCTAATGGGAATTTTAGCCCTAATTCTCTGCCTCAGACTCTTAACAAACTAGATAAAATTGGTGTGAGTGATTGGGTAAACATGACTCAAAATCGTTGAAACTAGAGTAGGGTAAAGTGAAAATTGATGTTGAGATTAAGTTCAAGGTCCAAATATCAGGTGCTCACCACAAAACCACTTCCTCTGAAGAAGCTCCTCTGATTTCAGGCTCCTGAGCATCGCCCACCCCCCACCCCATCCACTCTGTTCTAATTCACCATCTCTAAGTTTGTGTATATAAGTATCTGATGTATTATTTATTCAACCATTAAATTTATATTTCAACCATTAAATATGTACTTCAACCATTAAGCATACTTAACACTCCCTCTAGGCCAGTTATCATGCTGGGTAAAGGGGGTAGAAAAATAAAATAGCATGTGGTCCTTTTCCTAAAAGGCTCAGACAGTCTTCCTGGGGCACAGTCATATAAACAAAACAAATCATGAACCAAGGGCAGTGAAGCATAGAAGAAAGAATCCCAACTGTACATGGGAAGACCAGCAAAAGCATCACAGACACATAAAGCCTGAGCTTGACACAATAAATGATTGATAAAGAAGACATCCCCTTCGAGAGAGCAGCAGGAACCAATGCACAATGGCAAGAAAGAAAATGGTGCGTCTAAGGAAACCTACTCAGATGTGATAGCAGCCGTGCAGGGAGCTTAGGGGAAAGGCAAGGATGGCAATGATTGAAACTAAATGATTCTATCACTGATTGGAAACTATTGAAGAAGAATGTTGTAAAGAAAATTATGTGATTGTTTGTTCTGATGGGCAAGTGTAGGTAAAACCAGAGTGAAGGAAACTAGAGGCCATCCCAATAATCCTGAAAGGAAAAGACACACGCTTGTGCGAAGGCAGTGGCAATGGTTATGGAGAAAAGTGGTCGACGAGATGGTTGAAGTTAAAATTTCTATAACTGAGTTATACTGAAAGATTAAAAAAAGAGAGACTCCCAGGTTTCTGGGTGGTTTATAATGCCCTTAATAAAATTGAAAATATAGGAGGAAGAGTAAACTTGAGTGAAAAAAGTTGTGCCTAGATTTGAATTTTTTTTTTAGTTATTTGGAGTTATAAGGAATGGGTCAATTCCTTAGGAATCCCCCATAGCAAGCATTTAAGTATATATGTCTGTAATTCAGAAGCGCGTTCTGTTCTGGAAACTTGGAAATGTCTGTAATTCAAGAAAGAATTCTGTTCTGGAAAAGAGTTATCTACCTCACTTCTAAACTGATTATAATATTTTAATAACAAGGATGATGTGGCATCGACATCAAGAGAGAGAGAAAATAGAACCACGGAAGTGAGTAGAATATTCAGTTCACACTCATGTGGTCAATTGTCTTTTGGTTAAGACACCAAGATAATTTAGTGACAATAGCTTTCCAGAAATGGTGCTGGAACCATTTGATAACTATTTGCAAGAAATTAACCTTAATATTTAACTTACAGCTTATATAAAACTTAAATTGAAATTGAGCATAAGCTTACATGTAAGAATTAAAAATCTAAATCTTCTCAAAAAACAAAACAAACAGAGAAGAAAATCATAATGACCTTGGGTTTAGCAACAGCTTTTTAAATAGGATTCAAAAACAATGAACTATAAATGCAAAAGTCAATAATTTAGTCCTCATCAAAATAAAAAATAAAACTTCTTCAAAAGATACTTCAATAAGAGTGAAATGATAAGCCACAAACTTTGAGAAGATACTTGCAAAACACATATATGAGAAAGAATTTGACTTTTGAATAAATAAAGAATACTTACAAATCAATGTTAAAGAGACAACCCAATTTTTTTAAAATAGGCAAACATAATTGAATAGACATTTCACAAAGATAGATGAGCAAATAAATATGAATAAAGAGGCTCAATATCATTAGTCATTAGGAAAATGCAAGTTGTTATCACAAAGAAATATTACTACATACCCACTAAAAAGGCTAAAATTAAAAAGAATAATCTTATAAATTATTGGTAAGACAATGAGGCAGTTAGAACTCACATTTATTGCTGGTAGAAATGTAAAATGGTTCAACTAGTCTGGGAAATGTTTAACAGTTTCTTAAAAAGTTAAACATAAACATAATATACAACCCAGAAATTCTACTCCTAGATATTTACCCAAAAGGAATAAAAATATATGTCCAAATTATTTGTGCATAAATTCCCATAGCAGTTTTATTTGTCATAGAAAATTAATAACTGGAAAGAATCAATATATCTATTAATAAATGAATAAATAATTTATAATATATTCATACCATAGAATACTATTCAACATTAAAAAGAAATAAACTACTAATATATGCAACAACATGAATTTATCTCTAAATAATTTTGCCGATGAAAGGAGCTAAATAACAAAGAGCCTAAACTGTTTGATTCCATTTATATGAGATTGTAAAAAGGTGAACTAAACTATAGTAAACAGAAATCAGATCAGCTGTTGTCTGGGTCAGGGACAAGGGTGTGGAGGAGGAAGAGCCCAAAAGGAGTTACAAAGAGGTATAAAAAATTGTGGGCCGTGATAGATATGTTCATTGTCTTTATTGAAAAATTAATAAGGTGTACACTTTTAATATCATTTATCAAATTCGATTATACCTCAACTAGAGGCCCGGTGCATGAAATTCATGCACGGAGGGTGGGGGACGGTCCCCTCAGCCTAGCCTGCACCCTCTCCAATCCAGGACCCCTCAAGGGATATCCAAATGCCAGTTTAGGACCAATCCTGAGCATTGGGCCTAGACCGGCAGTTGGACATCCCTCTCACAATGCGGGACTGCTGGCTCCTAACTGCTCACCTGCCTGCCTGCCTGATCGCCCCTACTGACCCCCCCAGCCAGCATGGTTGCCCCTTACTGCCCCCCCCCCTGCAGGGCTGGGTGCCCTCAACTGCCCCCCTGCCAGCCTGGTCACCCCTCTACCCCCCTCTGCTGACCTGGTCGCCTCCAACTGCCCCCACTGCTGGTCTGGTCGCCCCCAACTGCCCCCACCCACCAGCTTGGTTACCCCTCATGGCCCCCCTGCTGGCCTGGTCACCCCCAACTGTCCCCCCTGCTGGACTGGTCACCCCTCACTGCCCCCTCTACCAGCCTGGTCGCCCCTCACTGCTCTCCCATGGTGGCCTTATTGCCGCCAATTGTGCCTCCTGCTGGCCTGGTCACCCCACACAGCCTGCTGTTCAGTTGTTTGGTCATCCCTCACCAACACCCCTGCTGGCCTGGTCACCCCACACAGCCTGCTGGTCGGTCGTTTGGTCACCCCTCACTAACCCCCCTGCCAGCCTGGTCGCCCCACGCAGCCTGTTCTCAGTGTTTGGTCATCCCTCACTGCCCCCCTGCCGGCCTGGTCGCCCCACACAGCCTGCTGCTCAGTTGTTTGGTCATCCCTCACTAACCCCACTGCTGGCCTTGTCACCCCACTCGGCTTGTTCTGTGGTCCGTTCGGTCGTCCGTTGGTTGTTATGGCCCCTGGCTTTTTATACATATAGATAAAACTATAAAAATATATTAAAGACTAATACCTCAAACAAAAAGCATATGCCTATTTGTATACATTATTAAGAAAGTAGAAATAACCAGCAGGACTTCTGGGTAGTTTACCATACCACCCTCTTTGATTCATATTTATCTAATCAAGCCTCCTAGAGGTCCCACTTTCATGATCCATATTGTGTTTGGTCAGTGGAAAAGGAAAACCAATAATCTATCTAGGGACCAGGAAGGCATGAATCTGCTCTCTTGCCTCAAACGCTGCCCACCAGAGCCTAGATTGGCACTATGTTTGGGTGAGAATTTTGCTATGTCAATAAAGTAAGAAGCATTTCTACTTACCAGCATTGATCGTGGGATTTTACTGAAAACTCCTGTTGTTTGAACCAGACCTTTGCTTCTATAGGACCTCTCATTGCAATAGGACCTCTATGAGACACTTATATCATCCCATTTACAAAGTGAATTCTGAAACTTTTCTTTCCATTGGAAATTTTTTATGTGTGTGTATTACCAGGTCTCTCAACAGATTGTAGAGATGTGTCATATAGACCACAATAACTGCTACAACAGAAATATTTAAAGATAATATGAGTTGCCTCAGTAAGCAATCTGAGTTCAATTGACTTGAAGATGGAGTCAGTATATATCCAAGAATGAAGGAGTTCAATCTTTTTTGGAGGAAAGAAAAGCTTACCAAAAGAGAGTGAGAATTGGCCACTTACCTTTGCCAGGCCTTCTCAGCCTTATACATTGGGAGGTTTGCTTGCAGACTGAGCTACAAGTCAATTCTGACCATGAGTAGCAGTATATCAGGAGATACCTTCCCACCCAAGGAGCAGTGAGTCTGGTCTGGCCAGTGTTGCTCAGTGGGTGAGTGTTGTCCCATGAACCAGGAGGTCAGGGTTAGATTCCCCAACAGGGCACATGCCAGGGTTGCAGGCTCCATCCCCAGTAAGGCGCATACAGGAGGCAACCAATCAATATTTCTGTCTCAGCATTGATGTTTCTATCTCTCTCCCTCTCCCTTCCTCTCTCAGAAATCAATAAAAATATGTTTTTAAAAAAGGAGCAGTCTGAAATTTGTGTTCCTGAATTAAACTTGGTGTCAACTTTGAACGCTGTGTAGTCACTGAGTTGTAGCTTCCCACCATCTCTCTGCAAATAGTTTTTCCAGTCCTAAGTTTTGTAATTATCTGATTACATTTTGTTTCACTTCACTGAATATTCAGTAAATCCTACTCTGTGCATTAAACTCTGGTAAATCAGGGATAAATACTGATCAAAAGCTCACCAGTTATGAAAATACAAATCTAAGAAATACATGGCCCTTGTGTCTCAGTGAACTCATATCTAAAATAGGAGGCTGAGGGGGTGGAAGGGGTCAATGGTGGGAAAATGGGGGACATCTATACTTTCAACAATAAATATATACTAATAAAATAAAATAAGAGACTCACCACCAGCCTTCTTACTAATCCTGGTCACATACCTATTTATCGTTTGGTTTTAGACATCTCCTGGGGGCACCTTTCTGTTACTGACACAAAATTCTTGCTACTATACCAGGGGCCATTTTGGACTCCTTAGGGACTGATCCACAATCTGTGTTTTCCAAAAGCTTGGACACTGTGGTTTGAATTATTAACAACCTATCTTGGAGTTATTCCTTCAGTTAATTGTTAGCACTGCCCATTCCTACTTTCTTTATCTTCCCTTCCAACTTGCTGCAATTTCCCATAAATTTTTGCACCAAGTCTTCTATGGACTATGAAACTCATGTCATTCCAATATCCTTATGGCTCTCTTTAATATTCAAATATTGTATTTGACTTCCCAGAAATTCAGAGAGGATGTCCAAAGTTAGTATAAATAACAAACGTCAGGACCTCAAAAGGCAGGCAGAGGCAGAGACCATAATTTTATTCAAATGTCAGAATAGAGATAAGTTGGTCATTCTATAGAGAGAATGACCAAGAAAAAATGATTTTTCTAGAATAATATAATCTGGTCATGTTCTCTGACACAGTAAAAGAAAAATATTGTAGGTAGGGGGAAGCTGAAGGAAATGCTAAAGGAGAGAGTTAATCTAGGAAAGCTGGTCTGAAAGAAAGAGAAGGGGTTATGAGAAGGTGCATAGGAGAAAACATTGGTAAAGATGAGGGATGCAATCTTATGTGATGCTGTAGCCGACAGAGAGGAATTCCAGAAGAACGCTAATGATTTTGAGATGTTGAAGAAAGTAGAGAAACTCAAGTCAGAAGTTTTTTATTCTGCCAATATCATAGGTGTGGTTCACACCCTCAGATGATAGGTGTAGGGGTGACAACCTAAGGAAATGAACAATGTGGAATAATGTGGAGGAGCTGCTGTGAAGGATGTTTCTTGCATCCCCCACATATAAATAAATAAAGGATTGCTGAGCAGCAGGGAGGAAGACCTAACTGTGTTTACTTAGCATGAAATTGCAGTGGACCCAATTATTTCAGTTTTCTACTTTCTTTGGCTACTGCTAACAATCCAGCAGAAAGAGCAGAGATGATGCTTGTTGGGGTTATCCAGGGTTAGAGATGTATAAAGTAGACTTGATAGAAGCTCCGGAGTGGTGGTGGAGAATCCCAAGATGTTAATGAGATGTCACTGAATTGTTTGACCATGGGTTCCAGGATTCGTAGGAAGCCAAGTGAATTCAGATAAAGTTGGTAGACTACAAGAACTGGGAGAGTTTCAGGGATTCAAAGTTATGAATAAGACGAAAACCATGTCAGAAAGGAAACAGATTAGAATAAGGGCCTGATAAAAATATTATGGTCACACACACGCACGCACACACACACACACACACACACACACACACACACACACGAATGCATCTTAGATATCCCATACTGAAAGATAATGAGGTCTAGTAGGCATTATTATTATTATTATGTATCTGAAATGGAAGAAATGTAAAAGTCAAGACAATGGCAAAAAAACAAAATCTAGAGGAAATGTGTAAGGTAAATATTATACTCATTTCAACAGATGGAGAAATGCCCTGTGTGTAGACAGATGAATTTGGTGAACATAATTGGTCTTCTAAAGGAGACTAAAGAAAGTGGCATAAAACTCCAAGGTAAATACTAGAGTCTGGAAGTAGCCATAGCATGACTGAGGTTAAAAAAAGTCTGACTCCATCAACTTGCCTTAACAATTGTCAAGGCAATGGAGCTGAGAATGATTGGAAAAGAAATTTAGGAAAAGTAATCCATTGAGAATACCGATTTTCAATTAATGCT
Source organism: Myotis lucifugus (assembly GCF_000147115.1). Taxonomy (NCBI): domain Eukaryota; kingdom Metazoa; phylum Chordata; class Mammalia; order Chiroptera; family Vespertilionidae; genus Myotis; species Myotis lucifugus. Next base: position 5,805,683 of record NW_005871074.1, read on the forward strand.
AAGAGATAGAAGGATCACTAGTGGAAATTTATTAATTATAGGGAAATTTTCTTGCTGAAGGTACCACAAAGTTTCCATATAGCACAATTAAAAGGAGCTGGGGAGGGGGATGGAAAGTGTGTAGAGCGCCTAAGTCAGGAAGAATAACCTGAAAGGAAGTGGGAGTGCTGAGACAGGAAGGAAAGAATTTGCTTGTCCAACAGTAACTGTCGGTAAATGAAGGAAGTGTTTAAGAATTAGCTATGTTATCTCTACTCTTCTTTGCTAAATTTATTACAGCTTCACATTACTTCTTACAGATGATACTTTGATGTTAGAAATAAAAGAAGTCATTGAGGGTTGGTGGAGAAAAAATTAAAAAGTAAAGTGGGAAAGACATTTAGAATTCAATCAATTCTTACAGTAAGGCAAGTGAATTTAATGAAGTTAAATAACCTGTCTAAATGTCCTCAGCTTGGAAATAAAAGTCATGTCTTTTAATAATACTGCCCCCAATTAACTACCAATCAAAAGATTCATATTTTCACCCATCTCTGCTATTAGCTAGCTTTCTTTGCATTATTTTAAGCACTACATGCTTTTTTTAATTGTTATTTTTCATAGAAGTCACATAAAAAATCAGAGTGCTTTAATCTCCCAGTGTCTCTTGGTGGTAGGGTAAACTCAGCCTCGGACCATGTGCCAGCAATACTGCATGGCGCTTCATTTCTTTTCTCAAGTAGAATGGCAGGTACAACTTTGAGTTTGAATTCAGGATTCTCACATTTCCACTGGCCATTTTGATCAAAATCTTACTAAAATTACAAACAGCTACAGAGTTTTCTTTCTGGTCTGTTCTTTTTTCTCTTATTTCTCTTATTCTTTCCCCATGGATTAGCATGTAAAATAGTAACAGACTTTGCTACTGACAAATATTTAAATTTGACCAGTTCCTCTTTCTGATCTCTAAGTCATTTATATGTGAAATGAGAAAGTCCTACTACACCATTTCTAAAAGGTGCAAGAATTTGCTATGAAACTCATGTGTCCTGTTCTCTTTTTCTCTTTCCCCACAAATGTTCAAAGTGTTAGGATTTCCCCCAACCTCTATGAGTTCAGAAGTCTGTTTAGTTCAGAAATGTGTAGCAAGTAGAATCTACCCTAAGGCCATGCTGCAGGAACATGGGACCCTCAGATTACACACAGTTTGTTACGCAAGATGAATAAGTCCTGAAGATTTACTGTCTAGCAGTGTGACTATAATTACAATATTGTATTGTATACTTGACATTTGGCAAGAGGGTACATCTTAAGAGTTCTCACTACCATGGAAAAGAAAAAAAAAAACAGAAAAGAAAAAATAACTATGTGAGGTGATGGATATGTTAATTTGTTTGACCATAGCAATTATTTCACAATGTATACACATATCAAAACATCAAGGCCTGTACCTTAAAACCATATAATAAAGATGGAGAAAAATTACACATTCCTACAAAGTCCACTAGACCCCAGGTTAAGTTTCTTCCATGTAAAAGCTCAGCATTCCTGGCTGCTCTAATCTTATGACGCCTCCACATCACCTATACTATCAAGACTTCTGGGCAGATTACCGAGTGGAGCATTGAAAATAAAATGTTTTACAAGAAAGTGACATGCATCACTTTTGTTCCCATTATATAGGCCAGATTCCAAAGTGGGCGCTACTGCCCCCTGGTGGGCGCTGCAGCGATCCAGTGGGGCGGTGATGGCCACAGGTGCATTTGTTTTAACTTTTTTTGTATTACCTTTCTATTCTGAGTTCAATAAATAGTTTCATAATTTCAAACTTCAATGTTTCTAATTTACACCTTTCTTTACTATATTTTACGAAAAAGGTAGAAACATTAATACATATATCTTTCTGTTTAATTGCTATTAAAATGTAAAAAAAAATTAATTTCCAGGGGGTGCTGCGTAATATTTTTTCTGGAAAGGTGGCGGTAGGCGAAATAAGTTTGGGAACCACTGATATAAGCCAAACAAGTTCTATGGTCCTGCAGAATTTCAGAGGGTTGGGAAGTGCCAACCTTCAATGTCTTCTGATGAGCGAACTGGTTCATGGGGATTAATTGAAATACCCATTACAGGATGGGAAAGTAGCATTTAAATTCGATTTTTCCCACCTTAAGTGTTTATAATAGCTGGTAATAATTCAGTATCCTAGGTGGTCTTGTATTTACATGCCATTAAGATGTTTATAGTAATGTGCAGGTGCTCCAGTCTTAGTTTAAATGTTAGCTAAGGGAAATCAGTTGCTTCTTAAATGGTTGTAAATGGAGAATAGTTAAGATTTATGGACTCTAAGTCATTATTGTCCATGAATTTAATTATCTGTATATATTTTTAAATTCAGGGGGGCATGGTTCTTATTTTGGAGTTGGTTTTCTGTTTGCCTTTTGGAATTTTAGTCTCTAAAGACATGTAGAATCTAAAAGGTATTCATCCAATATAGAAATCTGCTACATTAAATTATATATTGCAATAATATAAAATTCTGGCCCAGCTTGTTGTTCCAATGCTATACTGAAGAAAATGCTCCTGGCGCTACTTTCAAAAAGGGAACTAGGAAAATTACATGCACAAAGTTTGGATTTCTTATCAACTACGTGACAAACTTACCCAAAACTTATTTAAACTTAGTAAGGCCAAGATACAATGTCTGGGGATATTTTTGTAAGAGGCATTTTACCATTGGCCTCTTTATTTTCCTTGGTTTAGACTTTATCTATGGAGAGATAGAAACATATACCAGGAGCATGCCAACGCATAATGGGCATTTTTCTAGTATGTTTCATGCTAAAGGCTGTGGGCTAAATAATTAATTTGTCTTCTCGTGGCCCTTTCTCATATAGTATGTTTCCACAATAAATGTGAACAATTGGGACTCATGATTCTGGACCTTTAACTGCAATTGATTGGCCCAGGGACAAGGGATCATGTGACCCCCAAGAAAGTAAGATGGAGTGTCTTAACATGGAAATCCTGAGGGCTTTCCAAGTTCTCGTTCAGGTACTCCCAGAAAACCAACAACACTTCTCTCCCTGGATTTCATAGATACTGCTTTAACTTAAAAAAATATAGCTTTTCATATATTTGTTTTGCTTGAGGTAGTTTCCTTGCCTTTCGGCCCCTTTATAGCCACATTATCACTGACGAAGAAGACACTAGGCATATGTTGGAAAATAGTAGGTAGTAATTTTGAGCACTTACTGTTTTCAGACACTATTCTAAATGATATATTCTTTTAATTCTCATGAATGCCAAAGATTGTTGCTAAAATTATCCCCAAATGACAAAAAAGGAACCGAGGCACAGAAAGGTTGAATCACCTACCAAAACCACAGAGCTAGCAAGTGGCAGAGCCAGGACTCAAACCTCTAGTCTAGAGTATGTCCTTTAGCCATTGTGCTATATGCCCTGGAAGATAAAAGTGCTTGGTGTCTCTCTGCCTGGCTTTGTATTCATTTATACCAAAATCAGAAAACGGTAGGACTGAGAAGTTCTAAAATGGACAACCTCCAGAATAAGAAGTCTGGGAAAGCACTGGAAATGAGAGAGCATCTCAGGTCTAGAGATGCCAAGGTCTAGTTAATGTATAGTGATGAGGACATTTCATTTATTGCCTGAAAAGTTTGCTGAAATCCTTACTTGGAGCAATGATGTGGAGAAGAATGTTTTTGCTTTTACACTTTTAGCTTCTTAAGTAAGACTTTATAAGTTAAAGCAACAGCTTATATACATGAATTATTTGCTGAGTTACTATGTTGCTCAAGTTTTTACTTTTCCGGAAAGATAATTGATTGTGATGCTTTGAACTATACTTTCTATTGTTAATAAACTCTGAGTACTGTTGTGACTGACAAAGATTGAATAGATAGATAGATACATAGATAGATAGATAGATAGATAGATAGATAGATAGATAGATAGATGATAGATAATAGAGAGGTTATTATCTATAATCATAAAAGTGTAATATGCTAATTAGACCAAACAGCCAAACGACCTTCCAGATGTCCTTCCAGAAGCACCTTCCAGATGAAGCCAGTGCTGCAAGGGCCGAGCCCCTTGCACGAATTTCGTGCATCGGGCCTCTAGTCATTTTATAATCACCTAACTCCAACAAGCGAATTAGTCTCTAGCACTTCATTACCAGAACTGGCACAGACTAAGCATTCCTCTGCCTCAACAGATTTCCGCAAAGATACTGCCACAAGTCATGCTTCTAATTTCCTCCCCCTTGACAAGAGACATTGGATATATTGTGAAGTGTGGCTGATTTTTATCGACTGCGTTAAACAAAGCACCTTTTGTTAGCTCAATCATACTTGGCTCCTTCATGGGAAACACTCAGCATGAGTCATGGCACCTGCTGCTGCTTATTACCTTGGGCTGTGCAAAAGGTAAAATAAAAATGATCATATGTAAAGGGCCAGAAATAACAGAGATACAGAAGGAAAATCATCTGAAATAAATGGTTATTTGGAGGCATGGCAAATGCCCAGTAGCTAAGTTCTGAGCTGTGGGAGTGATTCCCAGTCCCCACTACTCATGAAGGTAAAACAAAAGTTCCGACATTTGGGGCAGTGAGAATCAAATCAGTCACTTGGCAGGGAGAAATGCTTGTGATTGCTCTGGTACTGAAGTCTAAGTAAAAGTGATGAGTAGGTGAGTCAAAATCATTGCAGGATATTGAGAATACCTTGCTATTAACAGTTTTGTATCCACGTTGAGATAAAGAAAACAATGTTAAGGAATATGTCTGTATAAAATGTTCACAGACTAAAGCTACTGAGAAATATTATTCACATTTCTCTTTTTAAAATATAATTGTATTGATTTTAGAGAGGAAGGAAGAGGGAGAGAGAAATAGAAACATCAATGATGAAAGAGAATCATTGATCAGCTGTCTCCTGCACACCCTCTACTGGGGATCTGGCCCACCACCCAGACATGTGCCCTGACTGGGAATCAAACCATGACCTCCTGGTTTATAGGTCTGTACTCAACTGCTGAGCCATACCAGCCTGGCCTGACTTTTCTTTTTACCAATGAAATCAATGTGCACTTAAAAAATCTGGAGACTGAAATATGGACAAGCTACTTATGCAACAATGTGTCCCCCTCTGTGTCCCTTAGTGGTCCAACCTAGTATAATACCTTACACTCTAATTTTGCAATGTCCTAAGTGCTTCAGCCCTTGTTGTGAGCCTTTAACTACTGTAATAATGGCCCCTTTTCATCAACTTGGCATTTTTTTGGGGGGGAGGGGCAGCAATTTTAGAAGAATACCCATCAATTTCATAGGGAGGAGAGCACATGAATACCAGGCAGTTTTATACTCTACAGTTTTCTTACCTATTAGGCTCTTCTATCATTGAGCTGGTTCGGCATTCCCCAACATTAGTGAATATAAGAATCACTCAGAGAGAAAACTTTTATACAGATTCCTGGGCTTGTTCCCAGTAGTTCTAGGTGGGGTTTAGTAATCTGATTTTTTAACAAAGACTTAGCTGATTCCTATGTTCCAAGGCCCTCACTTTGGGAAATGCTCCTGGAATCACCAAGTTTCAGAGCCCATTGCTTAAGAATAACCCTGGCTAGGGCTCCGCTTAATACCAACTTGAGATGGATTCAGAGAAGAGCTGGATAACAGACGATGGATGGACAGGAGCGTCTACTGCAGGCCCGAGATGCACCTACCTCCATGCATGTCTCTACAATGGGAAGCAAGTCTCATTTTTGATGAGTAGAGAGGAACTTAAGAGCAAGTTCCTAAGGAAATGGAGTTTCCTAAGGTCTTAGATCTATCCATTCTAGAGGTCTGGATATCACTAATTTCTAGTCACATAACCAGGGTTATTCAGGGAGTAAGGGGATCAATCTCCTGATTGAGATCTGCAGGCTCAAAACAGTAACCCCAATCCTCTCTATCTGTTCGTGGTCTGGGAATCCCAGAGAAGAGTATCTCCCATCAATGCTGTTCCTTGCTTAAGGTGGCAAGGTACACAGAGTTTTGTTATCACTGCTATCAGCTCCCTTAAAGTTCCAGTCTTGACCAGCACAGGTCTAAGAGGAAACATGTGGTAGTTGAGTCATTTGCTAAATAGTTACGTATTATGTGGCTGAATTTTCTCCTTAGGCCCCATATTTGAGATCAGAATTGAACCTTAGTGCATGTTAAATAAATAGACCTACTTAAAATAAATAAATAAATAAATAAATAAATAAATAAATAAATAAATAAAATTATATAAATGTTTCCTTTTATAAATGTTTAAAAGGATCAAGGGGAACTATTACATTATGCACAGCATTTCAGTTGAAAAAGAAAAACTATTTCTCCATACAATTTAATAACTCCCCCAGTTTGCACACTTCACTAAACAAAGCGTTCTGTTACTAGTACTTAGGGAAACCAAACCATGTCTGAAACTCAAATGTATCCCCGCTGGTGAAGTGAGGAAGGTCTCCTTTAATTAGTTAAGCTTTCAAACTCTGACTGCCTCAGTGAATTAAGGGAAGATGTTTCCCTTCTTATTAACTACCACCTCACTCCTATATGTTCCTTTCCTTTGGATTCTGAAATAAATCAAAATGGGAAGTATTTTGGGCTCCTGAATTGATTAACTGCTTGACTAACATTTACAAAATGTATCTGTTAAGACCTTTGGGAGCAATTTCTTAAAATAAGTACTTACAAGTTGCCTTCCATTTGCCTAAAGTCATCCTTTCCCATAAAATGTAGTGAGGTGACTGCGTGTCCTTGCTATTTCTTTGATGGCCAACGAAGAGCCTTCCTCTAAGGGCAGTGGCCTTATCGTTTTACATGGCAGTCCCTAGTAATACATCATGCCTGACACTTAACCCTTTTTCCACCCAGTGGGAAACCAGGCCCCTGCTGTTTTAATGCCGGTGGGAGAATCAAATGCGCTCAGGGATGTCATCAGTCCTTGTTAAGGGAAGTCTTAGCCTTCCAGTTGCCTGTTTTTCAAAAGCTCACAGCTGAGAGTAGATAAATCTGTCGGTAAACTGTTCAGATTAAAGTTTAATTGTATTATTCTTGCAGAAGAGTGGGCTTCCTTGTGCATTGACTTTCCTGCATATCAAATATGGGAATATGAGAAATAGAAGTCAGAGACAAAAATCAGAACCTTGGAAGAGTGAAGTTTAATAGGCTTTAGAGATGATGGCCTCTAATCTCCTCATTCTACAGATGAGAAAAATGACATCCAGAGAGAAGTGTCACTGCTCTGCAAATGTGTAACTTTCCAAAGACTCCTCCTACCTCCACCTGCAACTTCCAGCTCTCTTTTTTCCCATTTGACCACCTTCTAAATATGCTGAAACTCCAACTCAGTGCTGCAAGTCCAAAGCCCTTTGTTCTTATAATAATACCTCAATTTTAGACTAACAGTATTTTAGTAAATAATTGGCTGCATGTTTATCACTTTAGGGGCAGTGCCTTAATTAAACTTTTCACTCTCAGTTCCAACTGCAATGCATTGTAGAGAGAAATTACTGGAAAAAATCTGCGTGGCTTGCTCAAGGTAACACAAGCAGCCATGAGAAGAGCCAGTGCTTCATTGTTGGTGTGTGTGTGTGTGTGTGTGTGTGTGTGTGTGTGTGTGTGTCTTCAACTAGCACTATTTCTATTTCATCATGGAGATTCAGAGATTGTACAATAATCAGGTATTTTGCTTTGCTTCTCTTCTTATCAGCCTACATCTGAAAAAGCTGTACATTGTTGAATATACTTAGCCAGATACATTTTTTTTAGTGACACGCTAGCTCATCTTTATGGAATGGAGAAACAAAAATAACAAGACTTTGGGGATTTAAAATGCATAGGATTAAAATGCCAGTTCTCCCACTGTCCTTCTGTGGAATTATTCAGCTAATATGAACGATCTATCTGATAAATTATTCTTCAACTTATTGAATCTCCCTTCCAAAAGGGTTATTGTAAAAACTCAATGAGATTAAGTTTATAAAGATGGGCAAACAATAGGCATTTTGTTGAGGTTACTCCTCTCCTGTCTTCCCCTATAATTTGACACGTTATAATTTCCAGCTTTTTTAACGTACATTATGTGATTTGAGACATTATTGTTCTGTGAGGTGGGCAGCAGAGATATTACCTTCTAATTATAGACAAAGAAAATGGCATGTTTGAGCTATGTTTCTAAGAAATAAAATAAGGCATTATTTTTTTGCATCTATCAACATAGTATCCATCCAGTGCCAAGAGTGAAGGCTAAATGTTTCCATGTGCTAAATCAGCAATTTCAACCTCTGTGCTGCAAAATTTTTTAAAATATGCAATACCCGACTATTTTGTCAGGGGCACTGACCTATTTTCCCTTAGATTGTCAAATAAAATAAATGATAACAGCCAACACAACAATAGACGTCTGCTGTGAATGAATCAAAATTATACCTACTATTTTGTCAGATCAGCAAAAAATACAATATATCACCCTAACTGGTTTGTCTCAGTGGATAGAGCATCGGCCTGTGGACTGAAGGGTCCCAGGGTTGATTCTGGTCAAGGGCATGTACCTTGGTTGTGGGAACATCCCCTACTGGGGATGTGCAGGAGGCAGTTGATTGATGTTTCTCTCTCATCAATGTTTCTAACTCTCTATCCCTCTCCCTTCCTCTCTGTAAAAATCAATAAAAATATATTTTAAAAAATACAATATATCTTTTGGTGTGCCACAGAATTTAGTAATTAGTTCATGTATGCCATGAGATGAAAAAGTTGAAAATTGCAGCAATCAAGTATAAGATAAACACAAGCTCTTCCTTCCATGGATACCTGAACTTCCCTAGAAAATTTGAGAACTGAAGATGAACCATATTAGAGTCTCAGAAATAACCACAATTCTTTTTAATAAGGTCTTGTTTGAGTCAAGTGTACCATCAATGTGGTTAGGATTGTAAAAAATATGCAATTGAAATATGTAATTCAGATAGGGGGCTATTATCATTGATTTGTAATTAAAATATACAGATGTATCTTTCAACATACCATGATCTCTATGTCTATATTTATGCCAGTACCATGCCGTTTTGACTACTAGAGCTTTGTAGTATAGTTTGAAATCAGGAAGTGTGATGCCTCCAGGTTTGCTCTTCTTTCTCAGGATTACTTTAGCGATTCAGGGACTTCAGTAGCTCCACACATATTTTAGAATGTATATTTATTCTATTTCTGTGAAAAATGGAATTGGAATTTTTATAGGGATTGAATTGAATCTATAGATTGCTTTTGGTAGTATGGACATTTTAACATTATTAACTCTTCAGATTCATGAACATGAAATATCTATTTGTTTTTCTTCAATTTTTTTCATCAAAGTCTTGTAGTTTTCAGCATACAAATTTTCAATTCCTTGATTAAATCTATTTCTAAGTATTTTATTATTTTGTTGCTATTGTTTATAGAATAGTTTTTCTTACTTCTTTTTCAGATGTTTTGCTATTAGTGTATAGAAATGCAACTGATTTCTGTATGTTGATTTTTGCATCCTGCAACTTTACTGCATTTGTTGATTAGTTCTAAAAGCTTTTTTCTTGGTGGAATATTTAGGATTTTCTATATTATAAAATCATATTATCTGCACACAAATACAAGTTTACGTCTTCCTTTCTGATTTGGATACCTTTTATTTACTTTTTTCTTGTTTGATTGCTCTGGCTAGAACTTCCAGTACTATGTTGAATAGAAGTGGTGAGAGTAGTTACTTTTGTCTTATTTCTGATCTAAGAGAAAAATCTTTCAACTTTTCATCATTTAATTTAATGTTGACTGTGGGTTTGTAATACATACATACCTTTTATTGTGTTGAGGCATGTTCATTCCATACCCAATTTTTTGAGCATTTTTATCATAAAAGGATGTTGTCTTTTTTCAAATGCTTTTTCTGCATTTAAAAGATGATCCTGTCATTTTTATCTTTCATTCTATTAATGTGGTATATCACATTTACTAATTTTCATATATTGAATTATCTTTTCTCCAAGGAATAATTCCCACTTTACCCTGATACAGACACTACAAGAAAAGAAAATTGTAGCCCAATATCCCTGATTCATATAGATGCAAACATTCTCAACACAGTATTAGCAAAATGAATTATACAACACTTTAAAGAGATCATGTGCCATAAACGTTTCATGCATAAAAGTTATGCTAGGACTAGGGAGAAATTAAATGATGTACTAATATCATCTTCAGGGAACTTGAACCAAGGAACTAGAACCTGTGGAAGAGAGCAAGTAGCACACAAATAACCTTCATCCGTCATACAAGCAAGATGGAGGCAGAGCATCTCAAGCTTGAATCCCACCTCTACAAATCAATAGCCTCGACATTGGGAAAGTCACTTCATCTTTATGAGAATAAGAATATTCTGAGACAACAAAACAATCTTACTTTATATACTTGTATAGAAGACAACATTTTAATTGAAAAGGGGGTAATAGATCATTGTGATTGAAACCTGAAGCCATACTCTGCCTGACCCACTACTATCTCTGTGATGAGTTAGAAAACTTGTCTAATTGGAAAAATTAATTCAACTCTTTATCCTTAGTTTTAATCACCTGTGAAATATACAAATGGGGGAAAGGATAAGAGTGGGCAGGCTTGTGAGGTTACCAAGACTTTCAGTATATTTACTCTGAATGTTTTATTCCTTTAAGAGACAGGGGGCTATTCCAGGAGAACTGCTGACTGGAGATATAGATACAGGAGTGTCAGGCATCGCAGTGATATTTAAATCCGTATTAGATGTAAGGCAGAAGGTAAGAAGTGGGAACTTAAAAGGAGCATACACTTGTAAGGCTTTGTAGCCACTGCCAACTGACTAGTGGCTACCTAAGCCCCCCGACATCAGATTCCAGCATAAAATCTTTCCTTCTGAAGCTTCAGAAGTGAAAGTGCAGAGGTAGCAAACAGGATGTAGAAATCGGTTTCAGCTACCAGAGTACAGTGAGTTAACAGGAAATAGCTTGATTTAAATGTCCGTCTCTCCATTGGGATCTAGGTTCTTAAGGCAGGGATTATATCTTCCCAGCCCTAGCTCCTAGCACTGAGCAGAGCAGACACTGAATAAATGTGGGGTTTTTCTTACAAAATGAATGATACATACAGTTTCTTAGTGCTTGCTGGAATTTAACTTCCAAACACATAAGGTTCTTAATAGTGAAACAGCCAACACTGACATCAAATGACTTACATTCATTATTAAAGAGTCAGACATGCAATAAGAAATAGTCAAAAAGCAAATTGCCCTAGAAATGAGATATCATGCCTGTTTCTCTGGATTTCAGCCTCATCAGCTTCTTGTCCTGCAAAAGTTATTGTCATTTTATCCTCGTTCAAGCTCAGTCCTTTCTGAGGCTCTGAGTGAGGCTGTTGTGGTCCCCACGGAAGGGAATTTAAGTCACTCTCCCACCTGACTACTAGGCCTTTTCTGAACTTGAGACGGAGCTTTAACAACAGGACTTCTGCCTTGTTCTTGAAGCCCTAACCCCATCTTCTTTCTGGTTTTGGACACTGGACCCCTGTTTCGTTGACTACTTCTTACCCAGTGGGAAAGTTATTCTAGGACCAGGTCTGCTTCAAACCTGTCCATCTTTATAACTGGCATATCACCATGGAATGGTGGGCCTGAGTTTGATGGCTGCATTTCATACCCCTTTTAGTAATCTATTGGGCAATTTATATCCACACATAAACTACACCACAATTTCTGCATACCAGTTTTAAATCTTTTTCTTATCCTTCCTTTGTTTCTTACTCTTCCCTTTTTCTCTGTTTCTCCTTTGAAAATAAATGAACATTAAGTGACAACAGATACTACATAACTTGCTGTAGCAAGGGAGTCAGCCACTGTCCCTTACATTTGGGCAGAAACTCAAAGGTAGTCAGAGCAGTGGGAAAGCTTTGTACTGTAAAAAAGGAGACTTCAGGTGTGCTCTGAGTGGAAGCTGTTAGATTGGGAAGCTGTAGGCAAGCTAGTTACAAGCAGGCCATACCATGTGATTAGCTCTGGATACATATTTGCCTTTCTCTGGTTGATCCTTAATCAAGTTGGGAGCAAGGGCAAAATCAGGGAAGCTGTCAGTTGTTTTAATCAAGTCCTGGTCACTGGGGGCTGATTGTTGTAGAAGTGATTGCTTACCCTCCTGGATTGTTCTTAAAGATGGTAATCTGGCTTTTCACAAGTTTGACTTATGGCAAACAGGCCTCCTGGCATGTACATTATAGATAAAGGGGTTGGCTTCCTGAGAAGTTGGCTGCAGATTGGGGATCATATTTCTATTTTCATATATGGTCTGCACATCACCCATTAGTATATTCAGTCTCTCTTGGGATCCTAACTTTTTCACCTCCTTTTCTCCAAATCTTTTTCACATTTTTCCTTTATTTCTTCTTAATGTTTATGTCTTTTCTCCGAGTTCAATAAAGATTGCGGAATGGGACTGTGAAATGTGGTTGAGTTTCAGTGTGTCAGGAAACATTTTGTTCATTCACATCAAGCTCTGAAGAGCTCTTAAATAAAAGATGAAGAATTTAGGCAATTTTATGACCCAGAATATACAGTAAAGTTTGTTTTTATGAACAAATATTAAATGTCATATCATTATCTGGCTATGGTCAAACATAATATTGAAATGCTTTTCTATATAAGTTTCACAGAAAGTATAAAATTAAAATCTGAAACATGATTCAGTATCTTCTGGAAGTGAGATGGAACTTAATGCACTTCCGTTTCTCTGCTCTGGCCAACACATGGATATATTTTGAGGTGAGACAGCAGAAATCAATAATAGCCTTTTATATGTACCTCCAAAATATTTACTAATTTTTTAGGAACTATGAATGGATCTTAAATGCAGCTATTTGTCCTAACAATGCCTCCTGTTGGAAGATGCACCCGAATTAAAAAATTAGACTTTAAAGAAAGTGGGTGTTTGTTGTCTTCTTGGAATATTGCCAACTGGAGCAGTAAATCTAAGTGAGTCAGTGAGCATCAAGAGAGAGAAACTCATTTAAATAAAGAGCCAGAACTGATATTTTTGTATGACACCTGCTCCTGTGTGCTGAAGATCTATGATAAAAAAAACTAGAAATATTTCATATTCATTGCATACTTGCTAAATTTGTGCATCACATTTTGTCATGTGAAATTTACTTTCAATGGAATTCTTCCTCTCTTCTTGTTTTTTTTAAGCCAATTAGGCATTAGTATCTTTAGCTGTGAACATCTGCAGCATCTTCTCCACTCCATTCTTCACCTAGCATAACACTGGGTCTTTCCAAGGGAAATGAATGTTGCTGTATGTCTCTAAATCCAAGGAGCAAGGCAGGTTAGGCACCAAATCACAACGGCCTCCTCCTGAACAAATGTGCCCCTGAACAGCGTTTTTTGAAGGTGATCCAGCTGTGCTAGCTGAATCATTGCTCACAGTAATTTTACTAATGCATCCCATCCTGAATTTTAAAAGCCTGATGAGTCACCCTATATGCCCAACTGCTTTCATTATTAAGCAGAACGTAAAAGCATTTACATATATTGGCATAATCCATTGCTGGATCAACCAAATTAACTCCTACTGTTATAACTCTTCAAACTTCACATGAACAAAATAAATGATCCTTTAACCAATGGAATGTGCTGGCAAATATAGAATTTAAATGTCAGTTGTTTTATTCAATCTCATATTTTATATCTATGTTGTTCTTCCATAAAAGTAGTTAATCACTACACATAAATCTGAAGGAGAATGAAGGAGTAAGTTAAGTTGCCTAATATGCTAAAATGATACCCCTGTGAGGATATAGGACAATTTCCTATCGTGGTTTACCAAGAGAGTATCTTCCACTAATTTAAGAAAGTCTAGACAATTTTCCTTTCTTGAGAGTGAGATTTATTTGAGGTGTCTTACAGGCCTTTATATATAAATAGCAATGCTACTGTGTTTCAGAAGAGGAAGCAACTTTTGCCAGGTAACAGGAGTGTCTCTATTTCCTTGGCCATTCTCTAGCACTATGATCGTCACTCATCATTCATGGTACATGGCACTTTTAATCTTCAGAACATTTGAGGCATTTTATCAAATTTTCCACACATCACCAGCAGGCACAGCTGCCCATGACATCCTGGATCTCACACTGTACTTTTGAAAAGTGTCTTGGGATTTTATTTATTGAGTCATTAATGATAGGAAGAGACCATCTATATTTATCATTATCTGTAAAAGAACGCCATCAGTCATTTGCCCATGCTTCAAAAGTATTTGCTTATAATAATCCCCAAGGAAAAGGTGTGATGTCTCCAATATCACACTTCTTTGGGGCATGAGGTGCTTTCTTACTGTGGCTTTTACATTTTTGCTCCATAGTCTAATCATGTTATCATGCTAGGTCATCAGACATCTAGCTTGGTCCCTGAACATTTTGCACTCAATGTTCAGGTGATAATGATCTCATTAGTGGAACAAAGTGTGAGATAATATTTAAGCACTATTAGATTATCGAAACGTTATAGGGATCTTGAGGAATCACTATATATTTCCACAGATGTTTGAATATCTCCAGTAATAGGTAACTTCTACCTTAAGCATCTTGAGGAGACTCTAGTTTCTAAAGGGTAGACTAGAATTTGAACATGAATGAAAGGTCAAGAGATCAGGCTGGGCTCTTTCAAGGCAGAGAGGGGAAACTGAGGTTGCCACACAAAATAAAAACTTCTTTAGCATTACAGACATAGCAAATGAGTATCCACCAGACTAGGAAGCATCACAGAAGTCTCTTTGGGGTTTTATAGTTGTTGCTGTTGTTTTTGTTTTGTTTTGTTTTGTTTTGTTTTGTTTTGTTTTGAATTTGATTTTGGCTTAGCTTCTGTGGTTGGAAAAAGCCCACCTTCACTATGACAGGGGGCGGCGCCCCAACTCCCCAATCAGCCCTGCTCTGAGCCCGACCAGGGGCTGCACCTAGGGATTGGGCCTGCCCTCTGCCACTCAGGAGCAGGCCTAAGCCAGCAGGTCGTTATCTCCCGAGGAGTCCCAGACTGCGAAAGGGCACAGGTCTCCCCGAAACGTCAACAGTAAATCATTTCATGAACCACATTTATAAAACAAAGAAATAATGTACTATAAGTGAGAGAGAGGGCTATTGGAATTAAAGAACTCTAAAAGCTGTGTATCTCTTTCTTGTACATTCACTGTTGAATCTGAAAAGTCAGATATGGATATTGAAAATTTAAGGGTACCTACTGTATTTATGTATTTTCACTTATACCACCTTGGTTGTGAAGATTTTTACTCTATCCACCATTCTTTTTTCTTGCTTTTTTTTCTTCTTCTGTCATTTTCTTTCTATTTAGAGGATTTCCTTTTATTATTCTTTTTAGAGTAAGTCTTCTCTTTTTAGAGTAAGTTTCCTTCATCTGACAATGTCTTGATTTTTACTTCATCTGTAAAGAATATTTTCATTGCATATAGAATTTGGGTTTGACATTTCTCTTCTTTTCACACTTGAAAATTTTGTGCCACTCTCTCCTGGCCTCACTACTCTCTGATGAGAAATCTACTGTAAGTTAAATTATTATTTTCATTTCTCACTGCTTTCAATATATTTTTTTGTCTTCAGTTTTCAGAATTTTGTGTTTTGGTGTGAATTTTTTGAATGTGTCATGTTGGGATCCTTTTAGCTTCTTGAATCTAAAGGTGTGTGCCTTTTGTCAAATTGGAAAGTTTTCAGCCATTATCTTCAGTTACTTTTCCAGTTACTTTCTCCTCTCCTTCTGAAATTCCAATGACACAAGTCTTTAGTTAGAGTCCTATAAGTTGCTAAAACTATAGTTTTTTTAAGTATATTGTCTCCCTGCTTTTCATATTGGGTAACTTCTATTGTTCTATTCTCACAGTCTGTGATTCTCCTCTTCCCCCCATTCTGCTTTTGAGCTAATACATTGATATAAAAATTTCATCATTGTATATTTCATTTCTAATTTTTTTCATTTGGTTCTTTTTATTTATTATATTGCTTTACTGGGAGTTTCTACTTCTTTGTTTAGGCTGCCCATTTATTTCATTTACTTTAAGCATTTTTGTACTTATTCATTGAAGCATTTTTATGATGGCTACTGTATCATTCTAAGATAATTATAGCTTTTCATGTCCATGTTGTCATCTATTGGTCATCTTTGCCTTTTTCCATCCAAGTTGAGATATTCTGGTTCGTTTCATAGTGAGTGGTTTTCTTTTGAAATCTGGATATTTTTATATTATGTTATGTAACTTATGACCTTATTTATTTTTTATCTGGCTTTTCTATAACACTGCTTAGGCAAGGAAAGGGGGTAGGAGGGCAAGGTGCTGTATTGTTGATATAGATAGAAGTCTACAGTCCTCACTCGGCATCATTGACATACATTGGGCAGGGATAGGAGTTCCAAATCTTCAGTCAGCCTTCACTGATACCACCCTGGCTGGGACACAAGAGAGTGCTTTCTTATTGCTCCCCATGTAGCTTCCACTGATGCGACATTGTGGTGGCTTTGTTGGTGCTGGATGGCAGTAAAAGTCCTGACTCTTCACAAAGATTCTTCTTATCTCATCCCAGCAAAAAATGAGAGGGGTTCCTCATTATTGTTGGGTAAATGAATGGGTAAAAAATGTCCAAGATCTTCACGTGACACTGTGGGAAAGTAGAAGGGAATAATATTACCACCTGGGAGGGACAGAAGTCTCAGCTTCTTGCTCAGTGGTGTGAGGATGGGGTGAGAGGATGGGCGCCTCAGGGTGAGTCTAAGTTCCTGATCTGACTACTGCAGAATTGGGCGAGATGGGTGTTTTTGTGGTGTTTGGCTGGAGAAGAGGGATTGTCTAAAATTTTTCTGTGTTATTATGCTCCTCCTTTCCTTGTCCTTTGGATAAAAAGCGCGGGGGCGGGGGGACGTTGTGTCTTTGTGCCCATTTTCAAGTTGCCGCTTCCAGTCTGGGATGTATAAGGCAAACTGGAAACCTGGAGAAGTCACCATGTATTGCTCCTCAGGTGAGGTCCCTGGCCATTCTGCCTTCTTTTCAATCCATCAGAGTCCTCCTATGATTATTTGTACATAATTTTCAACATGCTTAGTTGTAGTTGGGGGAGGAATACAGAAAAGTAGGTTTACTCCCTCTTTCTAAAAGTGGAAGTTCTCTAGTTTCCTTTTTGAGTCTTCTTGTGCCCTGAAATAAAATATATTATAGCCAAAAGAAGTTAATATTTGTATAGCAGCTTGATATTTTCTCATAGTCTGTTTTATTAAACTGGATTTCTGTTCACTTATATTTCTATCATAACATTTTTATTCCAAAGAACAATATACAGATTTTTTAAAAGAAAGAAAAATTAAAGTTGTCAGGTTTTCTGTATCATATATCAGTATTACATATTAACAACTTCCCTCACCACTCTAGGAAGCAAACTTTATTCCTTTTATTGTCTTCAGGTTTATAATGTAATTTTTTAATGTTATATATATTATTTCCTTTTTTATTGATTAAATACATGTACTTTTTTTCTTAGCATTTTTAGAGGCCTGCATATTTTTAATCCTACCTGCTATGATTCTTCATTTTAAAAAATAATTTCTCATTTTATACTACCATTTATTTAATGTCCACATGTGACCTGCCAGATGACATGTCTTTTAAAGGATGACTATAATATTACTAACTTTAAAATGATACAAAATGGGTTTCAGAGCTATTCATTTATGAAACATATTTATCCACAAAACATGTTCACTACACACACAAATAAAACCAGATGTGGTTTCAACCTTCATAGATTTTGCAACAGAGAGAAAATAAAATATAAGTAAGCAAACAAAAATGTACAGTAAATATACATATTGTAAATGGTATAAATGACTTTAAAATACAGACTATGGAAGAGTAAAACAACATAGGAGGGTTATCAAGGAAGGCTGCTCTGAGAGGTAATAAATAAGCTTAACTCAAAGGCACAAAAAGAAGTCAGCCTCCCAAATAATGAAATAAAGAGTGCTCTGGGCAGTCAAGGGCAAGAGCAAAAATAGAATGCACCACAAACCAGGACAAGAGGTGCAGGGCACAGCCCACCACCTTCTGCAACCATTTTCACATTGGCTTTCTTCGGCTTTTCCAGATGTTGCTTCTGCCCACCATCTGCTCAGGCAGAAGGTGACCAAGCCTCAGGGGCATGGGCAGTGTCTGCTTCCCTGGCGCTGCAGCAGCCTCTGGTCACTAGCGGAAGACCCATTCCATCTGAAGTCAAAAATCTCAGAACAATCGCTTTTTCTACTGCATCCACTCTCCAAACCACAAGCTACAAGGAAAGAAACTAAATCAAGAGGAAGGTTTGCACGGAACCATTGTCGACTGGGAATAGAATGCCAGAGTTCCAGACTGAATTCTGCCAGGCTTCACTCTTTTGTATGTATGGTCTATTGCCTTCACTTGAAATTATTCTTTTCTCCCCGGGAGAATAAAAATCTTAGAGGAGGAAAAGACCTTAGAGATTTGGCTCTGCAGCTCTCTTAACAGCACAGCCAGGTACATGCCGATTTCCAACCTCCACATCCTGTGATCTACTGCACCTCACAGCTGTTACACATGAAACCTGCCTTGTCTTAGCTCCCAGGAATTTACACTACAATCATGCTAAGTAATCCGTTTCCGTGGATGTAGATGTGTATAGTATTTGTAAACATAATCTGTAAAATACAGGTGTAAAATGGTTGCATAAGTGATTCAATTTCCTCAGAAGAACAGCTATACATACCCAAGGAAAATGTAATGTTGCATAAGATGAAGCCAAGGTCTTACAGATTTTCTGCCTCTATGTGTATTCCTACCTCTGCAAAAGACAGAGATAGTTAACTAGTGATTGCCTTAGGAAAATGAGATACACTGAACATTTTTTAAAGATAATGCTGAGCATCTTTCCAGAGAATATGACTTGACAAGAGGCAAAAGCACGGGAGAGTTTTCTTTTTAAGTAATCCAAACACCAACAGCCAGCCACAACGGGAAATAATATGCAAGACAGAAATAAAAATGAATGATGACTTAACCAGGACAGTATTAGAAAGGGCACTGAGAATTGTAACTATGCCACTTATAAATTTTACTTCTTCCCGGAATCGAGGCATAAGCTATGTCTACACATATGAATTTAGCGTGATCTCATCATGTTATACATGATGATATACATCATGTTTCTGAGATTTCAAAAAAATTCTACTTTGGCCAGAGTAATTTAAATAAACATAGTTTATTTAATGACTCCAGTGCCATTGCCCATCTTGTTCATTACCTAATGAGTTCATCTGACCTGCCAATCCCCATTCTACCTCTCCCAGGACCAACATCTTCCAAAGTGTCTTCTGTGAGTTCCATTACAATTTCAATATATTTCTTAGGGGAAAAGAATTCCATGTTAAGTTAGAGAAATGTTGAATGAAACAAAGCTGCATGTACAGTTTCTGCAGAGCTTTTAGCAAAATGAGCTGCATTTCCCATATCTTTTGAGAAAAGAACACCTTTATGCATCAAGAGAGGCACCAGCATTTCTTGAAGCATAACTTGGGAACCAAACCCTAGGCACTCCAGTTAATCTGCAATACCCCAACCACAATTCATGGAATTCCTGTATGAAACAAAAATATTACTTTCATGTTGCAAAAATGTTTCACAGGACATGAGTCTGATATTATTTGCCACTAATGGTACAAAACTTTGTACTCTTAGAACGTTCAGAAGCAAGAAAGACATATCTTTTTCTCCTTGTCTGCCTCAAAGCTTGTTTCCTAGAACATAATAATTGAATCTAGTTTTCATATAGCCCAGAGTAGACAATAGCGACCTCATTCTCAATATTCTCCCCTTGTTTCTATTTTTTAATATCATGGGTTTTTTGCTAGTTATCAATAACAAATTCATGCTCATTGTGGAAAATTCACCAAACGACAAGAAAATTGATATAATCCGATTTGATATTCTATAAATTATTAAAGTTTATATTAAGTAATAAATACTTGAGAATAGCCAAGAAAATAATGAAACAAAAGAACAGGAGTAAAGGTAGCACAGGGGTTTGCCTCACCAGATATCAAAATATACTAAAAACTCACTGTGATGTAATTAATGTGATAGTGCAGAGCAATAGATAAGTAGATTATTGAGACCATATATCAAACCCCAAATATATCTAAGAAAATATGGGAACTTAATAGGTAATAAAGGAGTATTTGAATTCAAAGGCAAAAAGAAATGCTTTTTAAAAGGACAGATGGATATCAAAGAGAAAATAAAATTACATTTCTCACATCATATAAAAGATAAATTATAAATAGAGTATACACTTAATTTTATTTTTTAATAAACATATTAAACTTTCAGCAGAAAATCTATATTACATGTTTACAAGCTAAAGAAGAGGAGGAGACATTTTGAACCAAGACAAGAAACCTAAACCCACTAAGAAATAAATATTTAAATATATGTATGAAAATTTTTGTATGCCAAAATATAAAATAAAAAATCAATAGACCCCCTCGCTGCGATCTATTGAAAGTCAGCCCTCAACACAAGGGTTTGTAAAAAACAAAAACAAGAAAGATTTTAAAAAATCAATAGATTTGGCTTTAAAAAAATAATTCAAATGACAAACTAAGTGCATATATTTGTAATGCATAGGATTTTTTAAAAAAATACTATCAATCCTATAGGAAAACTGGCAAAATAGAAAAAGGCAATTTCTAGAAGAAAGAAATTTGAATAACAAAATTAATACCAATCAGATAAATTCACCTTAAAGGAGTAATAAAATACAACCTTATACCACTAATATTAGCAAATATGTTTTCTTTAATATCTATTGCTGTCAGAGTGTGGGATGGAAATGTAAGTTGCTCCAATCCCTGTAGAATGTGGGAAGAAATCTGGCATGAACAATTCAAATTTAACATACTCAGACCATTTAACATTGAATTTCTGATTTTGTAATATTTCCCACTCAAACAATTCCTCAGTGTGTGCAAATGTATCTACATAGATGATTTTTGCAGAATTATTTGTAGTGACAAAAAAATGAACTTTGCTTCCGTTAGCAAGAAAAAAATGGAAAATGCTTGGATCCTACATTAACAATGAGAAAAACTTGTATCAACTAAAAAATCACCACTTTTCTTGACCTCATCAGAGTAGCTTGAATAACCAGAGAGAGACGGGCCCTCTCAGGCAAGACAAGAGAGGCATTACTGACTTGCCTGGGACAGCACAGAGAGAGGCGAGGATTATTCTAGCTATCCTGGTGGGCTCCTTGGAAGGCTCCTTTCCATGGAACCTCATCAGGCGCTCACAAGAAACACCAGTGGCAGGACAGGGGGTCAGAGCGACCCTCCATGTGCCTGCTTTGCCTGCAGATATGTAGGAGGGGATTAGGTGCCGCTGAGGAAAAGGCACAGAGCCTTACACCCCTCATCTGCTACCACAGACATTTATCTCATGGGAAACTGAAGTCCTAAGCTTCAGAGGGCTAATAAATGCTGTTACCTGCTGGGTACACATCAAGGCTTATTGGGGCTAGAGGAGGGATCAAAGAATACAAAATAACTTGACTGCTAGTGGAAGAGCAAAAAAAATAACATAGGGCCCTAGAGCGTATGTCAGCGCCATTGGAGGTTACTTACCACTGGGGAACGTGTCAGAAATTCTCTTCTATTCAAGATTTTCCACTGATACAAAGGAGGCTTTGGTTATCATGGAGAGGAGAG
This sequence comes from Myotis lucifugus, assembly GCF_000147115.1. Lineage (NCBI taxonomy): Eukaryota > Metazoa > Chordata > Mammalia > Chiroptera > Vespertilionidae > Myotis > Myotis lucifugus. The sequence goes on from NW_005871074.1 coordinate 5,827,528, forward strand.
ACAGAAGGCTGAGAAAGCCCTCCCCTTGAGCTCCAGGCATGACGGGTTTGCCTAAGACTGAGGCTGGACCAGAACCCCCATCACCAGCCTGGCAAAGCACTGAGAAATGAGAACCGTGGTCTAGTGGTGCTCAGAGAGGGAAGGGAACTGGGAGACAGACCACCCTCCGTGCACGTATAGACAAGCATGAAAGGCTAGAATGTAAGGATAGAAAGTAAACGCTAAGAAAAGTCCTCTGACACAGCAGTCCTCTCCCTAAACACAAGGGAACAGCAGATTAACACTAGAGTATTTTTTTTCGATAACAGCTTTATTTATATCACTCACACAGCATACAATTTATCAATTTAAAGTACAATTAAATGATTTTTAGTACGTTCAGAGTTGTGCAGGCATCACCACAGTCAATTTTTCATTTCCATCACCCCAAAAGAAACTCTGAACCATTCAGTTATTATCCCCAATCTTTCCATTTCCCCCATGCAAGCTCTAAAACTCTACTAATCTTCCTTCTTCCTCTACCAACGTGTCTAAGCTGGACATTTCATATAAATGGAACCATATAATTTGTAGCCTCTTGTGACTGACTTCTTCACTTAGCATGACATTTTCAGGTTCATCTATGTTGTAGCATGTGTCAATACTTCATTACTACTATGGCAGAATAATACATGGTATTTTGTTTATCAGTTCATCCATTGGTGGCCATGTGAGTTGTATTCACTTTAGACTACAATGAACGATGCTATTAGGAATATTCATGTGCAACTTGTTGTGTGGACATATGTTCTCTTCTGTGGAGGTATAGACTTAGGAGTGAAATTGCTGGGTCAAATAGTAATTCTATGTTTAACTTTTTAAGGAACTGTTAAACTCTTTTCCAAAATGCCTGCCCCATTTCCATTCCCACCAGCAATGTATGAGGCTCCTAATTTATTCACCAACTTGACAAAACTTATCTCTCTTAGATTACAGCCATCCTAGTTGATGAGAAATGGTATCTCATCATAGTTTTGATTTCCATTTTCCCCAATGATTGATAGGGGACATCTTTACATATGCTACTATCCATTTATATGTCTTCATTGAAAAAATACCTATGTAGATCCTTTTCCCATCTTTAAGTGGGTTATTTGACTTTTTATTATTGAGATGTAGGAGTCTAGTCTTTTATATATTGTACTAGTGGCCCAGTGCATGAAATTCATGCACATTAAAAGGGAATACATTAGAGGAAATACTTTAATATTGCTATTTGCTCTTTCTCTATAATAGAAGTGTCCGAGATTAAATAAAATTAGTAAAATGTATATGAAAATCTCCCTTCTGTCAGAGTCTGGGGCACGACGCAGGACCCAGAGTCAAGTCCACGTCCACCCGTGTGCACCTCGAAATCGCGTGAGACCCAGACCTGGCTGGCCCCACCCCTGTCAAGCCCTGCAGGGTGAGGGACGAAGCCTCAGGTCTCTAGTCAAGCCTTGCTGGGCAGGGGGCGCAGCCTCAGGTCCCCCGCTTAATGGCCAGAATGACTCCACGAGGTATAGAGCTGCCTGACTCAGATCCTCAAAGAAAGAGTTTCGCCAGCCCTACAGCCCAGTTTGTCCACACCCATAAGCATAATGGCCAGAATGACCACTCGAAACTAAAAAATCACCAGTCACTATGAGGTGGGGGGGCGGCAAGGGGAACTGGATGACTGGTGGCAGTGGCAGGGTGGGACGAGGGCCAGCGAGGGGAACTGGGTGGCTGGCAGTGGGGTAGGATGAGGGCCAGCGAAGGGAACCGGTGGCCGGCGATGGAGGCAGGGTGGGACCCAGGGCCGGCGAGGGGAACCAGCTGGCTGGTGGGACCAGGGACTGGCGAGTGGGCGGAAGATGGGCCTGATCACAGGCTAGGCCTAGGGACCCTACCCGCACATGATTTCATGTGCTGGGCCTCTAGTATACAAAATAAGAAAAGATATAGCATAAATAAATAAATTACCACAGATTCAGGGAAATTCAAATTCTGGAGGAGTATTTTTTCCATCTTAGAAAAGTGATATTTAGATGGCATTAATCATTAGAACTAGGTTTATAATTTATTGATTCACATCTCAAATCTGTGTATTTTCCCCTCCATCAGAAGCTGCTCTATTCCTGTGTGGCACCATCATTTCTCACTTGCACATTGCAATAGCCTTCCAACTCATCTCTGATTCCATCTTACTCCTTCCCAATCATTCTTCACACTATAGCCATGGTAACCTTTTTTAAAAGGTCAGTCCTGCCTGGCCAGCATGGCTCATGGGTTGAGCATTGACTATGAACCAGGAGATCATGGTTTGATTTCAGTTTGGGGCATATACCCAGGTTGTGGGCTCAATCCCCATTGTGGGGTGTGCAGGAGGCTACATCTACCACTTTCCATTCATGCCTCCCTGATTTATTTATTTATTTATTTATTTATTTATTTATTTATTTACTTATTTATTTATTTACTTACTTATTTATTTATGACTTCCAAAATCTCAGCCACTGATTGTTTCAACACCCAAATTTCAACAGAAACATCACCATATCACAGCCTTTAAAGCTTCTATGACAATTTACAATATAAAGTTTCTTTAATGACCACAGGTTCTCTAAACCCAGTTTTCCTAGAGATAAAATTCTTTTAACTGATTTTTTTCCCCTCTCCTTAAACTTTTTAGCTGACACACTAAGTTGATGCAAGTCATGTGATGTGCTGGAATATGAATCTGCCATCCATCTTGATACATCCCAATTCAATGTGTCAGCTGAATTCATTTTCAAAAGCCCTGCAGCTCCACAAAAATTCAGCTTTTCAAAGTCCCATAAAATAAAAGATTGCAGGTTGGGTGTTAACTTTCTGAAACACCACAAGCAAGAAAAGGGACCCCCCTCAACATGAAGTGCCCCCTGCCCGTCCCTCATAATGGCACACACCACTCTCCAAAGATATCCAGGGCAGGGCTCATCCATCTGGGACAAGAAAAGAGATAGTAAGAGATTGCATACCAGTGTTCTGCAGTCCCAGCCACAGACATCAAAGCTGGCACAGAATGTAGCATTTGAGTGTAACCTGAGACTCCTTCCCTTCTACTTGGAGTAACAACCTTCTCTCTAGCCACCTAAAGTGAGAGCTGTGTACCTGACAAATGTACATTTATGTGTGTAGTGGAAACAAATTGTGAAATCAGATATTGCATCTCAAGTGTCACTACTGTCTCTGGATTTAGCTATAAGAGGTCAGTGTCTCCTTGCCAAAAAAAAATGCTTAGAATAAATATTTTTATTGTGTGATGGTTAATGTTACATGTTAACCTAACCAGGCTCTAGTGCCTAGATATTTGTTTGAATACTGGTCTAGATGTTGCAGTGACAGTAATATTTAAATGAGATTAATTTTTAAATTGGTAGACTTTGAGAAAAGCAGGTTATCCTCCATCATGTAGGTGGGCCTCGTCCAATCAGTAGAAGCCTTAAAAGAAAAAGGGCTGAGGTTCCCCAAGGAAGAGGGCATTCTACCTGCACTCTGCCTTCAGACTTGAGTGCAACATCAACTCTTTCCCAGGTCTCCAGCCTGCCGGCCTGTCATTAAAGTTTTGAATTTGCCAGCCCCCACAGTCATGTGAGCCAATTCATTAAAATAAATCTCTATCTCTCCTCACTCTCCTAAATCTATGAGACAGAGAGAGAGGAGGGAAGGAGGGAGAGAGAGAGAGAAAGACCCACATCTTTATGTATATCCTGTTGGTTCTGTGTCTCAGAAGAACCCAGACAAATGTACATGATGCTTAATGTTATTAAGGAAAGAAGGTCCAAATCGATACAAAGGGAAGTTAAATTTGTTCTTTTCATTTCCCCTCAACTTGTAAAAAATGAACCAAATTTGATATCAATGAACCAAGAAGCTTATGCATTTAATTATTTTTAAGAATCAATGCTTCTAAGAAGGAAAATATTTCCTCATTTTGAACCTACAAGGGAATATGTGACACTGGCCACAATGTTATACTTCATAGATTTAAAAGTTCCTCTCTCCTCATACAGGCTATTAAGTATCTTTTTCAGAACAAGTATAGAGAACACAAGCCTTGGTTGACATTTTGCACATTTCTTCTTAATAAAAATGTTTAAAATGTTGGGCTTAATACTTATTATCAAAAGATTTTTTTTTCAAAATAACACAAGTGGTATAGTTTTATGTCAGAGCATGTTTAATAAGCTTGATCCTTAGATGTGGGAGAAGGGAAATGCTTATTTGGGTGAAGTACTGTGTTTCTTATCAACAGGGCATCAAATCTGGCCACCCCCCTGCTATGCTTTCAGCAAAACTATGAAACAACAACAACAAAAACTATGTATAAAATGTATTACTTTTTTAAAAATTACAGTTTAACACAAAACTGCAAGCCATCAGTATACAAATGTGCCTGAGTGAATTATAATTTTACCACTTAATAGCCATATAATATGGGACAAGTTTTAATCTCTCTGGGCCTTTGTTTCTCACCCATATAGAGAAAAAAATGTATCTTTCCTCATGTTATTGTGCTGCTTAAAGGAGTTGATGCATATAAATCCTTGAATGTAAAAAGCACTCAATCCATTTGATCTTTATGTATAGTTAGAGAATTCAAGTTTATATTTCTGATTGTGTCTATATGTAAAACCAGTTGACATTAAGTGACACATCTGAATTCAGTTTAACAAACAAGAGTAGTTAATAATTATTAGTTTCAAACGATTTGTTTATTCTATACCTTTTGGCATCCATGCAATGGAGTTATCTATGTTACTACCTTTTCTGTGGATGCAGCCCTTTAATGGGAGACCTCTGATTCCTGGTATGATGGCAAGTAATTAGCCCTGCTACCTAAAGGATGTTCATGAGAAATTTTCTGAAAAATATTCCCTTGAGATTTAGTTTCTTTTCTGCAAGTATAGCAACTACTTGTAGGCAATTAGGTAATCTTTTTGTTCTTCAAATTCTTTTAATTAAAGTTTTCCATTAAAATACTTGAATATTTTTCTTTGTTCTTCCACCTCCAATCCCTCCCACTGTTATATTCCTAATAGGTTGCATTATTTCTTTACTTTAGTTTGCATCACCTTTGTTTACTAGAGGCCTGGTGCACAAAATTCGTGCACTCAGGGGCATTCCTCAGCCCAGCCTGCACCCTCTCGCAGTCCAGGAGCCCTCGGAGGCAGTTGGATATTCTTAGCGCTGCCAAGGAGGTGGGAGAGGCTCCCACCAACACTGCTGCACTTGCCAGCCGTGAGCCCAGCTTCTGGCTGAGGGGAGCTCCCCCTGTGAGAGCACACTGACCACCAGCGGGCAGCTACTGTTAAATAAATAAATTGAATCTCAGTTGTTTTTAGCCCATATTTTATTTATTGTCTCTTTAATTCATAACCAGACTAAATTCCTATTCTCCCCCAACTCTAAGGAAAAAATAAATCTTCACCTTTCCCCCCACTGTATTATTGTTATTTTATTTTATTTTTTTTTTGCTTAAGGTGGTTGCCATATGGACATGTTAAAAATTACATCTAAAATTATATGTATGCAGATGTTCCACAAATACTTGTTTTAGAGAAACGTTTTTGTTGCATTTTTTTTATCTGAAACTCCAGACATGTCCCATCTTTATTTAATGGAACAGTCTAAACCTTGCTAAAATTATAGCTTTCATGATTGATTACATCATTGATCAAACCAAAGCTATTCTGGCATTAACATCTGTTAATCAACCAGATGTTCTCTTTGTCTCACTGACTGAATAAGACATTTTCCCTGCTGGTTATGTACTAATGGGGAAGAGGTGGTTTTGTTTGTTGGTTGTTTGTTTTTGTTTTTGCAAAGGACTCTTCTCAGTACTGAAGGAGGGACAATATAAATTCTTTAAAAAGCAAAAATGTATAGAGTCTCTTTAGATTTATACTTTGGTACACTGGGGTTGATGTGCACAATTTGCGTTCTTCTCTGGGTTAATACACTATGAGTCACTTTCTGACATCTACTCCAGCCTTATTTTAAGGGAGTATATTTTGACTCCCTTTCAGTGAAACATCTGCATCCCACCCACCCAACCCTCCCAAAAAAGCTACTTGTAAACCAAAGATCTTTACCTATTTTTAACTCAATCTCTTACTATCCCTTTACTTGTCCAAGTAAAATTTCAGTATAAATATTTACCTCCTAGCAGCAATACAAAATCTGTGTGACTGATTCACAATCAGTATCTCTTTAGTTCCTGCAGGTTAAAAAAAAATTGTTCCAATAAATTTGATGTAGAAAACTAAAGAATGAGTGACGTCACCAAGATGGCACCATAAGTTGTTCCTGATTTCGCTCCCCCCACAAAATAACAACCAATATCTATTCAAGAACAGGACACCACTGAGAGGACCTTAGAACACAGGGGTGAGGCTAAAGCACCTTCCTGCACCTCAAAGACCAAGACAGACTACATTAGAGGAAAATCGCCTACATGTCGACACATTGCCCCTCCCCAGGACAGCACAGCACCACGTGGGAAGGTCTCCTGTGAGCCTCTGGCTCCTCCAGTGGGAAGAGTGAAGGCAGAGAAAAAAAACAGGCTCCTTGGCATTGAGGTCACTTTGTGGGCGCCCCTATTCTGACCTTGCACCACAGGGATTACACGGGAATCTGTGGGGCCCAGCCACTGACGATCTGACTTTGATGGACAAGTGGGGACAGGCTTGGAACGAACAGCACAGGCATCTTGGCAGACCAAGTTCACACCTGCATTCCTAACCCCAGCCAGTGGCTTTGCTCCTCTGTACAACCAAGTCAGGAGCACACTGACCAGGGAACTCCGCAGGGTGTAGAGCTGCCTGACTCAGATCCTCAAAGAAAGAGTTTCGCCAGCCCTAGAGCCCAGTTTGTCCACACCCAGGCAAGGTATTGAGTCAGAGCCCCTATACCCCCGCTGAACAGAGTGTCTTCCAGCCCCATCTGCCCAGAAGGGCAGGTGACAGTTCCTGGGAGCTGAGCAGCCTGGCACCTCCAGAACCAAGAGGCCTGTGGGTAGAGCTGTTTGACCCCAGAACAGAGCCAGTGCTGGATGTGGAAGCTTCCTGTGCTACAACACATGGACGGGAGGATTAACTCATTCCTAAGGGTGAAGGTAGCCCCTGGACCCTCCTAACCAGATAGTAGCCTGGAGTGTCCCCTCCCCTCCTGCTAGACAAGGGGTCTGAGACATAAGAACAGGAACAACACAGGGACGTCCGCTTTCACCGCTTATTCAACAACCCCACCCGCTGTGGAGAGAGTCTTCTGGCCCCATCCAACCAGATGGACTGGCAAAAACATCTGAAAGGGGTGCTTGAGCCTAGAGAGTGGCAGGCAGAGCTGAGAGTTTGCAGAACAAAGCCAGTGACCCTGTTTGGCCAGGATGCAGAATGACTTAAGACCAGTGGTTCTCAACCTTCCTAATGCTGTGACCCTTTAATACAGTTCTTCATGTTATGGTGACCCCCAATTTCATTGTTACAAATTGAACATAATTAAAGTATAGTGATTAATCACAAAAATAATATGTAATTATATATGTGTTTTCCGATGGTCTTAGGCGACCCCTGTGAAAGGGTCGTTGGACCCCCCAAAGGGGTCGCGACCCACAGGTTGAGAACCGCTGACTTAAGACAAAGAAGTTGCAAAATATTTTAGCAATAGAGGTCTAAAAGGAAAAGGGTAATGGATGTCCAATACCAAGGATTGGCCTTTGCATTGTGGGAAAGGTGAAAAGATATTCACAGTTTGGAGCTCCAGATTGTTTTAGCAGCAGGTAGCAGAGCAGTTTGGCCTTGGCTGTGTTCCCTCCCAACTTTCCTTGACCACTGACTGCATCTAATCCAAGTCCAGGTAAGCTGGACACAGCAAAGTAAGAAGAAAGCAGGACTGATCCTGACTACCCAAAGGTACTGCTGTTTACACCACACTCGAGCTGCACGATATCCTTCCTGTCACATTTTTGTTCTTACATCATCTCATTTTTATCCTCACAACAAACCTGGAAAGTAAGCATTATGACGTTGATTTCATAGCCAAGGGAACCGAGGCTCCGAATAGTGAGCCAGGGCACACACATTCTGAGGGAAAGCTGGAATTCTAACCTGGTCTTCAAATCTCGAATTAAGGGATTTGTCCTTTCTCTATTTCCAGAGTAAAGAAAGTGGCTCACTGAAGTGACAGTGAAAGGTCAGAAAGGATCAGGGCTAAACAAGCTGCCATTTCTCCTTCCTCTGTGTCACCGCTTTTCTCAGAATAACATACCCAGACCCCCAGACACACACTCAAATACACTCACTAATCCAAGATGCTAGAACCCTAATGGAAGACAGGATATTTCCAGAGACAGTAACCTGGGCATGTGACAATTGTTCATTCCTTGAATCCATGGAAAATAAGTAACACTGATAAATGCATGCTCACAAACAGCCCCTTTTTAAAAAACAAAACAACTCAGACTTGTGAGCAATCCTTGCCAGGCGGGACAATTACTGACCTTTCCTGAAGCCACACACAGTGTAGAGCTGTATGCATCTGTCTCACCTTAGAAAAATAACAAGGAGAATTAATAACAGCATTCTTGACAGTAGGAGGGGTGAAGAAACTTTGATTTTGAACAGGGAGTTGGCAGGCTTTTACCATTTTGAGCTTCCCATGCATTATGCTAATGACACAAAATTCTAGGGTTTAGAAAAGCTGGCTTTTCAGGCCAAGGACTCACAGAGAAATCTCTCCCTTTCCCAGGTAAGTTTCCAGCTGTAGCCAAACCCAACTGAGAACATGTCTCCTCCTTTAAACAAGCTGACCACAGACTCAGACAATAGAGAGAAGAAAGGAACCCATAAGGTCATGTGGCCCTTCCCACAGCTGAAAAGTATAAGAACTGCTTGTAGTTCAAAATCTGGCCCCTTCTCACCTTCCTATCTACTGTCCATCATAGATAAGAATTCTTCAGCCAAGTTGTCATATTTTAAAAATATCACATTTATAAAACTTTATACAGGAGGAGCACTTATAAACAGACTAGAGGCCCAATGCACGAAATTAGTGCAAGGGGTTCAGCCCTTGCAGCCCTGGCTTCATCCAGAAGGTCTTCTAGAAAGTCATCTGGACGGTCATTCCACTGTTCGGCCATCGGTTCTAATTAACATATTATGCTTTTATTATTATAGGTGCTATGGAAATTCCCAAAGCATCTATATCAAATTCAGCTACTTGTTGACACAAGATTCAGCCTACACTTAGTCTCAGTTTCTCCAAGATTAATTATTTTTTTGGACTTCTCTTAATTCTTCTAAAATGTGGTCATTGGCAGGTTATGTGGCCTTGTGTTTATAAAGTGTGTTGGCTTGGGGTATAAGAGTTGTGTTGTGTTCGTACAATAGTTCCCCCTTATCTAAAGGGGGTTCCAAGAACCCCAGTGGATGTCTGAAACTACAGATAGTACCAAACCCTAAATATACTGTTATATATATTCACTTAAAGGGAGCGTTTTGTAACTCTTCTTTGGCACGTCTATATTGCCAGCACCATTCTTCTTATGTTTGGGGGCCATTTTTAAGTAAAATAAGGGTTACTTGAACACAAGCACTGCAATACCACAGTTGATCCGATAGAACAGAGGGGTACTAAGTGACTAACAGGTGGGGAGTGTATACAACACGGACACTGTGGATAAAGGGACCAGTGGGACAGAGCAGGATGGTGGGAGATTTCTTCACAACACTCAGAATGGTGAGCAATTTAAAAGTTATATTTATTTCTGAAATTTTTCATTTAATATTTTTGAAATAGAGTTAACCATGGGTAAATAAAACACAGATAAAGGGGGACTATTCACAGCTCTACCAATTCTTGGCCTCCTTTCTTTTTTTAATTCTTTAATGTTTAAAGTATTACATATGATTCCTTGTTCCCCCATTGACCTCTCCCAACTCATTCCCACCCCTCACCCCTACCCTACCCCCCACATGCTCTCACCCACCCTACTGACTGTGTCCGTGAGTTATGCTTATATGCATGCATACAAGTCCTTTGGTTGATCTTGGCCTCATTTCTTTCATTGGTTTAGTGGAGATAAGGATAGCTAACGTTTAGGGTAATTGTGAAGATTACAAGAATAATAGAGGCAAAACACTTAGTACATTACCTAGGACTTTACATGTGCTTAATAAATAGTAACTATACAGATAGCACCACAAAGAACATTAAGGAATATATATTATACATTTTTAAAAGCCTCCTAAATAAAGATTGTAACAACTAAACTTTATTTTAAGTTCGTCAGAAAACTTTAATAACTTTAGAAATACTGACTATAGCTATAAAACCATATTCCTAGTCCAACTTATGTCTTTTCATCTGCTCAGTCCCCATCCCTGACTCCAATATTAGCTCTATTAGTTTAGCTTGTTATTGCTATTGGCTTGGAGGAACAAGGAAACAGCCAATGAGGACATAGAAGGCAAGACTCTCTTCACACTGTTCTTTTAATTTAACGAACTTGAATGTCTTGTACACTCAGTAGACAATTCAGAGCAATATCAGTTTGATTTCCGAAAGGGTAAGATTCAATGTTATAATCATCACATATGGAATACAGCTTCACAGACTTGAAAAAGAGAGCAAAGAGAGACTATAGTCCTTGTTTGACGTTAATTAAAGTGGTAGTGAAACCACCCATAAAACACTGTCTACAGCCAACTAATTCAACTGTAGCAAGGATGCTGATTTATCTTGCTTTTGGTGCATATATTTTTCCAAGGGTATTTTTCTACTTGAATTAAGAGAGAAAACAGTTCTGCTACTCAAATAAATGAGAGTGCCTCTTTGTGTGTGAAACATTACCAGGGACACTTAAAAGTGGAGATTTCAAAGACTTACCGCTTGCCTTTTTCAGGGTACCCACTGCAAGTTACAGGAAAAGGGAACAAAACTTGTGTGCCCTGTTTTATTTTCCCTCTGCATTTTTTTCCTTTAAACACATACGACGTTTAGAGATAGGACCATTCTCCATTATGTTAAGGCCATCAAGGATACAAACTTGATGCAAATTAAGCATTTACACGGGATAAATATGGAACCAGACTCTTCCCTAATCACCTCCTTCTCTTTTCCTACCATAGAATTATTTCAATTTATTTATCTTCCAAAGCCATAAGAATCTTTCTTTGCTTTTCCAGACCTCAAGTAACACTCCTTTCAAACTCATAGAATATGATGTGCCACTTATTTGCTAATTAATTACTACTTTTTTGATATTCTGTGTTATTGCTTACTACTATTATTTATCCTTCTGCTATTTAATTTCAATATGCATGTACTTTATCTCCTTGCTAGATTTTAAACTCTTTAAGCATGAAAAAATCCCTTGAGAAATAGTGGTCTGCTCCATATATTCTTTGAGTAATAACTCAAATTTCGTTTTGCTTTGTTTTAATCTTTAGAACACCCCGTGAAATATGCATGCTTTTACTTAGAGAAGTGGGTGCATTTGTTTTCTAGTTTAGTTCATTTAACTCTATGTTGTATGCTTGACCCTTGCTGTTCCTCACTTCTGTGATGGGGATCAAGGCGCTTAAAGCCAGCAAGGCTCACTGGGTGTATTTTGATTGAACAGGAACTATTTGGTGAGACAATAAGAAAGGGCATCATTTTGTGACTCACATTATTTTGCTCAGGACTTGACTGTCTGAGCATACATGGTTCTAGAATGGGTTCTGAGAGATGGCAAGGTTCACTCTGGAGTTTAAATGTCAAGGCTGCTGTCAACTCACAAAGCTTACTCTTCTGTACCCTCATATGGACAGCTATTGTTTCAGCCTTTTCATTGCGTTTACCATAACTGCTATCAGGAAGGACTTTGTTTCCTTAATGACTATATTCTTGCTTCAGAGTCTTAGGTTTATATATCATTTCAATGAGGAAGAATTGATAGAAATGAGGGCCTGCAGCTAGATCCTTGAGGCTATTTCGTTAAGATAAATAAATGACTATGGGAGTCATGTTTATATGATGGCAATGAACCTGCTCCCAATTTAGAATGAGAGAGCACATGGAAGAGAAGGAGAAACGGTCTCTGCTCCTTCCCATCAGCCCTGGTCTGGATTCTGCTTAGGAAACACCAAAATAAGCCTCCTGTCTTCCTTCACCACCCATTTTGAATTTGGGGCAAGTAAAGGAGGAATGGTCAATCAGAAGCAGAAGGTAAAATTAAAGTTATTCAATAGAAGATTGGACCACCAGTGTTGCTAGGTAGCCCTCTCCCATAACAACAACAAAATGGCAAAGGCTCCAATTGCATTTGGAATGAAAAGTGAAGGAAATTATCAGGATTCAATGTTTTTCTGAAATGTCTATAAATGGACTTAATTTCAACATCAACACTGCCGCAGCGCCTTGCTAAGCATCTGCTCAAGAGACCACCTATCCTCCTGGCATTCCCTTGCCTAGAATGTGGAGGACGGACAGTTTTCTATTTTGGCATGTCAGTACGCAGCCTGCTCTCCAAGGCCTCTGAAATCCTAAGCCAGAAAGTCTGTTTGCCAAATGAAATGCCTTAATTGAATGTTCAGAGCTCGTTATCTTTAAAGAGGTCTGAACTTCCTTCCCCATGACCACTGGACAGATGGAAAAAGTGGTCACTGCCACAGTTTCCAAGGGATGAAAATCTTTGTCAATATGTGTTAGTAACATGAAGCTTGAAATCCTCAGGCAGCATGTCTGTTCATTTAGTCGGCCCATCCCCTCACGGTCCTTTTTTGTGTAACAGAGTTCATTCCCAGAGCCAGCACTAAACTAACACACGATGACAGCTTCTCCTTCAGCTCAGATTGGGGAACATGCAATGTCAGGTTCAAAATGACGGAGCCATGTCCTATTGCCTCCTGTTCCCTAGCAGTGAGGAACACTACAGCCAAGCAGGAAAACCTGCCTTGAAGTCAATTTGCATTGATCCGGCCCCTGCCCTTTGTTACCGATAGGTGGAGCTGTTGCGATGCAGATCATTACATATATGCATGAACCTATAGTGTCTACAGACAGGAGTGTGTTAAGCTGACACCTGCAGGGACACGAAGGCCTCTAGCACATGGACCCTAGCACATCCTGACCAACAGCAGAGAGCCAGCCTTATTTCTGTCACCAAAACTGGTATTTATTTACTAAGCAGATGATCACCCATATGATTAAAACAGCATGTTTGAACAGGACCCCAAATTTGACCTATAATTAAATAAATCTAGGCTTCCCTTTAATCATTTTTTTAGATTCTTTTCCTTAAATGAGCCTAACTATAGTTTACTTCATTAACATTTTTTAAATATTCATTTCTTTTCAATTCCCTCAGCGAGTCCTACTATTTTGATAGTTTTGATGTTGTCTGTTTTAATATATGAGAAAAGGGATTTCATTCTTTCCTCCCCTCTTCACCCCTTACCTGGCTCTGTCTTTTTTGGTTTTGAGAGAAATACTGTCTAATGATGCCATAGAACACAGACAAGAACAGAAGCTCTGACTTCAGAAATCTGTCCATCAGAGACAAGGAAAAATATCAAAACCGGATCAAAGATTACATATGTGTGTGTATATAAAATCTCCCCTATGGAATTCATCTATGTTTTATTCATTAATGCTTTTTCATATCTTGTCAGAGAAAATGTAGCAACAAGTTGAAAATCACTTCTATCCATCTGAAATGCGTTGCTGATCAGCTAAAGAGAAGCTGTGAGGAAGTCAGTGCTAAATAAGGCCAATCGTCCTACCTGTCCAGTGACTGTCCATCTTTCTTTCACAATTGTGGGATCATTAACCAGTCAGTGATAGTAGAGCTCTGCTCCTGGAATTATGATCCCACAGAGAATTTAATATAGACCAGTACAAACTCTTCCAAATTCACAAGACATCTCTGAATTTTTAAATTATTTTTTTATTTTTTTGCTTTGCTGAAAAAAATAAGTGTTCCAAATTGTCCTGAATAATTTTGCTCATAATTCTGGCAAGCCATTAATTTCCAGGGACACCCAAAATAACTTCCCCCAAAATCATGCTGTTCCCCAAGAAGCACAAAAACTGAACTGCTTCCAGGAGCCAGCTCCATCCTCTCTACATGAGCAAGTGAAAACAGGCAAATGTTAGTTTCATAAGCCTGGAAGAACTGGGCAGGATGATGGTAAGCAGGGTGCACAGTGGATATCAACTGCAATGTTCCACATTAAAGTTATTGCCACTCGGTCTCAGCTCCAGTGCACCACGAGTGAAGCTGTTTATTCCTCCCAAGCTCAGTCTTTCTAAGGAGGGCCAGAAATAGGTCTAACGCATTCAGCTTAGTGTCAGCGAATCTAAAACCTAAGCTAGACACCATCCTAGGTTTCTCGGTATTCTTAAGGTATTCCATTAGCAAAGGTTCCATGATTAATATTTTAAAATATCTTGTTTCAGAAAATATGACTCTTTCTCTTAGGTAAATAATGTGTTTCTACTTAAGGGAAATGGGATGGTATCAGAGAAACTGCTCTGACACCTGGACACCCATCCCAAATGGAAAATTATTGAACCAGAAATTCAATATTATGAAAATCAATTCCTAAACCTCCTACAGCTAAACATTTTGTTCCTGCTTCCACCCAGGATATTATATGTCTCTCTAAATGATGTATTTTAAACTAATTCGTCATTTTCTTTTTTTATAAATGTATCTTCCATTTCTAAAGACAGGAATACTTGTAACCCAATTGAATTAATTTTCCTTAATAGCACATTTTTTAAGTCAACTGTCAGTCAGTGCAGGGTGTATCTTAGATGACTGTGGAGAATTCCCTCTATTTCTGATCTCTCTTCCTCTGCTCTCTACCTTCATTCTCCAAATAAAATATTAAAAATGAACAAACAAAAAACAGATGCTTGTTCACTTGCTATGCAAGCAAAATATTTTAGATCCGGAGGGCTAGTGAAAGATTATAGTTTATGTAATTTTCTTTGAATAATACATTTCCAAAGCATCATTTCAGAACACTCATAATGCACTGATTGGTCTCAGTAAATTTAATAAGTTCTTAGTCAAGGGTGAGAGGGGATGAAATTTTAAGGCTATAATTTTTCAAAGTGGTTCATCTCAATCACAAAACAATATTCTTAATACACTCATCACTCTCTAAAATTATCTTATCGATTTGTATACACATTAATTTTCTTTTTTACGCTTAATGAAATCTTTTCTTAAAAAAAGATATTTGAATAGGACCTGATACATAGACCCTCAATAAGTAGATTATAATAAATAAACAATGTCCCACATGTTCTGGCATTATGGATGGAAATAATAAAAAAAATTATGCCCTAGCCAGTGTGGCTCAGTTGGTTGGAGCATCATCCCATGCACCAAAAGGTGGCAGGTTAGATTCCAGGCCCATTGACGTTTCTCTCTCACATCCATGCTTCTCTCTCTCTCTCTCTCTCTCCCTCTCTCTCCCTCTCTCTCTCTCTCTCTCTCTCTCTCTCTCTCCTCTATCTCCTTCCTCTTTCTAAAATCAGTTTCTTATGAAATTACACATACACTTACCATATGACCCAACATATGTGGGGCCCAATAATCATACTTTCAAATGTGCATTAAAAAGCTACATTCACAAAAAATGTATGCAAATGTTTATAGCAGCTTTATTCATAATTGCTGAAAATTGGAAATAGCCAAGATGTCCTTTAACAGATAAATGGATAAGCTAACAATGGACCATTCAGACAATGCAATATTATTCAGCAATAAAAAGGAAGGAGTTTTGATGAAACTTGAATTCATTTTTGCTAAATGAAAGAAGACATACCCAAAAGCTTACATATAGTATGGCCTATTTATGTGACATTCTTGAGAAAGCAAAACTATGAGATGAAGAACAGATAAATATTGGTGGAATTTGAGAAGAAGGGGGCATGCAAATGAATTTATAGGGACATAGCACAGTTCTAATATGGCACTGGGGGGGGCATATACACGACTCTGTGTATTTGTCAAAATCCACAAAACTAACACCACAAAAAGTGAAATGTATTACATGCAAATTAAAACAAACAAACAACCTTGGCCGGCATGGCTCAGTGGTTGAGCGTTGACCTATGAACCAGGACATCACAGTTCCATTCCCAGTCAGGGCACATGCCTCAGTTGTGGGCTCGATCCCCAGTGGGGAATGTGCAAGAGGCAGCATATCAATTATTCTCTCTCATCATTAATGTTTCTATATCTCTATTCCTCTCCCTTCTTCTCTGAAATCAATAAAAATATTTTTTAAAAAAACAAATAAGCAAACAAACAGAAAACGTTAGGGGATCTCAGATGGACTACAGACTTTGACAAATGAATCTAACTATATTACAAATATGTCAGAAAATTGTACTGAAGGGGGCGGGCAAAAAAATAAGCTGGCCTAAGTAAATTTGGTAAACAATGGTTTGAATGGAAAACAAGAGAAAAGACAAAGAAAGAACTCTACATAAACACTGTACTAGAATTGGTAAGTCTATTTTTTAGTGTTACAGGTTAATAATTCTGAAATGAATTTGCATGTATACTAGAATTTAACAAATCAGTAAATACATTGTAAATAACAGGGGCCAAGTTTCTCACTGCTGAAGGAAGAAATTACAAAATCAAATGAAAGGTGGGTCAGAGTAAGAGATGTAGTATGAAATTTCTCTATATAGTTATCTCTCCTGTGTCTGTGTGTGTCTCTCTCTCTCTAAAAGAAAGGAGGGAGGGCAAGCATGTGTGTGTGTGGACAGAGAGAGAGAGAGAGAGAGAGAGAGGAGAGGAGAGGAGGGTAGGGAGGTATCGAAATATAGATTTGACTATGTACATGGAATAGTGTCCATACAGAAATATCCTCTAGTTCATACAGAAATATCCTCTAGTTCTATACAGTGAGAGAACCTAAAAGCAAAGCAATGACAGGCCAGCAGCAACAATCTAAATGCCATTCTCTGTTAATAGGAACCAAGGCTCCTTGGAGAAATAGTTAATTCTAGGGTCCAGGAAATACAAGATGAGCCTGGAGCATCTTGAAGTGCCAAAAATTAAAGAAGTGATAAATGTAGGTATCTCTGAAAGAAATACAAGCTCCCAGTGGACAGCACTGGAACAAAATAAAGAGAATATTAGATTACTAGAGGCCCGTTGCACAAAGATTCGTGCAATAGGCCTTCCTTCCCCTGGGTGCCAGCACTGGTTTTCCTCCGGCACCCGGGACCCAGGCCTTTGGTCTGGCTGCAGCAGCGAGGCTTGGCTTCTCTGCTCTGGCCGCAGCAGCAAGGCTTGGCTTCTCCGCTCAGGCTGCAGTGGAGAAGCCAAGCCTCTTCAGTCTTCAGTCTTCAGTCGTCTTCAGTTTTCAGTCTTCTTCAGACTTCAGTCATCCTCAGTCTTTGCTCCGTGCCTGCATATGCAAATTAACCACCATCTTTGTTGGGTTAATTTGCATAGTCATCTTGATTGGCTGGTGGGCATAGCAGAGTGATGCCAATTTGCATGTTTCTCTTTTATTAGTATAGATAGGACAAATCTATAATAATAAAAGCATAATATGCTAATTAGACCAGACAGCCAAACGACTTTCTGGACGTCCTTCCGGATGACCTTCCAGACAAAGCTGGGGCTGCGAGGGCCAAGGCAAGCTGCCACGGCTGCGAGGGCCGAGCCCCTTGCACAAATTTCATGCAGCAGGCCTCTAGTAGTAATATAAATGTCCGTGGCATGCTGAATAAATAAATGATAGAGTAAATAAACAAATATCCCTGATAGAAGAATCCCAAATAATAAAGAAATGAGGGAAATAGAAAAACACCATTAGATCAGCATAGTAATAATTGCTTCCTGCAAGAACTACTGATTGATTCTAAAATGAGTGAGCAAACTGTTAAGGAAAAACAGGATAAATGAATAGCTTCAAAGCTTTCCTCCCATCACACTTATTAATTGCCATCGTAACTTTTAATATATTCCTGGACATTCTTTGATACTGCTTCTTACAGAAGGTGGACCTACATTCTCCTCCCCTAAAATGTGGGCTAACCTTAGTGAATGACTGAATAGAATATGAAAAGGAAAAAAAAATAATGACAGTAGAGAAATCTGGCAGACAATGGCTTACTGAAGTGTTTGAGGCTACATCGCCAGTAACAAGTCACGATGCTAACATGCACCTCTGCTGCAATGTGATGATAAGGGCACTTCATCTCTTTAGTATTCATTCCCAAACTCATAACCTCCATTTAATCATGAGAAAACCTGAGACAAACACAAATGGACATACCTCTGCAGAATACTTATCCAGTACCCTAGAGTGTCAAGGTCACACACCAAAACAAACAAAAAAAGAAAGTAAAGGAAAGAATGAGAAATTGCCATAGGTTGGTGGAGACTACAGTGATGTGATAACTAAATGCATTGTGGAATCCTAGACTGGATCCTGAAACAGAAAAAAAAGGATCATATTTGGAAAACTGGAGAAATCCAAAAAACACTGCAGTTTAGTTAATAGTATCAGACCAATGTGAATTCTTAGTTTGGATTAATGTACCATCCTGTATACTAAAAGGCTAATATGCAAATTGACCAAACGGCAGACAACTGGTAACTATGATATGCACTGACCAACAAAGGGCAGACGCTCAATGCAGGAGCTGCCCCCTGGTGGTCAGTGTGCTCCCACAGAAGCCAGGCTCGCTGCTGGCAAGCGCAGCAGTGGTGGCAGGAGCTTCTCCCGCCTCTGCAGCAGCGCTAAGGATGTCTGACTGCCAGCTTAGGCCCACTCCCCTGCGAGAGGGTGCAGATTGGGCTGAGGGACCTCCCCGAGTGCACGAATTTTGTGCACCGAGCCTCTAGTGATTATATAAGATGTTAACATTAGGGGAACCTGAGTGGCTCTGTACATGGGACTCTGCACCAACTTCACAACACTTCAGTACATCTGAAATCATTTCAAAATTTAAAATGAAAAACAAGTTAATTAATAATAGATATCCAGTGGATAAGGAATCCCCAAACTGACCATGGATACCATGGTGAGCTTGGATGTTATCAACAGGGGAGCAGATTAGAAGTTGGGTGTTGAAGGGTGTTTAGGATTTAAAGATTTAGACATTAAGAAGCAAATGCAAGATGAACAGCGTTGTAGCAGCTGAAATGTACAGCTGGGTTAAGAAAGCTGTGAGTGAACCCTTCCAACTAAATCTTGGGCTGGGGAATAAAGGAGGGCAGAGTTAGCAGGCCTCTCTTATTACAGAAATAATGGTTTTGCAAGGTAATCATCTTATTTAATTACTTGCAACATTTATATTTCTAAATGAAAATATCTTCACCCTTACTTCTAGATAAAAGAGTGAGTTCCGTGCTAAAATCCAGACATTATCTCATTAGTGTGTATAACTAGTAAATACATAGTGTTGGTTGTGATCTGGTTGAGGGCATTTTTCAGCTCTCATTGAATTCATTACTGGCCAAAACAGTTGATAAAACATCTACTTAAGTCATTGTGTCAGGAGGAGGTAGGGTGGAGACATTAAAATCATTGAGTCTGATTGAACTCTTATTGGGCTAGAACAGTGAGAAATGATGTGGGCTCCCCTGCATCGCTAACTTTTGTTGACATTTATCAGTCAAAGACCCTCCCATGTGTCCCACAGTCACTGTCCTCAGGTATTGGCTGTTTCCTCACAAGATGGTATCCAGTCAAAAGTCTTGTCATATTTGTGCATGAGTACTTGAGTCATCTTTGCTGGCAATGTTAATAGTGTCTCCTTGTGATGCGACGTTTATAGTAGTTGAGGAGTCTGCCTGGAATGACCATGGCATTGTGTATTTCAGATCCCCTGTGGGCCCGCCTAGAAAGCTTCTACAGCTCTCCAGAGCTCTCTGTGGCCTTCTGCAGTGGAAACCATCATTGCCACTTCGACATTTTATGAGAGAAATACAAAGCTGGTCCTCTAGGGCCACGGTTTTCAACCGGTAGACCACAACCATTTTTTAAACAGGCAGTACCTGACTATTTAGTCAGAGACACTGACTTTTTTCCTCTTAAATTGTCATTTCTGAAAAAATGACAACTGCCAACACAATAGCCATTTGGTGTGAATAAATCAAAATTCTACCTATTTTTTGTCAGATTGGCAAAAAATATATTTTTCGGTTCCACGGAATTTTAGTAATTAGTTTATGTGTGCCATGAAATTAAAATGGTTGACAATTGCTGCTCTAGGGAGCTAACATGCTACTTAGTTGAGGTTTGACTAATGATAGGAACTGCAGAGAAAGCATGGAAGCGAATTTCCCTCACTATGTTGGTTTCATTGGCAATCATTAAAATGCCTGGCAAAGTGTTTCCAAGTATCAATCTCACCATCCAAATGCAAAAACATATTCACCCCCCTCATTGCAGTCAGTCCTTATACACACAGACACCCCCCCACACACACACACACACTACACACACACACACCACACACACCACACACACACCACACACACACACCACACCACACACACACACACCCCACACACACACACACCACACACACACACACACACCACCACCACCACCACCACCGACCCCCCCCACACACACACACATACACACACACTTCTTTGCCCTCATTACAGGGAACCAAGCCTAAAAAACAATTGTCAGCTTTTGGAGAGGAAAATTCTTTCTCTCCTGCTAGTAATGAAAAGTGTAAAAATGTGCCCATAAAACCTCTGTCTCCTAGGAATTTACTGCTGCTCAAGCTAGGAGCTCACTGGTAACAGATGACTGAGGCGGGGG
The DNA here is from genome assembly GCF_000147115.1 of Myotis lucifugus. Lineage (NCBI taxonomy): Eukaryota > Metazoa > Chordata > Mammalia > Chiroptera > Vespertilionidae > Myotis > Myotis lucifugus. The sequence goes on from NW_005871074.1 coordinate 5,848,380, forward strand.
AGGCAGCCTCTCCACGGCTTGAGGTGTCTCTATCAAATCCCACGTGAACACATGGACGGTGTGTGACAAAGTAATCCTGGAAAGCGAGTCTTTGTTTTGCACACCTCCTCAGTGTGATCAAAGATGAATAACTTTTAATGATTCTACTTTGGTTCTTACAATTAATTACGGCCTAGTCCAGAGAGCTCTGAAGATTAGCCCCTGCCTGACAAGGGTGTCTATTGTAGAGGCTGCAGGAAGGCATTTCCTAGGATATGGACTTAATTAAACTGAAAATACAGAATGTCAAGGTTAAAACCTTAGACTCACAGTGTGGTTTGATCCAGAAAGGGGGAAAAATGCCTGTTAATCCTTGCAAAAATTAATGTGCATAAGAATGTGAATTTGGTGCCAATGAGGGATCCCAGACAGAGTTCCAGAGGCCAAGAGAAAGGCCAGGCAATTGTCACCATATCCCCAGTCCACCTGGCAGCTTGGCCCTGTCCCAGAAGTGCCCTGTCCTCTACACAAAGCGGCATGATGCTCATGCAGACCGTGGCATTACTGTGCAGATTCAGACAAAATCTTCTTTACAGGAGTGGTTTCCATCCTGTGGACACCCCAGCTTCAGAACCATGCCTCGGAACTGAATTTTCTTCGCTCTTTGGTGCTGCTGAATTTGCCTGCATGAGTTCTCCCAGTTCTCCCCACGCTCTCAGATCCTTTCTCCTTGGCACACCTATCCCCAAAATTCACTGGAACCTGAATCCCTAAGAAAACGGAGACACCAGCCTCTTTTTCATGCATGGTGCCAAACAGAGCAAAAACTGTCTGCTCCTACTCATATATTCTGTTTCATTTCGACAAGAAAGCACACTCCTCTGTCTCTCTCTGACACACACACACACAGCCACACAGCCACTCACAGAAATCTTTTTACTTTCAAGGCATGATCAATCGGAGGGTACACTGCTGGGGAGAGTTGCCGAGTGGGTCTCCTGCATCTTGAAGGCAAGAGAAACTGGCAAAGCTTTTCCTGGATGGACCAGCAGCGTGGTCGGCATGAAGCCTGATTTCAGACACCAAGAGAGGAAGTGAGTGAGCATGGCTCAGGGTGAGTTGGTACCCATAGGCACATCACCAGCCAGACAAGGCGCAGGTTGTCCTGACATGATAGCTTGACATTAGATAAACAGATGCACAGATGAGAAATCCCCGAGGAAAATAATTGCACTTTGAAGAGAGGGATAGTGTGACATTTCTGGCTCGCCAACCGCCTTTTCTAAGAAATCACTCTCTAGCCTCAAAGAGTCTGGGAGTTAAAGTCAGATAAGGTTAAGGGATTGTATTCTCTCTAAAGAGAAAAAAGCAATAATCAAACAAAAAAATGTTTAATAGAAAAACAATGCCGTGGTTTCTTTCACACCTCAGATGAGAACCTCAAAAAATCAATTTACAAAGAAGGTTGCTTTTCTTGTGAAGTAGGAACTCTGCCGATGAAAAATTCTCGTCTTTCACTTCAATTTCTGCTGCAAAACTGAGCAGCATCTCAGTCGATGTTCTTGAAAGCTCCCCCTGTTAGGCTAAGGGTATATGATGCCCAGGGTTTGTTTTTTTGGTGTGTTTTTTTTAAATAAAACTATCTTTTCCTGTCTTCTGCATACCCCTTCCATTTTCTCCTTCTGGATACTTAGCAAATACAAGTAAGATTTGTGCATTTAAGCAGACTTGGCCACCAAAGCCTCTTCAGGCATCATGCTCAAGTCTAACCTCAACCATTTCGAATTCTTCTTAATGAAATCATTTTCTTTGCTTCAAAAAAAATGAGTATCCAGCTTTGAAATGTGATAACTCTGTTATCTCAGCTCAGTACAATTACCCTTTCAGTAATCAGTGATTACCCTCTTTTAACCTTTAGTTCTATCTTGGGCTATAGGTAAAGGATTCAAGAAAGTCAGAGGAATGGGTGTTCTCACTCTCCATGAAGCAATTTATTCTTAAATGTGCCTTTCAGGTGCACCCTCTCATCCTTTCCCACTGTGTTTTCTTTATTTGGGTGGCTTTCTCTTCACTAGCCTTCTCATTTTGGAAGAATGGTGTTCAGAATGAAAAAGTGATTTTCAGAATCAGGAGAACACTATCTTTTTATTCAAATATATTTTTATTGATTTCACAGAGAGGAAGGGAGAGGGATATAAATCAATGATGAAAGAGAATCATGGATTGGTTGCCACACTAAGAATCGAGCCTGCACCCAGGCATATGCCCTCACAGGGAATTGAACCATGACTTCCTGGTCATAGGTTGACACTCAACCATTGAGCCACACTGGCAAGCCAACACTACCTTGTAAATGGAAGAGAAGATGTGTGTGCCGCACTCACACTCCATCCCTTGCTATTTTGCTTCTTTCTCGTCCTAACCATATGAGAGCATCACCATTGATCTCAAGTTACCAGGGAAGAAACTGGGGGTTCCGGACTTATGTAACTTATGCATGCCAGTCCAAGCTTCTGTTATTACAGAGCCTAACTCCCTCTTCTGCACTGACCTATTCCCCAAGGTCATTAAATGGGTGCATGAGAACTAGCAGAAAAGACCTAGGAAGTCTGAAACTGGGTCATTTTTATATGCTTGCCTTTCAAATGAAATAGTAAGTCCTGAAAAACAACATTTGTATTGTCTAAGCTTCAGTATGTAATAATAGTGTTGTAGGGTTTTTTTAATGAGCACTAGTATTGTACACTATATCAGTTAATGTAAAATAATATGTCAAAACTAATAAATGTATATTTTTTTTCTAAGAAAAAGACAGAGAACTTTACCCCTCATTAGCATTTTCTGGATCTTTGATAAAAATTCCTAAGAAGAGAAAAATAGTGCTGAAAGACAGACACTGAATAGAAAGAACTGGGCCTTTTAATTATCCAAGCTGAATGGAATTTTAAAAGCACATCATGAATGATGAAAAGTATTTCCTTTCCTGTTGGTAAAAGAAATCCAAATTTAATATTAAAAAAACATATAAATCCATCTTATATTCGTAACAAGAGCAGGAAATATTTTTAAATATTAACTCTTTGTGTAAGGCATTTATAAATATACTGAGATCAAATGGCAAAGAATCATTTATCACCTACAAATATAAATATAATCTCAGCATTTTATCCTTAAAAATATAACTTGTCTCAGCATCTTATCATTAAAAGTCCAATTCATCCAACTCAATTTATTGACAGTGTGAATTAAAATTCTGTCTATGAAGGAATCAGAATCGTATACAATGAAATCTGTACAGCAATAAATCATAACATCTAACTGAATTCTCATTTTTAGTCTTTTTAATTATAATACTTTTTATGGGAAGTAATTATTAGAGTACTATTAAAAAGATCAGCTGAATATCATACCAGTGTTAGAAATAAATGATATAAAAAGTAGAAAGGAAATAGTTTTATAATGCATACATCTAGTTTGAATATAGAATGTGTGTGTTCTATATCAGAGGTTGGCAAAATACACTTACGGGCCAATATTCTGCCCTATTTGGTAAATAAAGTTTTATTGGGACACAGCCAGACTCACTTTTTACAATGTTTACGGCTGCTTTCATGTACAAACAATGGCATAATTGAGTCATTGCAATAAAGACAGTCTGGCCTGCAAAACCTAAAATGTTTGTCATTTGGCCCTTTACAGAAAAAAGTTTGCCAATCCCTAATCTACATGTGACACATAACTACTTAGCAGTTTTTGTGGGATTTTGTTTCATTAAGGATCATTCCTGAATTTGTTGCAGCAACAAATTCTGAAGTTAATTCTGTAAGTTGATGAACAGGTAAATTCATATACTTGAATAAATTCATATACTTGAATAAACCCTGTGATTATGTTTTGGTTCAACATGATGAAACTGAGAAGTTAGTATATATAGAGATGTATATGAATATGTAATTCATACAGACATATAAATCCTATAAATATACCTAGTGATGAGTTATATAAGCAAATATTCACATATATAGGCAAATGTTTGTGTAAACTCTTGGGGGATTGAAAGTTGCTCCTTGCAACCATGAGGCCTTGGCCTTTCTAGGCCTCAGTTTCCTCACTGATCAATGGTGATAAGGATAGTCATAGTATCGCTTGCTAGCATAATACTTCTAAATAAAGATTAAAGTAAATGAGTGCTTAGCAATTGCCCAGCACAGAGTAAGCACTTGATAGATGTGACGTCACTAACATCTTCATTACTGTCGTAGTATTATTGAGAAGCCTTGCCCACAAGCAGGCACCTCTATCCTGAGAGAAGGTAGGTGATCTTTTCTATAGAAAAGACTAGAAATCAGTATCAGAATATTAACTTTGCCATCCAGACAACCAGTATGTAACACAAATGGATGTGCTTATCAAAGTGCTGGCAATCTGAACTCCAGCTTCTTGTCAGAGCATAATCATAATCTAGATTAGCTCTTACTCAACCCCTGTGAAAAGAAAATGCAGATGATTGGAACGTGTCAAGAGTAGTATGAGGCACATGCTAATCATCCATTCTCATGGGCTTCCTCGAGTTTGCTGGTAAAGAGCACAGATAATGTGGGCTGCATGGCCTTCATCTTGCATCAATCTACCAGGGAACATCTGGGGAGATCACAAATACTAGCTTAGCCCTATAGAAAATTGCTCTATTTGGTGTTTTTTTTATTTGTTTGTTTATTTACATCCAGTGACATTTGGGTCTGCTTTTTTCTGATACCTCTTACTGTTATCAGCGCAACCTGATGCCAGGTGATAGTTTATTGGACCTGGTTTTGGTTTCTCTCTTATACGGCTTTTGTCATCTTCTATGTATTTCATCGTCTCAGTGTTCAATTCTGTTTTTCCTTTACCACCGGAAGTGAATAGGCTTAACTCACTGCTTCTCCAGCTCCTGCCAATCTTTACCCCTTTGCAGTATCAGACCAGATATAGTCAAATACTTTCACTGAATTAAAATCTAACATGGCATCCTTATTTTGTTTTAGGGTCACTGTAAGAAATGTCTTCATGAAGTAAATTTTTGCATCTTCTAGCTCATTTTCTTTTGAAGGATTTCTTTTGTTATTAACCAGGAACTCAAATGTCAAGATTTGTGTTAGGTTGTTATGCACAGAATTTAGTGCCAGAAACTGTATCTTCTACATAACTGAAATACATGTTTTTTTTCAGGCTATGAAGGCAATATCAGCATTTCTATATATCTATATATCTATCTTTCTATCATTTATCTATTGGCTTAACACCTGGAAGTTTACACTAAATGTGACATTTAAGTGTACTGTTTAATCTAAGTTTGTATGATAATTTTCATTTCATTTTCTACAAAATTACAGATTTCTTTTTTGGGACCTAAAGAGAATGTAGGGAAAAAACCCTACATATATACATATACATGTATATAAATATATTTTTTTATTTTTATGTGCCATGATTTTTGAATAGTATTCTAGAATTAATAATTACACTTAAAATTTTAGTGAATTGATAAAGGCATACCTATATTAATAGCTATCTGAATTTTTCTGGAATCTTAATTTAACAAATTGTCTAATAACTTTGATAATCTCCAGTAGGAAGTAAATACATTTAGGAACAAGCTAAAAACCATATAGAGAATGGGGTTGGATATTATTAAATACAATGGATATTGAATTAGTTTCTCACAGTAGTCAGTGGGGTTTGTTTTTTGTTTGTTTGTTTGTTTGTTTTCTTTTGTTTTGCTGTGACAAGGTTCCTCTAGAAGTTATGAATCTCTCAATTTTGTGCAAAAAAGTTGTTATTGAGCTATAATTGCCATAAAACATTATGTTAGTTTCATGTATACAACATAATGATTCAATATTTGAATACTGTGAAATGATGACCACAAAATGTGTAGTTAAAATGCATCCCCATATATAGTTACAATTTTTTATTGTGATAAGGACTTTTAAGGTCTACTCTCTTAGCAACTTTCAAATATGCACTAGATTATTATTCACTATAGTCACTATTCTCTACATTATATTCCCGTGACTTATTTATTTTAAAACAGAAAGTTTATACCTTTAACCCTCTTCACTCACTCCTCTGGCAACCACCAATCTTTTCTCTGTACCGGTGAGCTTGGGGTTGTTTTGTTTTTAGGTAACACATGTAAGTGAGATCATGCAGTATTGATCTCTCTATGTCTGACTTATTTCACTTAGCATAATGCCCTCAAGGTCTGTACACATTGTTTTAAATGGCAAGATCTGATTCTTTTTTATAGCTGAATTTATACATTCTTTATACATTCAACCACCAATGAACATTTAGGTTGTTTCCATATCTTAGCTATTGTAATTAATGCTACAATGAACTTGGGGATGCATATTTTTTTTTAAATCTGTTTTTATTTTCTTCAGACAAAAACTCAGACATGGCATTGCTGGATTATATGGCTTTGAGGAAAGGAAGCTCCCTACTGTTTTCCATAGTGGCTGTACCAATGTACATTCCCACTAACAGGGTTCCCTCTTCTCCACATCCTCACCAACACTTGTTTCTTCTCTTTTTCATAGTAGTCATTTTTACAGTTGTGCAGTGATATCACATCAGGGTTTTGGTTTGCACTTCCCCGGTGGTCAGTGGTGTTGAGTGCCTTTTGATGTACCTGTTCACTAGCTGTATGTCTTCTTTGAGAAGATGTCTATTCAGATCTTCTTCCCATTTTTTAGTCAGAGTGAGATGATCTTGTTTGTTTTGCTATTGAGTTGTATTAGTTCTTATATATTTTGGATATTAACCCTATCCGATACATGATTTGCAAATATTTTCTCCCATTCAGTGGGTTATGTTTTCATTTTGTTGACTGTTTCATTTGCCACACAGAAGGTTTTTTTTGTTTTTAATTTGAAGTTGTCCCCCTTATTTGTTTTTGCTTTTATTGTCTTTGCTTTTGGAGTGAGATTGAAAAAGTCATTGCCAAGACCAATACAATACATATTTTTTATTGTGAAATTCTTCTTTATTTCTGTGCTTATGATTTACATATAAATTGGACATAGTATCAATATACCATACATTCTCAATAAATAATCATTAGCTTTAAAATGTATGTGATTATTCCTCAGACATGTTTGGAAAAAAAAGAACTCCTTTGTAAAAATGCATGTAGATAAAAATCAAGTGATTTAAAATCTGTATATTGTTATAAAAATCCATTGATGTGGTGTATCAGTACTTTAACAAAGATATAAAAGTGAAATAATAGGCCTATAGCGACTGTTGCATAATGTGGGGGAGGGGCTAGCTCTTGGGAAATACAAAACATGTAATGCATAGCATGCTTAGAAAAGATAATAATACGTTTTGTGGCTTAAAACAAAAATTAATATTATCCCTCATGGTTGTGAGAGTTGGCTGGGCCACCTGGATGTTTTATGTTTGGCCTCTCATTCTGCTGCAGTCAGATGGCAAGGAGGCCAGTCACCTGGAGGCTTTCTCACTTATCCGTGGTGCCTGGGCTGGGAGGACAGAATGCCTGGGGGCTAGATGGGCACGTCTTTCTCACTCTCACTGTCTCTCCAGGCAGCCTTTACACACTGTGTGTGAGATTTGGGGGAGTCTAACCTCTCACCCAGCAGCTGGATTCCCCCAAGCAAGTGTATCAAGAGCTTAAAATCATTTTCAAGAGATAAAATGATACTAATAGTTAAAATTTCGCCTATTCCTATGCCAACTATTATGAATATATTTCATTTCATTCTTATAACAGCCCTGTAAAATGGAGTACCATTATTCCAATAGTAAAGATGGAGAAATGGAGACTCAGATTTGTTACCTAATTGCATCAGCCCACATAGCTATAAAATGGTGAAGCCAGCTTTTTTAAAAAAATCCAATTCAGATCCAAATTGTTCTCTCCCTAAAACCCACATCCTTTGTCCTATGCTGAGCCACCTCATTAAAGCATGAAAAGTTAAACGGCAATACCAGAGATGAATAACAGTTCGATACACAATATAAGGGATGTCATAAATCCCACGTGATTAATAACCAAATTAAAGTACAGTTGCCAGCTACTCCAGGAGTCCAGCAGAGGGAAAATACTCTAGGAGCTAGTGTTTCTGAGGAGCTTTCTTAGAAGAGAATATATGATCTAAGTGTGACAAAGTTTTGTTAGTCAACTAAAGATAATTCAATAAAATTTACACTTTATTTTTTGTTCATCAGAAATTTGTACTTACCTCAAAATTCCGTGGCTGTATTTTTCCTTTACATGATATTAAAATTCCAGGTCTGTAAAAAGGCAGAGCAGATAGAGTTTTCTTTAAGTGGCTTAGATAATAACTCTAGATATTTTTGCTGATTTCCTTTTTACTGTGTTAGATTATACGACCATTATTATTTAAGCCTAAAAGAGAGTCCAATCTGCTGATTAAAGCAGGAAGAAAGGACTTTCTCATTAGACAAGGCAGTTGTACTTTCCTTTATGGGGAGAATGATGATTACAATGCTAAATTGATGGAATATTTCCCTGCTGGTTACAGACAGGGAGATGTGGGCCGTGTGCAATCCTAAAATTCACCTCAAACTTTGCCTTATTCCTGCTGGCTATGCCACTGTCAAGTTTAGGGCTTTATGTTTGTGTTGGCTCTTATTTTCTCCTGCACCCTCATCCCTAGAGGAAGCTTCTGGGAGGGACACTTTCAACAAGTGCAGATTCCAAAGATAGAGGGAGAGGGAGAGAAATGATGCATGCTTATGTGGGGTGTGCAGCAGATTCGTCTTCATGCTGATTAAATTGCCCAATCAAGTAAAGTGGATCCATGACAAATGAGGCAGTTGAGCCCTGTAACAGCTTTGCAAGCTGAAGTTTCCCAGAACTCTCAGTGTTTCTAAAGCAGAGGTTCTCAACCTGTGGGTCGCCAACCTGTGGGTCCCGACCCCTTTGGGGGTCGAACGACCCTTTCACAGGGGTCGCCTAACACCATCGGAAAACACATATATAATTACATATTGTTTTTGTGATTAATCACTATGCTTTCATTATGTTCAATTTGTAACAATGAAAATACATCCTGCATATCAGATATTTACATTACGATTCGTAACAGTAGCAAAATGACAGTTATGAAGTAGCAACGAAAATAATGTTATGGTTGGGGGTCACCACAACATGAGGAACTGTATTAAAGGGTCGCGGCATTAGGAAAGTTGAGAACCACTGTAAAGCTGACACCATTTGCTAGATAGGAGGGCCATAAAGTCTGGGTAAAGTCTACACACAAGTGTTGTCCAGATCTTTCTCTTCCTAGGCTTACAGATGTTTCAGACTTCTGTGGTACCATCCACAGTTGTTTGGCTAAATACAAAGAGTAATCCAATGATACTGCCAGGCACCGCGACTCCAAGCTGCTGGAGGTAGTGATATAGGCAAAGCGAGCAGATTCGTCTAGGTATCTAAAGGTAGAGCTTGTCTGCATTGTTGCTGGGTTTTTTCCCCATAAATAAATATCTTTTGAATGTCTGCCTGCTGCACATTTTACAGGCAAGTGATATCAAACTCTTGCAGTTGGTTTCCTATCCAAGTCGTGCTCTGTAACTTGCTTCTGTTCTTTGCTCTGTCATTCTTCACTTGCCTTACTCTGCTTACCTTCAAGTTTCAGCTCAGATATTTCTCCTCCAGGAAACTTTCCAAAGCCTCATCCAATGTCACACACACTTCTATCATGTCCCTGAAATAGTCCATTGGAGGCATCTGTATGCCATGTCTGGCTCCATAAACTCATTGAGAATAAAGATCTTTTTTTAATGATCATTTCTTATTTATCCTTGTATCTCCATGCCTGACTTGTAGTGTCAGCTCAGTTGTATTTGTTGACTTGAACTGAAGAATGGGAAGAGTCAGGAGTTCAATGAGGCCAACAAGGGAGCTGGGTGTCCCAGGCACTAGCAATGTCTTCTGAGTCCCGTAGAAGGAGTTTCTTGTACAGGGATTTTGTTCAACTTAACTCCATAGTGCCTCACAGAACTACAACTCCATTTTTAATTTTTTTCTGAAGTTCAAACCTGCTATAGAAAACATAACTGGGAGGTTCTGACAATTAATTGGGTCTGTCCCACTTCCCTTAGGAGTCAGGGGAAGAGCCAAGAGGAAAAAGATAGAAAACAATGCAACCAGAGGGGTTTCCTACGTCTCAGAGCTGGAGTGGGAATTTCTGATGATCCCCAGAGAAGCACTGATTCCAGGAAAGTAGACAGAACAGAGGGATACCAAACTGAAGACATGTGCCATCCTGGCACAGGAGGGAAGACAGCAAGCCAGAGGTTAAGCATAAATGGAAAGGAATTCAAGTTAATTTCCTAGAAGAACTGACACTATTGGAGATGTGCTTGGATGTGTGAGATTTTAAACAGCCACAGGCTAAATGGGAGTGATGCTGGCTGCCTTGCCGTGCTTTCCAGAGATCTGCAGCAGACGCTGGCCTGCTCCATGGCAGATCGGAAATGAGAAAGCCTAGAATGCTGGCTGGTCCTGTGAGTGATCCCAGTGCCAGTCAGCAGATCACACATTGATTTAAGGCCAGCACGAAACGGAGGGAATACCAGGCCCTAAGGTTTTCCGATGGGCTTGGAAGGCAGTGAGGCAATGGAATACAATCAATACTCTTCCAAAATCAGTGAACCTTTATTTTCATCTCCTTGGGGATTAGGAGATGGTGCCAACATGAAAGCACAGGAGAGCGTTTCCTTCACTGTCATGCTGGGAAGCCGCTGGGAGCTTAGTCCCAGCCTCCCTTCCTCCAATGCTACTTGAATGAGATTGTCTGCAAAATGCTGCTTTTGCAAAAGATGGTACTAATGTTTCCCACTGAGTTCAAAGGAAAAGAGTGAAAGAACTGCCTCACCTTCCTTAGCCTCGTCATCAGAGAGTTGGATTCATGACCCTGGACTGAGCCAGGTTTTGGTTTCTTCAGGTCAAATACTATCCACAAGAGCGTCGTGTGTAGGTTGCCCTGAGCTATTGAGAGATGCTCCTGAGCAGAGGAGAGCAATGAATTGCAGTTCCCAGCTGCATATTGAATCCTTCCTATTAGCTCACTAGACTTTGCAGTAAATCAACTTACTCCCCATTACAATAGATGGCAATAGTGCATTGCTTGTCAGCAGCATGCTGCAATAATAAGGCTCTTTCAGACTGCCTCTCAAATACAGATTGTGATGTCTGTGGAGGAATAGAACTGCTTTTAAAGAGAATATGAGCAATAGCTCCATAATAAGGCCAGATCCACTATTTCAACAGAAGGGTCTCTGAATTTCCTTACATCATGACAAGAAATGTACTGCAAAGAGGATGATGGAAAGTCATTATTTAATTGAAAACTATTTATGAAGCTGAGGTCCTATTAACTCAGCAACAGAAATACAGCCTCTAAAATGTTTAAAGCCTCCAGAAACTACAAATTATCTGGCGGACTCCGGAACCAGCCAGAGGCTCAAATTCAAAGCCCGCCTCCGTGGTTCACCAGCTGGATGAACATGGGCGGATTACTTAGACTCCTCCTGACCTCCTCTGTCTCACGGAGGTAATAATAACGCCTTCTGTTCAGAAATGTGGGCTAAATGAGATAACATCTACAACATCCTACAAAATGCCTGTAACACAAGGATCTGATAAACATTATTTATTATTATCTCACATGCAATGTTTTTGAGTTTTTAACATTGTAGGGCCAGAGGCTCCATTTGATTCAGGGGACCTGTGGGATGCCCGCTCCTCTCTTGCCCTTCCCCTAGTGCCAATATTGATTTGAGTTCTCAGAAAATATTCCAGGGGGATTGGATGTTGAGTTTCCCAAATGAAGAGACCAAATTCAGCTTGTCCCCACTGGGTTGGCATGTGACAAAGATTTGAAGTGGCTCCAAGGCGAACAGCTAAAAATTATATGATCAACCCCAAAGGCATTAAAGCCACGTGCAGGCTGGAGCCATCCCAGTGAGAATCCCCATTCGGCGTAGTCCCTGCAGAATCACAGTTGGCCCAGGCAGGACGGGAACTAGCTTACCATCCCAGATGGCACCTAGGTTGTTGTGAACACTTGGTGAAAAAGAAATAATGACAGTAATAACGTCTCTTCACCCACAAACAGTGTGCAGTTAGGGACATCTGTCACCATTATAACTACAGACAAACATTCTGATATCACTTCGTGCTGCTTCAAACCCGAAGACGGTCTTCACTTTGAAGCTAATGGGGAGGACACCTTGCCTAACCCGCGGACATTAAGGAGGTCCAGCAAAGGTGACAAGTCCACCGGCCCCTGCTCTCTGTGGGTGTGTTGCTGGCACAGAGAAAGGAGTGTTCCATCCACATCAGGGTCTTTCTCTTGTGCTTAATTCCACTTCATTAGCCAGAATCCCTTCTGTACCTCCATATAATCCAGATTTACTGAGTTCCTTATTTTAACTCTTGGCTGGCTGATGATTGTGTTCCCTCCTACCAAAATGGTCTCTGCAGACTTTGGGAGCAAGATTCTCAGGAGAGTCTTGACTGGCCTCTTCTTTCTCTCTGGCTGAGTCAAGCATTTCTATCACACATGTCCCATGAGCCTCTTAGTGACCAGAGGTATACAGTGTTCCTGGGACCATGGTTTCTAAGACATAAAATTGTTTTCAGTTTTCTTGTAGATTTAAGGTTACATTGCAGGCTATTTCTATGCAAAGAACCGAAGGCGGAAGGTTTCCAAACCCTGTAGAATTTGACAAAGGTCAGCCCAAATTGGAGGCTTTGTTCCCTCCTGATTTCTTAGCAGGTCTCAATATTCTGGTTAGCCAGGAGGAAGTGAACTTTCCATGTGTGATTACTCCAAACAATGTGCAAATCAACGTCTAGTGAAATGTCTCCAATCAAGGCCAACACACCCCACATGGAAGAGGGAGGAGATCCAAAATTTCTTTTTCCTTCACAGACTTTATTTTAATATAGAACCTGTAAATGCACTTAATAGTTGTTGTTTTTTAATAACTTATTTTGCTAAGTTAACATTCTTTGAGGCACAAATTGATAGATAGCTCAGGGGTTAAGTGATTTTACTGTAATGAGGTTTGAAGTCATTCTGTCTATGCTAAACAGCATATGCCATCATAATGTGTTTTTTGCTTGTTTCTCCAGTTTTATTAAGCTATAATGGACATGTAACATTGTATAAGTTTAAGGTGTACAACAAAATGAGTTGATATGTGTATATATTATGAAATTATTACCGCAAAAGTTTAGTTAACATCTATCACCCTACATAGTTACAATTTTTGTGTGTGACGAGAACATTTAAGATCTACTCTCTTTGAAAATTTCAAATACACAATGCCGTATTATTACTATAAACCCAGGAATACACAGTCAATTAATATCTTAGAAGGTAGCCAAGAATACTCAATGAAGAAAAAACAATAAACATTGCTGGGAAAATTGGATATTCATATGCAAAAGAATGAAACTAGACTTCTATCTTACCATACTCATAAAAATTAACTTGAAAAAAAATTAACTTGAATTAGACTAAAGACTTAAATGTAGTACTTGAAGCCATAAAACTCCTTGCAGAAAACACAGGGAAAAAACCCTTGGCAATGATTTTTTTATATGACACCTAGAGCACAAGCAACAAAAGCAAAAATAAACAAGTGGGACTACATAATGTTGTATTAATAATATAATAATGATGATAGCTAATGTTTACAGTGAAACTTTCTTTCTCCAAAGTCTTTCATCTCGGTACAATTCAGTTCTTGACCAAGTTGATCATGGAAAAAAAAAAAGCAAATGTTGGTTGTGGAACCAAATTGACAACCCTTTCAAGCTGCTACCTTAGCATGACAAAAAGAATCTCTCAGGCAACAAACAAAGGAGAGAATGCTTTTGTTGCTGGGGAAGTCAATGACTAGCACAATTTTAAAACATAAAGATGCCATCAAGAGTGCTAATGTTCCTAAGGGTTTGAAAGAAACAATGAGCATATGCAACTGAAGAGGGAGAAAAACTGTTGTTGCTTTGGGTGAAGGAAAAGCAGTTAGCCAGTCACAGCCATTTGGGAGGCAGTGATATGTGAACAAAGATGAGGCATACTGACCCCTGGAAGGAATGCTGAAAGTGATTCCTTTAAGGTCAGTACGGGGTGGTTCAATAAATTTAACAAAGGACGTGTTTGTTTATAGAGTAAGCAGTACATTAGACATGCACTGCATATAAGAAAGGTTAGAACAGGGTATCATTTGGGGATCTGGAACAGATTAATTCAATTTACATTATTTCTAATGGGAAAGTATGATTCGGTTTTCGAACAAATTGCTTCTCGAACAGCCTTCCAGAACGAATTAAATTTGAGAAGCAAGGTTCTACTGTATTTGTTCTTACTATATGTTAATAGTATGCTAAGTACTTAACAGGGCTTATAGCAGTCAGTCCTCTTAACAGTTTGATGAGGTTGATGCTGTTGCTGTCCCCCATTCTGTAGATGAAAACATTGCGTTTAAGAGAACTTAATGGCTTGCCACGTAAATCACAGACAAGGATAGATGGTAAAAATCAGGATTTGAACATAGGTGTGTCCAAGCGCCAGTCTTTACTTATAACCAACCACTATGCTCAAATAAACACTCATCTAATATCTACCTTGCACACCTTTCTGCTTCCATTTACTTTCTTTATTCTCTTTTCTACATTGTGGTGGTTATGATTAATTGTGGCATAAGGCATTCATTTATGGAGTAAATATTTATTATGGTCCATGTGTGTATAACAGCCATTTTTGACTAGTCGAGAAAATAAAGTGGATAAATAAAGAATTATTTTCTAAACTCTCCCAGATTATCTTTCTCTCTCAGATTATTTATTTCTCCACATTTCGTGTGATAAGTATAACCTCTCCATCCTGCTTTCTCCTGTGGAGGCTTCATAGCTCTGTGTACTTAACAACCCCTATTTTAGACTAGGCAGTGATGTACAAAACAGTGCATAAGATCTTTTAAAGACCACCTTGGGTAACTTTCCTGCAATGTTTGAATCTAAAATATTTTACCCCAAACCCACAATTTTCCATATAGTCAAACTGCTAAATTGCCTCTCTGAGAGTCAGAAATTACTCTGTTGATTTTATTTCCTTTGTCTTCCTAAGTAGGTGTAAGATATTACAAATTTCATTTTAATCCCACCACCACTGTCATGTCTCCCTCCTCGTTTCTAGAAGTCTAGACAATTTTCAACATAAATACTTGCAAAAATATGAATGGTTACAGAATGGAAAAAGTTATGTGCACAAATGTTTTAATCGTCATACTTGACCCTCTTTAAGAATGTTCTAGCTCAGGTTAGAAACAAAACAGCAACAACATGCAAGCAGTCACAACAGCCAGAACTCAGCCGCCTCATCTCCCTTCTCTGCTGTGTCCACTGCTTGTCTAGCACTTATTGTAAGGCTGCCTTAAAGAACCTGAAGTAGATGTGGGGTGTTTTTTTTTAAACTCTTCTATGTGCTAATAAGTCAGTTTGAGAAGACACAGATTTCTGTGTTGTGAAAAGTTGTGACACCACGTTTGGTAAAGATTTGGACTCTGGCTTTCCATATGTGAAAGCTTCTTAAAATTAGTAGCAAGCCAGTAGTTAATAAATACTTTGTTCCTCTTAACCTGGACAATTAAGTCAAAAGAATATCAAGTAGGGGTAATTTCTCTCAGTTACAGAACAAGTAAAGTCTAAGGACTTATGCAACTTCTTTAAATAACTGAATCCGATTGTTCAAGAGCTGGAATTTCATTGCACTTGTGATCAGAATCCCAGCATTGTACCTACTCTGCCAAAAATGAAGCACCTCCTCCGATTTTCTGTTGTGGTCAGAAGTTTCCCTATGGAATTTGGTCAGATTTTGAATGTCTGTTCACCTTCCTTGTAGAATAATTTGAATATTCACTCTGAGTTAGTTTATGACTTAGTCATATGCTGGCTTTGGGTTATTCCAGAACCTCAGAGGTAAGGATTTCATCACAGTTTGCATGAGAAAATGAAAGCTTGTGCACTTGCATCAGCAAATGGAAGCTTGTGCACTTCTGTGAATAAAAGCAGATACTTAGAACATGCTGATATAAACACACAAGCATGTGCACACACACTCACAACCGAACCTAAACTTAATACACTGTACACAAAATTTACTCCCACAAAAAATTTGGTTTTATTCAGATTAAAATAGAAAGGGCTAAAATGTGTGCAGAGGGAAATGGCCAAACAATAGAGGGGAGTGAAACAGGAGCTGATAAACTCAGAGAAAAAAAAAAGAGAAGGAAGGCAAAAGGGCTACAGAAATGAAAATGAGTGGAAAGAATACAAGGCGTATAGTGACTGTGGCTATTAGTAGTCATAGAAGGACAAAGTAGAAATTAAAGAAAGAAAAAATAATAATAAAGAGTTAGAGGGGATATACAGAAGGGGAAGCAAAGGGTAGGCAATGTATTCATGTTAGAAATTCTTAAAAACAAACATACAAGTACTAGAGAAAAACAAATGTTTGAAAATTTAATTCAAGGGTGGAGGGAGGTGGAAGAAGGTATAAGGGAGATAAATGGTGATGGGCAGAGATGACAGTGTGGTGAATACACCATACAGTGTACCAATGATGTGTTGTAGAATTGTGCACCTGAAACCCGTATAACTTTATTAACCAGTGTCACCCAAATAGATTTAATTAAAAAAGAAACTTTCATGAAAATAGAGAAACGTGACCCTACATTTTGTCCCAGAAAAAAACTGACCAGAATAGTTAAGTTTATGATGTGTGCTAGTAAAGTTATTGAATGTTAAAGATAATGAAAGAATCCTCCAAATACAAAACAAAAAATTAATTCTACATTTTAATCAAGTAACATCAGACTTCTCTATCACAATATCCAATTCCAGGAGACAGTGAAGTATCACCTAAAAATACTAGAGGCAAAAAGAGTAGTGAGTCAAAGATTTTATATCTATCCAAACTATCCATAAAGCATATAAAATACTAGAGGCCCAGTGCACAAATTCATGCACAGGTGGGGTCACTTCCTGCAGATCGGGGGCCATCTTGCCCAGTCCCTATAGGGCTGGCTGCGTGGGGGGAAGGGACTGCGGGAGGTTGGCCAGCCAGAGGAGGTTGGCTGTGGGAGCACACTGACCACCAGGGGGCAGCTCCTGCATTGAGCGTCTTCCCCCTGGTGGTCAGTGCACATCATAGCCACCAGCTGGTTGTCCAGTTGTTCAGTCGTCCAGTCGTAATGGCTGCTTAGGCATATATATATATATATATATATATATATATAGCCATATATAACAAATATAGACAAACAATTTAAAGTGGAAAAATTCAAAGAATACTTTTTAATTAGCGGCACTTAAAGAAATTATTTTAGTATTTTTACTCAGCCGATAAATGACTGAGAAAAGTTTAGCAACAGGCTCGCAGTGAGCAATGACTATATTTTGCTAGAGCAAAAATTAAAGCATGTGGGGATAAGAGTAACAGAACAGTATAGAAATACAAGATGGCTTGATAACAGAAATAAAATGGCTAAGAAAAGAATAGAAGAGAGTGCAAGTAAAATAAACTCCCAGGTGCCTCATTACTAGTAGCTGAGTGGCAAAGATAGCATGTAGAGCTAGCAAATCAAAAACAAAAATATGAGTGCAACATAAAGGAAAAATAAGTTACTTTGGGGGTGAGTGGGGAGATAGAAAGGAGGGAGAGGAATAGGATGAAGAATATAAGAAGATGTAAAATAATTTTTTAATGCACATAAAATGAAACTGGTGGAGATTAGGTTTGATTATAGTGATAATCACCTGAAAATGCAAATTTTTTAATATCAGAGGTTGTACAATTTTTAAAAAGTAATTAGGGGTAACTAATTAAGCAGAACCTAACTCACTTGGGTATTATCAGAGCCTAGACGGCCTGAGGGAAGGAAAATACCCAACTCATGCCCACCCCAGCCATCCTTCCCAATCTAAGGGAGGAAACAAAGGGGGGGGGGCACTTGTGAAGTTCACAGCCCAGAGGCACTTCCACACCACATTACTAAAAGCACCAGTGAACACAATGAACGCCATATGTTCCTATTTCCTTATTTTGCATAAAGAAAAATCAGGAAAAATATTCAAGGAAATGATCCACGTGGTTGCCTATTAGAGGCCAACAGGCATAAACCAGAATAAATGGGGGCTTGCCTTAGAGGGAAATTTGCACTTTATCTTGGTTTGATATTATTTTTACAGAAATGAAAATATTACCTGTAGAAAATGTATTTTCATTATTTAAAATTAAAAACTTAAAAATTAAATATTTAAAAATAAAATAAATTGCATTCCATCTGCAATAATTTCATCAGAAAATTGTCCCTTGGTTCACACTATCATTTTATTTCCTTTTCATATGTACTCGGACTTCTTAAAAGAGTAATAAATATTATTTTAATAAAGCATGAGAAAATTGCATCAGCTTTCTCCACTTCCTCTCCATCTTCTACTTATCCCATAAATATTTGCAGCTGACTTCCCAAAGTCACCAATGATCTCATGTGGTCAAAGTTATAAAAAACCATCATCATTAATATACCTACTTTTACTCAACAGTTATGTATAATGTTATAGCTAAATCAAATGTTGCGTGCTATTTAAAGGGAATTAAAGCCCAGCCGGCATGGCGCAGTGGTTGAGCATCAACCTTCGAACCAGGAGGTCACAGTTAGATTCCTGGTCAGGGCACATGCCCGGGTTGTGGGCTCGATCCCCAGTAGGGCACATGCAGGAGGCAGCTGATCAATGATTCTCTCTCATTGATATTTCTATCTCTCTCTCCCTCTCCCTCACTCTCTAAAATAAAAAGAAATATGTATTAAAAATAAAGAGAATCAGAAATGACTCTTTTTTTTTAGTGATTGATATTTATTTTCTAATTTATTTGTTTATGTTGCAATTTTTGGTAGTTTTAATTTTATTAAAATAATGTTAGATGGAATGATTTTGATTTTTAAAATGAGATTTTAGTAAGAATATTACTTTTTTATCCTATTATTTAAAACGGGTTTCTGTGTGTAATTCATTGTGTATTTACACAAGGTTTCACAAAGTGTCCGTACTCCAGTTAGAGTGCAGTAAGCATGCATTGCAATTCAACCACCACGATTCCACACCACAAGTGTTCATTCATGGAAGCTCCTTAACCCCCCACCTCAGGGTTTCTTCTCAGATCCTCCCCACCTACACACCCACCAGTTTTGAAAATGTCTGTTATCAAATCAACAAGTTCATTGTCATGTCCTTGCTTCCTCTGGTTAGTGCCCACTTCATTTTTCAAACTTAATGTGATAAAAAAGAATCTGAAATTGTATTTTGTCTGAGGTGATAAGGGAGCACTAATTTTTGGACACAATTTAAAGAAAATGTGTTTTAAAAATCAAAAAGAACATATAACCTAGAAAATGGCCTTTGTTTTCCTTTTGGCACCAGAGCTTACTTCATTATGTTAATTCTAGAGGGCCCACAAAAGAAAATTGACTTAAATTGAACAGTAATCCATAATGAAATTGACCAATCCAGTTTCTCTTATTATGAACTCCATTAAATGCAAAAGTAGTATATTAAATTGGAAATAACAAAAGGACAAACAGTGTTTCTAAATTGCTAATATATTGGAAAGTTAAGGTCCTCTTGCATGAGGTGTGCATGTAGCATAGGGATGTGTGTGCAAGTGAGAATTCTGCAGCCTGTTCTTATAAAAAACTGTATGAAACTCTATCAGAATTCAAAGGAGTCATCTTTAACTCAGGCAAATCAAAGAGGCATTTTTATCTGGCAAAACCAGGCACAACAAAGAAGAATAAGTACATAGCAATTAAGAATTTCACTGGGAAAGGCCATAAAACATTATAAATGAATGTTCACTGTAGTATGTAATGAACTTCAACATTGTGTCTAACGGATTCCTCCCATCCACACAGTCACTGAAATGCAGCTTCTGGCATGACAGGTGGTCTTCTTAGGAACTGTCCCAATGCCAATTTAAAAAGCATTCACAAAAGTACTGAGTAGGCCCTAACTAGTTTGGCTCAGTGGATGGAGCATCAGCCTGCGGACTGAAGGGTCCCAGGTTCGATTCCTGTCAAGGGCATGTACCTTGGTTGCGGGCACATCCCCAGTAGGGGATGTGCAGGAGGCAGCTGATAGATGTTTCTCTCTCATTGATGTTTCTAACTCTCTATCCCTCTCCCTTCCTCTCTGTAAAAAGTCAATAACATATATATTTTTAAAAAGTACTGAGTAGTACATATAGTTTTCTAGCATTTATCTAAGGGGGAAGGGATACAAATGTGTGTGCTTGTATGTGTGTGTGTATGTGTGTGATGCCTATAGAGGGTATGTGGAGTAAGGTAAAGGGAAAAACAATTCAAGCTAAACTTCTTTGAATATAGTTTGTTTTATAAATTAGACTTTGAAAATAAAAGAGTTATATGTTATAAAAATATAAAGCAAAATTAAATTTTAAAATGACCTTAGGGTCTGGCATGGCTCAGTGTTGAGCGTCAACTTATGAACCAGGAGGTCATGGTTTGATTCCCGGGTCAAAGCACATGGCCTGGGTTGCAGGCTCGATCCCCAATGGGGGATGTGCAGAAGGCAACGGATCAATGATTCTCTCTCATCATTGATGTTTCTACTTCTCTCTTCCATGCCTTTCCTCTCTGAAATCAATAAAAATATTTTTTTAAAATGACTTTAGAAATAAAAAATTAAATTAAATAAGTGAAAACAGTGCCATTCAAATTTTTTGCATAGCCAGTCAGATAAGAAATATGTCAAGAGACTTTCAAACACAATGACTTGGCTGCACATCTATCATGGGATAGATCCCAAGGGAAGCAAATTGCAAAGTAAGAGTGTGCTGATGGAGAGGTACCACTGTTGTGTGAAAGTGGGATTCAATCCCACTGGACACTCTCGGAGACACTGGGGGGGCATATGTCAGAATTGTCCCACAGAATGTCAAGGAAACTGGGCATTTATGCTCTGTCACAAATCACAGGTTGAGAGTTATCCCCTGGGACTTCTGGACTGTACCCAGGGCCTAAAATGTCCCCAGACAGAGAGATTCTGGAAGACTATGGCAGCCCCAGGAACCATTGTGCCTCTGACCTCAGAGGAAGACTGATGGAGGGCTCCTCAGACACAGTGAACATCCCATATATCACTCACTTTGCACAAATCTTAAGATTTTTTGTACTTTTTGTTTATTGAATTGGGATCCAAATAAGGTATATACATGGTAACTGATTAACATGTCTGTTAAGTATCCTCTAATTTATGATTCATCCTCCATCTCTCTATATTTTGCATTTTTCTTATAGTTATAGAATCTAGTCATATTTTCCTATAGAAGCTATCACAGACTGTGTTGTAAAGTTTATCTCCACAACTCTAACATGCTCAGTGTTCTTTATTTTAAGTACATTGCTAATGATCATATTCAAGTTGGAGTTTTTCCTGACTAGTTTATATGTAGTGGTATGTTCTGATAGATGGTACATAATTTCCAATCATCCCTCTCATTATGACAGTAATCAAAAGTGGAAGTCGCTATTTAGATGCAGTAACCCATTAAAGGTTACAGAAAGGTGATATTTCAATTCTATCATTCTTTTTTCAGTCATTAGTGTTAATCCTTCTGTAAAGAGAAATTTCTTCATCAGCTACTTAGTTGTCAAGAGTCCATTTTCATTCCCTCCCCTTTCCACTTCTTCTCACTCATAAAGTGCTTCTGTTGCTGTTTTTTAAAAAATGAAGATATTTTGGTCATATAGGAGTTTTAGACAAAAATTTAACTTTTTATAGAAGAAAACATTGTCACAAAAATCATAGAAGAAGCATGACCATTTTGAGCATTGCCTCTGATGTTTATACTGTTGAAAATAACTAGAAAAACATTCTTTTAATTTATAGGCAAAATCTTTGTGGGAACTTCTTGATGGTGCAAGATATACAGTGGTCCCGTCTATCCATGTGGAAAGGTTTCAAAGCCCCTACTGGATGCCTGAAACAATGTACAGTACCAAAACCCCTATATACTATGTACTTTCCTTTATGTACACACCATGATAAAGTTTAATTTATAAATTAGACACAGTAAGAAATTAACAATAACTAATAATGTAGAAAAATTATCCTATACAATAAAGAGGCATATGCAAATTGACCATAACTCCAACACGCAAGATGGCCACCCCCATGTGGTCTAAGATGGCCGCCCCCATGTGGACACAAGATGGCCAGCAGGGGAGGGCAGTTAGGGATGACCAGGCCTGCAGGGGAGGATAGTTAGGGGCAACTGGGCCAGCAGGGGAGGGCAGTTAGGGGTGACCAGGCTGGCAGGGGAGGGCAGTTAGGGGTAATCGAGCTGGCAGGGGAGCAGTTAGGCATCGATCAGGCTGGCAGGGGATTGGGTAGGAGGTGATCAGGCTGGCAGGCAGAAGCAGTTAGGGGCAACCAGGCAGGCAGGCAAGTGGTTGGGAGCCAGCAGTCCCGGATTGTGAGAGGGATGTCTGACTGCCCATAGTCGGACATCCCTCGAAGGTCCCAGATTGGAGAGGGTGCAGGCTGGGCTGAGGGACACACACCCTGCCCCGTGCACGAATTTCGTGCACCGGGCCTCTAGTAATAACATACTAAAATAATAGTTATGTTAATTATAACTGTTTCTCTCTCAATCAAAATATCTTCTGGCCCTAGCCGGTTTGGCTCAGTGGATAGAGCGTCGGCCTGCGGACCAAAGGGTCCCAGGTTCGATTCTGGTCAAGGGCACATACCTCAGCTGGCTCCTCCCCAACCTGGGCCCTGGTTAGGGTGCATGCAGGAGGTAACCAATCAATAAGTTTCTCTCATATTGATGTTTCTCTCTGTCTTTACCTCTCTCTTCCATTCTCTCTAAAATCAATGGAAAAATATCCTCAGGTTAGAATTAAATATATATATATATTTATGTTTATATTTATATTTATATACACACACACTAGAGGCCTGATGCACGAAATTCGTGCAAGGGGCTCAGCCCTCACAGCCCTGGTGGCTTGCCTCAGCCCTCACAGCCCCTGCTTCATCCAGAAGGTCGTTCGGAAGAACATCTGGTCTAATTAGCATATTACACTTTTATTATTATAGATTCTTTACTGTACTCACCTTTCACTTGAAGAAAGCACTTTATGGCTTCTCTCTGGCCTATCTGATTTGGCAGCATCACTACTCTTGCACTTTGGGCCATTATTATGCAAAATAAGGGTTACTTGAACACAAGCACTGTGAGACCAGGACAATCATCTGATAACCAAGACAGCTGCTAAGTCACTAACAACCATGTAAGGTACAGAGCCTGAAGATGCTGGACAAAGGGATGAGTCATGTCCCAGGTGAGAGGAAGCAGGAAGGTGAAGATTGTATAAAGCACCCCAGAATGGCCTGCAATTTAAAAATATGAATTCTTTCTTTTTAGAAGTTTTCATTTAATATTTTTGGACCATTGTTGATCGAGGTTAACTGAAACAGCGGGAAGTAAAACTGCTGATAAAGGGGGAATCCTGTATGTTCATGAATGTGATTTTTTTAATAGGCACATGATCTGATATTTTTAGCAGCACAGCAGGTGCACAGTTGTCCTCCTATTCTAAACTGTATTGTAAGTTCATTTGAAATACTTTCTGAAGAGATGGACTATGTTGATTCCCCTTTCAGCTAGTTGTAGTGACTCACAACATCAGTCTTTCTCCTTTTCCGCTGGTACTAAACATGTCTGACTCAGCTGCAAAATCAGCTGATTCATCAAGCTGAACTCCACCATCATAGATGATCTACTAGTGTAATTGCTACAAGAAGTTCTTGTTCATCTTATAATGTGTCTTTGGAGTACCTAACCCAAGCTTCTGTGCTTATGGTGTCACTAAGGTTTTGACTCTTGTCAATTATTTTTACTTATTTATTCAGATAAGGATCTTGATCTTATGCTTAACCTAGCTTATTAAATAAACTCCAAGTTACTAACTCTTCAATTCTTCAAGATTTTACTAATGAAACCATGCCTTCTTGGGTGTTAGGGTGTCAAATTATGTCTGGTTTAACTCTTTGCCTTTTATTTGGTTGTTTGTTAAGCACAAAAAGTGTGAGATTAGTGTTTAAAAGTTCAGTTGCCCAGTGCTAATGGCAGTTGAATTCCATCTACCTCCATTACACAATGGAGTAAGTATAGCTGTCACTGTATTTGAGGTTCTTCAACATGACACCACTCCGACATGTGGGAAAAACTTTTCTATGAGAACAACCTGAAACCAAAGCTTTAACAAGGAAATGTTAACTGAATTTGAAAAGGGCCCGGTCACTCACTAGAACACAGGCTGAGAAAACTCTCACAAATAGTCAAAAGGCAGATCTTTTTAGCAGCAATACTACCATTCAACTCAGTTCAACTCTCCACTGCCCATGAATCATTTGTCATTTTGACAAGTTTTGCACCAGCAATTGTGACTGTTCACCAGAGAATCATACACACCGATGAATTATTTTGTCAGAGCTTTGCTCTCATGTCTTATTTGGATCATAATGAAATTGTGGAGGGAAATACATCCAAAATATCAATTGGTACCAAGGCAGGAAGGCAGTGCTAAAAAATGGTTTGGATCAATGTGGACATTTTTATCACCTTGCTAAAAAATGGTTTGGATCAATGTGGACATTTTTAGGCAAAGCTTGTTCCTTCCTTCATGTCTAAAGGATAAGAAGAGAAGAAAGCTTGTTCCTTCCTTCATGTCTAAAGGATAAGAAGAGAAGAGTATAGAAATAATTTTCTTCTCTCTCTCTCATATATATATGAGAGAAACATGCAAATTGGTGTCACTTCACTACGCCCACCAGCCAATCAGGATGGGTATGCAAATTAACCCAAAAAGTTGGCGGTTAATTTGCATATGCAGGCACAGAGTGAAGACTGAAGACAACTGAAGACTGAAGAGGCTTGGCTTCTCCGCTGCGGCCGGAGCGGAGAATCTAAGCCTTGCTGTGGCCAGAGCGGAGAAGCCAAGTCTCACTGCTGCGGCCCAAGCGGAGAAGCCAAGCCTCGCTGCTGCAGCTGGACCAAAGGCCTGGGTCCCGGATGCCAGAGGAAAACCGGTGCCAGCAGCCAGGGGAAGGAAGGCCTATTGCGTGAATCTTCATGCAACGGGCCTCTAGTATATATATATAATTGATATATCTATATATCTCAGATATATATATGAGATATATATCTATGAGAATGCCATGTTAAACGTAAGTTCAAGATATATATATATATATTAATATTGCTATTTGCTCTTTCTCTATAATGGAAGTGTCAGAGATGAAAGAAAATTAGTAAAATGTATATGAAAATCTCCCTCCTGTCAGAGTCTGGAGCATGCTGCGGGACCCTGAGTCAAGTCCCCGCCCACCTGCTTGGGCCTTGAAATCACGAGACCCAGACCCGGCCGGCCCCACCCTGTCAAGCCCCACAGGGCAGAGGGCGCAGCCTCAGGTCCCCTGGACCTGGTGTGAGGGTGCGAGGGCATGAGGGCACGAAAGCTCGAGGACCATTTGCATATTAGCTCTTTATTATATAGGATATATATATAGACATTCTCATAGCCAATCAGTAGACTTGCATTTTTATTGGATTTTTGTAACTGAGCACCTTGGAATGCTTTGATCATTTAATTACATGCTGGTAATTAAATAACTATATTCAGGGAGAAAAAAATGCCACCAAGCAGATGTTGTATACTCAAGGAATGTCATCTTTGTTCTACAGATAAAAACAACTGTATTAGTTTACAGTAAATTTATGATTAGCACAATATTTCCCATGTTGTGTCTGTGCTTTCCCTCTAACTATATATACTCAATGCCGGGAGTGTTTTTCTATTTCAATTCTAAAAGCCTCTCCCCAGTTGTCAGTAAAGAATCACCTGTTTCCCTTGTCCATAGCCTGGTAAGTGACCACCCAGAGTGAGCAGGTCATTTTCACAACCACCCCTCAGACTTCCTTCCCCCTGTTTTATGATTTGCAGTTCACACTCCTCAACAAATAGAATCCTCCTACAACAATATTCATGCACAGTACAATTTATTTGATTCATTTTTACCAAGTGGCTTTGCTCTGACATTTTTTTTTCAAATTTGAAAGTCTGCCTTGTTTATGTTTATTTTTCTGAGTACACATTATTTTTGTCATGGTTATCGTGAAAACCGCTAGATGACAGGAACACTGCCTGCCTTGTGTTTAAAAAAATAACACTAATTGATTAAATTTTCAAACATATTTTTCTGTAATGCAGTAATAGCAATGCTGGCTGTGGCCAAGTTAAATGCTGTGACAGAATACTTAAGGACTGTACACTATATGTGCTTTAAGTTATGAGTTAATAAACACCTTGACCTAACACAGCAAGAACACATAAGTAGTCTATTTTTGAAATATAATTAAGCAAAATACAGTTGTATTAGATATCGTTTAGGTACAAACCTAATTGTGTTTTGGCATTGATGGATTTAATTGATGCAGGTATATTTTAATAGAGAGTAGTAAGTGCCCTTTAGACTGTATAAAAAGAATCCCCACTCCTACTTAAGAATTTAGTTATCAAGTTAGAAAATATTCTACCCTATGATTTTATCACAAAGAATCAACATGTATTTTAGACTAGCCATTAAAAGAAATATTTAGAAGGAAAATAGTTTACTTGTGGTTGATGGCATTTGGGATATCTTCAAAATCATTTCATACACACATTATTTGGTAGTGTCATAACACCAGAATTTTTTTGACGACTCAAACAACAGCAAAAAAAAGAAAAGGAGAAGAAGAAGAAGAAGAAGAAGAAGAAGAAGGAGGAGGAGGAGGAGGGGGAGGAGGAGGAGGAGGAGGAGGAGGAGGAGGAGGAGGAGGAGAAGGAGGGGAGGAGGAGGAAGAAGAAGAAGAAAATATGTGAATTAAAGGATTTGGCAATGTGTGTTTTTATATTTTCCAAAATATCCAGTGGATATGATCATTCTAATGAGCAGCTCAGATAGCATAGTGAAAAGACCCTAGGATGAAGAATGATAACCTATGATGTTCAGATAATGTGTTAGAAATTTCTCTCAAGGTCCTCCCTCATCTTCAGTTCTATGCCTTCAAAACAGCCACTGTCTACAGATTGGGGCTAACTAATCAGAACTCTCTAACATACTCACCACGCACCACGATCTCACAGATACAGGTAGGATTATGTATTTAGTCATTTCTATTATTCAGTGTAATCATGGAGCATTTTTGTTCATCCATTTCACATAGGTTTGGGATTACAATGCAGACAAATGATTCAGCTCAAACCCCTGAGAACAAGTTCTTAAAGTTACCACGATGAGACAAGATTTTAATTAGCAGTGACAAGAATAAAGTGCAGATGATCCTTGTAGTCATGCTTGAAATTGAATGCCAACTTCTTATTGTCCAATATGGCAAAATTGTTATTTTTATTCAATGCTAATTAGTAAAAAGTTAATGAAAATACTTATAAATAACATGGTTTGTATAAAGCTAAGTCAGATTTTAGTTTCCACATCCTCGATTCATTTGTTCTAAAGTTGTGTCAATATCCAGAAATTTCTCTAATACCCTATATTTTTATGATAATAATCATTTTTAAAATAAGTATTATCACATTTATATGCACAAACAAGGCCATCTCATGATCACATAGAAAAAGAGATAACTTACTTTTAAAGAATAACTCTCTTTATGGCAATGGATTTAAGGTCTTGTTTTATGTCCAGTAGAATGACCATAAGTCCAAGGGCTGAGGTAATGTACCCAATAGGACAGCCCCAAACTTAAAAAAAATTGGCAATAGAGTAATGTTATTTAAATCAAGAGAAATAAAATACCATTTTGAAAATGAGTTCCAATCAAAATATAAATTATGTCAGACATATTCTTTATTTTGCTTATGTGGATTGACCTTCACAGTTCAAGATTCTTGCAGTGTTGAATTTACCAGTGAACTTTTGTCATGATATATGCCCTGTGAATATCCATATTTTTTTAAATACTGAGATAATTTGCCACATCACAGCAAGAAGCAACTCTTTGCTTTGTCAGGAAAGATGTAGTTCTTCTTAGGGTTTGTGAGGTATATGCTACTTGCTATATGAAATATTTTAAAACTAAAAAAGATGTTTCTTAATGTATTAACCCATAGAAAATAAATGTATTGAAAGTGACAGTTTAAAAGAGAAGGAGAATATATCTACTACTCAAATTCATAGGTTTGGGGAGCTGGAGTTTAATAAATGGTTTTATACTATTTGATATAATATCCTATTATTAACCTTTGAGAACACAGAGCATTGTACATATTATACCAACTGAAATTATTTTCACTAGATAAAAAGCAAGAATTCATTGTATATGCTGAAACCAGAAAGTACAATTGTAATTGAAAGTTAAAAGTATTTACCTGCCAAATAGTTTGTAGGATAGAGGAGACCAGAGAGAGACTGTGGGCAAAATCATGCAGTGAAGTCATGAGATCTCAGACTGGTCGGGTTGTCTGTGAATATAAGAATAAAGGAGACACCAATAACTATTTGGTCGTTTTTCATTGAAAATAAAGACTTTTTTTCAAAAAACATGAAGCTACATCCAAATAAAAAATGTGCTTTTCTTCTCCTGTCTTTGGCTTTGGTAACAAGGTAATTCTAGTCTCATAAAATGAGTTAGGACATATTCCCTCCTCTTCATTTTTTTTTGGAGGTATTGGGAAATATAGTTTTTTATTTAAATTCTTTTTTGTCTGATACTAGTATAGTCCCTACTCTCTCTTGGTTACTACTTGTATGAAATTTCTGTATCATCCTTGCACTTTCAACCTATGTATGTCCTTAGATATGAGTCTCTTGTAGACAATACATAGATTTTAACCCATTTGCCTTTAAAGAAATTACAGATGGGTACTTATATGTTGACTTTGTGTTGTGTTATTTATTTTTGCATGTCTAATAGCTCTATTATTTGTAATGGTTTTTTACTATTTTCTATTTACCTTTAGCATTCAATTACCTCTGTAGTGAGTCAGTTTATCCTATTTTCATTTAATATTTTTAACATAATTACCTTTTCCTTGAATAAATTTATGAACTGCTTTAAAAGCTTTCTCTGCTAAATCCAACCTTTTGGCTCATTCAGTCAGTTTGTACTGACTGTCTTATTTCCTGACTATAGATAGCATTTTCAAGTTTCTTTGCATGGCTCAACATTTTTGTTAAAAAATAGACATCTAAAATAGCATATTGTAGCAACATCCCAGGTTCTGTTCTTTTGTACTTATTTTTTAATTTGTTTTACTTTTAATATCTTGCCTAGACTTAAGCTCTAGAATCTGTCTCGCACTTAATGTGAGTGATGTTTCTGCTTAATTTTTAATATTTCCATTTTATTTTTTAGTCTGGTTCCCTAGGGCAGTGGTCGGCAAACTCATTAGTCAACAGAGCCAAATATCAACAGTACAACGATTGAAATTTCTTTTGAGAGCCAAATTTTTTAAACTTAAACTATATAGGTAGGTACATTGTTATTAACTTAATTAGGGTACTCCTAAGGCTTAGGAAGAGCCACACTCAAGGGGCCAAAGAGCCGCATGTGGCTCGCGAGCCACAGTTTGCCGACCACGGCCCTAGGGTTTGCCCTTGTGTCTGCATAGCTTCGTGGTCAGCCAATGATTGAAGAACTTAGATCCAAACACCTAAAGCCCATAAGGCTGCTATCCTATGCAGTTAGATCTCATTGTGGTTTGAGGAGCACATTCAATGTTGAGTGAGTTCCTAAGTACATCTCCCTTGCCTTTTACTCTTTGCTGGATTCTTTCAGGTCTCTTTTGCTCTTGTATGTAGTTTCCCAATCACCACGGTATCTACAGAGAACTCACCTCAGCACTTCTAGGGCTTTCATCTTTCCAGAATGTCACATTCATATCTGCCTAACTATATGTTCCCCCCATCTGGGACTTCAGTCTTCGGGTAGCACAGTCCCAGCTGTTTCCGTCATTTCCTACTGGGTTTGCCATTTAAAGCAGGCAAAGGTACAGGATGCCACCCCTGCCCAAAACTGAGTTTCCCACTCTGGCAGCAAAACTGATGGGATTTTTGGCCAGGTCTATGCTGTGAACGCTATAGTTCTCATTAATCAGGCTGGGGAGGAAGGATGGGCCACAGACCACCACTGCTCTTAGCTCTACGTCTTTTCATTTTGTCTTTCTGATTTGTCTCACTTTCCCCCATTAAAATAGCTCTTTTTTTTTTATCAACTTTTAAATTTGTATTTTGCGGATAGGATTTGCTGACAATGCTTTCATAGGCACAGTGTGTCTTCTTTATCAATTTTTAAAAACTCTGAAATAGTTGTATCGTACAGCCCGCCAAAGTAAGATAGATATAACAATATCTCTATGGGTTGTACTGTTTTATTTCTTAATTCTATTTTCATAAATTTTGCCCTGCATGCCTCTGTCTTCAGTGGCATTTTGGACAATGATATCAACCACAAACACTTCCTGAACAATTCCTGTCTACTAATTGTGTGCAGGATCATAGATAGTTATGCAGAGAAAAATCTGACACACTCCTTGGAATGAAATACCCTGCAACATTCCTGAGGGAAATAATCTATTCAGCCCTTTTTCAGATCTATTTAGTCTTTTTGGATGACATCTTGCCTCTTGCCTGTGTCTTCAAGTATTTTATTTCATTAAATATTATAAAAAGGCTTATTTAAATCTTATAAACAAAATTGCAATATCTGAATTTCTCAGTAATGTGATTCCTTAGCTCATTGATTCTGTTCATGCACTCTTATGTGGGCTCTTTTCCGAGTATTTGTCATATAAGTTGTATGCTCATATTTGTCTGGGTTTTATGGGAGGAAAAATCCAAGTTTTTAAGAGTTTGCTCTCCCAAGAGGACATCTTTTTCCTTTTTGCTATATACCCCGGGACACTACCCATCTTGCACAAGTTAATTTCATGGTTTTGATTTTCTGTAACCACATAGGTAATATATTTTTCACCCTCAAGCCTATATTCAGGAAAGACTCATTTAAAATTCTCACCCATCAAACCTTTGGAATGCTTACAGTGAGCAAAGTAACCTTTGGACTGGGTCAAACCAAGACTGTATTCCAAACAAGCATTTGCAAAACTAACAGGATGGCAGACATCCTGACTACCAGACTGAAAATTAAAGACATTCTTTAAGAATTCACATCACCATATATAGCTAACAAATAACTTAGGTTTATTTGCACCTATGGAAATTCCTGCCTTGACTTATTAACATCAATTAAAATGCCTTTCTTCTCTACATTCCCCTTCTCTTTCTCATGAAAACCCCTTGCCTTCAACCTCTAATTGCAACACCATTTGGGTTTCTGCCAGAATCAGTATTTCTCAAATACCTATTCTTTTGGATCTCAAATGCTTGTTGCCTCTCACTTTGACCCTTTATTTTTAGGATAACAGAGTGATAGCCTTCTAGTTCATTAATGGTTTTAATAAGAATACATGTATTTTGCTTTATAACTTTGGATCTAGGTTTAGAAGAGTCAATCATAAGATTTTTATATTCATGATAATGTAATCATTGTTAGTCAATGTACATATGAAAAATGTAACAAATCTAGCAAATACCTTTCCAGCACCTATTGAGATGACTGCCGGGTTTCAAGGATTCAAGGACTACATTATTTTGGTGAAGTAAGAGACAGCTGTTATCACTGCCAGGGGAGAAGTCCCACTCTACCCGGAGCTGCAGGCCCATGTGGTAGGCTCACTCCATTTGGGGTTTCAGGAAAGACACAAATCACACAGATACTAGGTGAAACAAAACTTACTCCAAACAGAAGAGACAGCAACATCAGCTTCAACAGTAGGTGTAGGACCCCCACCGCCAGCAGAACACCTCTGAAAACTGAGGCAGAGTAATGGTCCATGCACCCTTCTCCTCTTGCCAGCAAAGTGTTCTGACCCCTCCCCTGTGGGGTCTGACAGACAGAAAGCTGGAGGCATACCTGAAGGCCATATGATGCACACCTTTAAGCAGAAAAAGAAACACACAGCAAGGCCAGAACAGGGAAAGACACTGCCAAACAAGGCTGGAGGCCTTCCTGTCTCTCTGAAAGGAAATATTCCAGGCCCTCGGCCACTCTTATACGGCTATGTGGGGGTCAAAAGATGGCGCGCAGGAAAAGAAACGCATAGCCTTTTCCAGCAACGTTCTAGGACTGAACCTCTTAGCAGTACCCCAAACCCCAACTTGGTCATATTTACGTATATACACACACATGCATACAAATGCAAATGTATATGTATTTTATATATTTGTATTTTATATATTTGTAATATATATTTTATATGTATTATATTCACACATATACATTCATTTTAATTTAGAGCTTTGTAATTATATTCATATCAAAATTATTTGATGTGTGCTTTTCTGTTTCCGGTACATATTGTACATTTAAATGTCTGAATTATGCTAGTTTTATAATTAGAAAAGAATTTTTTCTTACATTTTCTTTGTTGGATTTTTGAATTTAAAAATCAGTACATGCTCATTTTATCTAGTGGAATAATGTAAAGATACATAAAATAAAGATAGTAATCTCTTCGCACTCTCAAACTTTTCCCACTTTATTTCCATATTTTTCTGTTTATAAAAATATATGAACACTTTATATATTTACTTTTATTGTTGTGTTTAGGTGGTTTGTTGGTTTTATTGAAATGGGATTTTTCCTGCTCATGACTTACTTTCCTAAAAATAATGATATTGTATGTATTAGATATTTCTTTAGGTCTACATGCATAGATTTGTCACATATTTTTGGTAGCTCCATAATATTCAATAATGTGGCTGAATTACAATTTATTTAAATTTTCCTCTATTAGATGAATATTGACATAAGATTTATAAAGATTTTATTTTTGTTTTGTTTTTATTTGCCCCTACAAAAATAAACATCATTGTATATATAAATGATATACAAGTATTTTTAAGTTTATGCAATAATTTTATCAAATTGTGATTATAGTATAACATATATTTTTTGAGTAATTTCCCAGAGGGTTTTAGTAATTCTATCTTCCGTGAGTAAAATATGAGTAAACACTTCTTGTTCATATTATAACTATTTCTATATCTTATAATATTACTAGAGGCCTGGTGCACAGATTCATGTACTGGTGGGATCCCTCAGCCTGGCCTGTGGGGATAGGGCCAAAACCAGCTCAATCCCTCCAGGGGTCCCAGATTACAAGAGGGCAGTTCTCAGGTGACACACCCCGGAATCAAGCTCCCTCCTCTCTGGTTCCAGGTGTGTCACCATAGAACCGCAGCTGCCAAGTCACCACAGCTTGGCAGCTCTTACGTTGAGCATCTGCCCCCTGGTGGTCAGTGCATGTTATAGCTACTGATCAGACCGTCTACTGGTTGGACAGTCAAATGGTCGCTTAGGCTTTTGTATATATTGATAAGATGTATGAGTAATATTATGAGTGAAAGAGTATTACATCATAGATTTAATTGGCATTTCTCAGATTGCTAATGAGATTGATCACTTCTTCATGTGTTTATTGGATTTCCTTTTCTGGGTAATAGTCTTTTATTTGAATATAATATTATTAAATTACTTTTAGTTATCAATATATAGAAGCATATTATTTTTAAAAATAATAACTAATTTTTGCCATATAAATTGCAAAAATATTCCCCATTTTTCTGTTTGTTTTTGATGCTATGAAGTTATGATGTTTTTGTTTGTTTGTTTTTAAATATATTTTATTGATTTTTCACATAGATGAAGGGAGAGGGATAGAGAGTTAGAAACATCGATCAGCTGCCTCCTGCACACCTCCTACCGGGGATGTGCCTGCAACCAAGGTACATGCCCTCGGCCAGAATCGAACCTGGGACCCCCTCCAACCTGGGACCCCCTCCCAGTCCGCGGGCCGACGCTCTATCCACTGAGCCAAACTGGTCAGGGCGAAGTTATGATGTTTTGATTTTGTTGAAGTGTAATATATATATATATATATATATATATATATATATATATATAATGAACATATCAGAAATGTATAGTGTAATGATTTTTTATGAAGCGAACTGTCATGAAGCATCATCTGCATCAAGAAATAGGACAGCCCTAGCCGGTTTGGCTCAGTGGATAGAGTATCAGCCAGAGGACTGAAGGGTCCCGGGTTTGATTCTGGTCAAGGGCACATGCCCAGGTTGTGGGCTTGATCCCCAGTGTGGGGCATACAGGAGACAGTTCATCAATGATTCTCTTTCATCATTGATGTTTCTATCTCTCTCTCTTTCTCTCTGAAATCAATAAAAATATATTAGTAAAAAAGAAATAGGACAATACCAACAGCTAAAATACTCTCTTATTGCCCTAATATTTTATTATGCCTTCCTTTATCCCTCACTTTTAAAACTATGTATTAGTTATGCCTACTACTAAAATTTATGTATGTACATATATTTTAAACACATTATGATTTTATTATTTGATATAATGAATTTTTGTTTTACAAAAAAATGTTATTCTCTATTGCCTTTCTTCTCTATTGTCATACTTTTGCTTTCACATGGTATCATTTTCCTTCTGTCTGAATAACTCCCTGAACTACTATTAATGTGTATCTGCTGATGATAAGTTCCTTCATCTTTTATTTGTGTATAAATGTGTACTTATTTACCTTTATTTTCAAGGGTATCTTCACTGAATACAGAATTTAAGTTAGCATTTCTTTTGATTATACTCTTCCACTGCTTCACTACTTCCATCATTTTGTTGAGATGTGAGCAATTACTATTCTTGCTACTCTGCCATTCCTTTGTTTTTACTGCTTCCATTAAAAAAAAAATGTTCTTTTCCCCCCAACAGTTTTACTTGAAATGTCTTGGTGTGGCTTTCTTTTGATGGCTGCTTCATATTTTTAGCAGTTTTTGAATCTTTGTCTTGATGAATTCCATTGATTATAAAATGTTCAGATGTTATCTCTTCAAATATTGCACCTGCTCTTTCTCCCTTCTTTTCCTCTGATACTGAAATCCAAAATTAGACCTTTTCAAAATATGTCTTTTGCTCTTTCCTCCATTTATTTTTTCTTTGTTCCTCAATATTACATTCTAGATATTTTCTTCTGATCTCTTCTTCGTATCACCAATTAACTCTTCATCTGCATCTATTATAATATCACCCATCCGATAAATGTCTAATTTTAATTTCTGTATTCTTTAGATCTAGGATTTTCAATAGATTATTTTGACTTTTCCCAGTGAAAAGGCTGTGCTTTTGGAATTCCGACTTCCCTAAACATCCGTCTTAGCGAGATGAGTTTTTTTGAGGCACTCCTCTTGAGTTAGATAATTTCATCCCAATCTCTTCTGTAAGCTATGCAATTGGCTTTGATGTCCCATCTAGCGTGGAACCATTTATTACACTGCATCATTCAGACTTCCATCTACCACTGCCTGCTTCAAGAGCCAGAGCCCAGAGATTTCCTGGATTTAGCCCCACTTGCCATTCCACAATTCTGTTCTGTTGATGATCCATACAAATATTTATCTTGGTTTTGAACCAGGCTGTGTGACTTTACTTTTCTTTCTGATATGCTGCCTTTCATTCGGAGCATAAAAGGATTAAGGTGTACAATTACTATACCATCTTGAACAGAAGACATCTCTTTTTCTTCAGAGTGTTAAAGAATACCTTGAAATATTTCAGTTTTATTGTTTCGTACACACATGCACACACGCACACACACATACACTCTGGGTGGATGTGTGAGGTCATTCAAACACACACACACACTGTGTGTGTGTGTGTCACTTATTCATATAATCACAAACAATTCATATACATCTATACATATACATATGTGTGTGTTTGTGTGTATAATTTGCATTCTCTTCTCAGCAGAGAAGTATATTGTCATGGTGTCGGTAGTTTGAGTGCAGGAGAATCAAAGGAGTTCTAGCTTTATTTTCTGTTTGGATTATTTGTTACCAAAGTACTGATAATGATCTTGGCCTTCTAGTAATCTCTAAAATCTATTCTAGAACTATAATGTCTGTCTCAAGGGAAGTTAGTACTTGAATTGGGATGAAGTCATTCTTATACCTGACAAGATGAGTAGAATATGTGTTTAAATTAAATTGCAAATGGTACTCTCTTAAATTTTATTTTCAGTAAAATACTACTTAACATGTAAAGCAGATCTTTTTCCCTTCAAAATGCATGACAGCCATTTACTAATGAATGCTTTTAAATCCACTGCCTGAGCTTAAGATATAATAAATTATAAATTCATAGTTTTTTTTTCTTTTTTGCTACACATATGGAGGAAAGGATTCAGGTATGGTAAGATTTGGGCCCGGAAAGTAAAAATATCAAAGCTTTATTTGAAAATTGGAAACAATTCTGTTTGTTAAGCTAGCATTTTCTCTTTGCACACCAATGGAAATCATTTAACACTTAATTAAGTCCCACTTAAATGAATAAACGATTGTTTTTCTCCTCCCAGTGACAGGGATTTATCGTAAAAACAAAAAAGAAAAAGAAAGAACTTGTATTGCTCGTTTCTTTTGTTTTACTTTTCAGAAAAGCTGTTTCTTTCTTTCCTTAGTGACTTCTACTTGGCATTCGTACAAGTAGCTTGTTATGGTTAAATGTTCTTAGATAAACTCCTCTGATTGTATAAGCCACTCCCCAAATGTGTACACTACCCTTGTGTTTGTAATATTTTGTTCCAGAGGCCAGATACCGCCTCCTTTTGGTTCATGGCAATATGTTCCCTTCTAGTCTCCAACTTGGACATACAGATATTCTCCTGACCTCATCCTTCTATTTCTTAGCCCTTGTTCTGGAGTAAAACAGGTAGCTTTAATGTACAAGGGCATCTGATGGCCTTAGTCATGTCCATATACTGGGAACTCTGCATCCAACCCTACTGTCCCCCAACCATTCACTCTGGGTAGTTGGCCAGATCAAAAAACCCAAACACCCCTGGATCTTGTGAGAGGAATGAGGAGTAATGGGGAGGTTGGATAGAAGTTTGTTCCACTGTCACATTTCTGACTCTTACTTCTATTCCTGACTGGAGCCCCTCATGCCTTCCACCTTCTACTTAAAGATGGCTATGTGGTTTACACGTGTGTTCTAGTAAAGGCTACACGGCGTTCATATGACTTGGAATTATAAATTTACTTCAATTATCTTTGGGTGTCTCCTCCAGCAGGCACAGTGCCTACCAGAGTATGTAGAGAGTAACAAATGAGTAACGAATGAATGTATAAATTATGTCCTAAGGAGGGTTATGGAAGGAATAAATAGAGACAAAAAAGGGTAGCAAACACTTGCCAAAAATACACACCTCACACAGATTTGGCAGCATGTTCCATTCAACAGAAAGAGTCATGGTATTTTCTCCCACTGTGGAAAGATTCCAAGCTATCCCTGAGCCACCACAACGACCGCAGAGTGCTGGGATGCGTAAATGGTCATTTCTGATGCTGAATGCCAAGGTCAGGTAACCCAGGCCTTGCATGTTATGCTGTCATCAGACACCACATCTTCTAGGAGTTAACACATCTCTTCTGTTCAAACCGCAGCTTATTATTTTTTAAAGCACTAACAACATTAATTTACTGCCAAAGAATTGTGTTTCTTGTTATTCTTTTTAAATTCTTTCATTTGTCTGTGTCAGCATCTGCAGCTGAAACTCCAAGACGCCTGGTTCCAGGACGAATTCCCAGGGTGCAACCTGGGAAGGGCACGGTTGCAGAGTCAGGAAAAACTTGTTTAGTTGGAGCCTTATCTTGGTGCCCTGCTGCCCTTTTTAAACAAATGTATTGGATTTTCGTATTTTATTGCTGCTTCATAGCCCAATGTCTAAAATGGACTTCTCTAATTCTGTGTGAGATAGAGTTTACTTAACAAATGATCCCATATTGCCTTTACAGGCAAGGTTGTTAGCTGGGATTATTGTACACAGATAGAACATCACACG
Source organism: Myotis lucifugus (assembly GCF_000147115.1). Taxonomy (NCBI): domain Eukaryota; kingdom Metazoa; phylum Chordata; class Mammalia; order Chiroptera; family Vespertilionidae; genus Myotis; species Myotis lucifugus. The sequence continues at coordinate 5,886,549 of NW_005871074.1, forward strand.
GGAAGCACTCACAGCTCCCTAGCTGTTAACATCCCTTTCCCCTGCTTCCACCAGGTTCATGAATCATGAGCAGGGCTGTGAGCACACAGCGGTGAATAAAATTTGGCATGCTCTCTGTAAGTCACATGCATTTTTTACATGCGCTGCTCTGATTGAACAAGATCTTCCTGGGGGAATGACTGGCATGGAGCATATTCCCAATGGCAATATTGCTTGTAGAATATCTCATTTAATTGTATTGCCAAGCTCATCAATTGAAGTTGCCAGCTGTTGCCCTTTCATCCAGTTGATTTTGGCCTTCCCTATTTATTATCATAATTGTATGATTAACAGAGACAGTGGCGGAGCTAGAAATGGTCATCTGGGTCTTCAGTAGTCATCAGGTTCAGGAAAGAGGCACGCTGCAATGTTTGCATCCCATATGTGGGAAGATTGCCTCTCTCTGACCCATGTCTAGGGAAGGATCTGTGTGCAGCTTTAAAGGCTGAAAGAGAGAGAGAAAGATGGTTACAGTGGTTACAACCAACACTACCTGTTCAGTCCAGAAGGCTAACTAAAAGTGGTGTACACATGTATTGTGGAACCTTCTCAGCTCTTCTCTTTTAAGTCTTCAATCAATGTTCATAAGCCCATCTCCTCTTTATTTTAAGGGACAGTTGTGTTCTATTCCCAAGAATCTTGATCACAGTGACTTCTGACACTTTGCTTTCATTCAGATTTTAAATGAGGCACCTCCTTCTCCTAAAAGAATCCAGTTGTATTGTTTAGGGCGGTCTAAGAACGTTTCCATACTTTCTGAAAGCTTCCATGAGTAAGGTGTTTGTTTGTTTTTTTTTCCTCTCTCTCTCTCTCTCTCTTGTCTGTTTTGTCTTTAGTAATCTAGGTGGGAACTGCAATTCTGTCACTATTTTTCAAAAAGAGTTCACTTGCCTCCATAATCTTAATGTGGGCTGAACTCTAAAGAGAAAGGCCACATCTTGGCAGGCATGGCTTCCACCAGCTCTTTGGGTCCTCTCTTTCTTCCCCTTCTCCTAGAACAGCAAATCCTTCCCCTTTACTCATGTAAAATACTTCTACCTTCTTTAACTTCTCTTGGAGTTTTACCACTTACACCAAACAGGTAGGATCAATCATGTAAAATAATTTTTGTCAGGCATATATAGAGCTTTTCCTCAGGCATTATAGTAACCCACTTACAAATAATTTATTGTAATTAGAAGGACATATCACTCTTTGCCTGATCTCTATGTCCCCTCCTCTAAGTTTGACTTGACTTAAACATTTTTCTATTTTTTGAGACTAGCTTGGCTAGAAATTATCAACAGGCAATGGAAAACAAAGGAAGTCCTGCCCTTTGTGGCAACATGGAAGGACCTTGAGGGCATTATGATAAGTTAGACAGAGAAAGACGAATGCTGTATGATCTTATATGTGGAATCTAAAACAAAACAAAACAAAACAAAACAAAACAAAAGAACCATCTTCATAGATACAGAGAACAATCTGGTGAGTGTCAGAGGTAGGGTGTGTGTGTGCTGTGTGCTGTGTGTGTGTGTGTGTGTGTGTGTGTGTGCTGTGTGTATGAGAAATGGGTGAAGGGGGTCAAAAGGTACAAACTTCCAGTTATAAAATAAGTTCTGGAGATGTAATGTACAGCATGGTGGTTACAGTTAATAGTATTTTATTGTATGTTTGAAAATTGCTAAGAGAGATCTTAAAAGTTGTCATCACATGAAAAAAATTATAACTTTGTGGTGATAGATGTTAACTAGACTTATTGTGGTGATCATTTTGCAATATACAACTATCAAATCATTATGTTGCACTTTTGAAATTAATATATGTTCATTGTATTTGAATGAGAAGAAAACAATGGAAATAGAAACTTTCTATCACTTTACCTTTATGTATAACATGTTGGAAAATAAATATGGTCAATTCAAATAACAAGGAATTGAGAAAAATACTTTACTAAGTCTATTCATTATATTAATATTACCTGGTCACTGCTAATACTTACGGTTGGCTCTAATTCAAAATAATCTCTCACAACGTGTTTGAGACATAATTGTCCCAATTCTAGAAGAGGTGACTGAATTTCCATTTTGTTGTATTGAGTATTCAAAATCATAACATGCTGGAGTTGAAAATGATGGATCTTAAATATGATTGATATTAACACTTGGAGTGCGGGTGAATTTCCCGCCAAAATATAAGATGGCTCTGTCTTTTGGTTTTGTTCCATCCACCAAAAGGGTGGATTACAAACACTCTCATTTTACAAATGAAATATAGGAGACATTGACTTGCCCAAGGCCACAAAACCAGCCCCTGGCAGTGTGAGGTACTAGACCTTTGGGACTAGAATTGCATCCTGATTCTACTATTCTAGGCTCTTCTCCTTGGCCAGACACATGACCCTGAATAGCAATGGATGGAGATATATCTCTAACGGAAATGGAATACAATTCATACATGTTTCAAAATAGCCAGGATTAGGTATATACAGGGTGTATAAATATGTGGAACATAATTGATGCATTATGTACATCCAACACATGGCATGTAACATGGGGTTTACACTGACAATTCAACTTCTCCCAGCCCACTCGCTAAATCAAACTGAGGAGGATGAGGTGGAATGTCTCTGGAAGACCTGATGGAGTGGACACTGCCTCAGTCTTGGTCTTGGGCCTGGAATTGCTCTCAAGCTGGTGTCTCATTCTTGGTGTTCAGCAACTTAGTTATGTGACCCTGAGCAAATCACTTCTACACTCAGCTGACTTTCTTCAGCTGCCAAACAAGGATAATAGTGCCTATCTTGAAGAGTTTGATTCTGCTCTAAACAAAATTGTATGAAAGACCTAGTCCTCGAGCAGAGTACGCAATTGAAAGTTCTTGGTTTCCTTCCTTCTCTCATCTGTCTTTGCAATTTTACTTATATTTTTAACCTACTATTGTCTCATCTTTTCCTTGATGTTTTTCAAAATAAAACTGTTTTTACTTTTGTTCCCCTCTGGGGACAGCAGTGATATTTAAATACCATCTTGGAAACATGGTCAGTTACACTTTCTTTTTTCATTTTTGTATGAAAATGCTCATTTGTGATAGAACTGCCACATAGCTTGAAGAATAAGGAAAGTCAGAGGATGAATGACTATTTTCCAGAAGACAGGTAAAGCATGTTTGGTAGATTAATTCTCAATTCACCTTCTCAGAGGAAAAAGGACAAAACCCTCATTTACCAAGATTCTAAAGAGATCGTCAGGCAAGTCCCTAGCCAGCCCCACATCACTTGGCTGTGAAGCATTCCTTCCACAGAGCTTGGTTTTCTTTTTCTTTCTTTTTTTTATTGTCTAAAGTTTTACATATGTCTCCCCCCCGCCCAAGATTGAACGCCCCCTACCCCAGCCATTCCCACCCCAGGCAAGCCCCCACCATCCCAGTGTCTGTGTCCATTGGTTATGCTAATATGCATGCATACAAGTCCTTTGGTTGCTCTCTAACCTGAGCTTGGTTTTCTTGACCAGGTCCCAAACCTGCAAGAAGACTAGAGGAAACTAGCTCTTTCCCCTGACATTCACATGCCTGTGGTGCTCGGGAGAGGGAGGGCATGCGTGTTGATCAGGGAATCAATCTTTCTGCCTATGATCCTCTTTTTCTCTGGAAGAAAGTGAGTTAGTGCAATTACCTTACCCAGAACAATTACCTTGTTTTAAGCTGTTTATTCTCCAGAGAAAGGTGTTTTTGGAAACAAATAGCACGTTGCAAGAAAGGTGGGTTTTTAAAAAGTACTTGTATCAACATTGAATGTGGGCAGTGGGGAACTGTTGGGAAGGCTGTCTTTCTTTCAGACTAAGACTGCATTTCCTATTGGGGTCAAGCAGGCAGAAGGGGACACATGTGCTGACTAGTTGAGTTATGATGCCCTTTTGGGGACTGGATATTGTGAGAGAGAATTTGGTGCCCTGACCTTGGAGCTTTGGACGCAGGGTCAACTTCCCAGGTGTGTTCTTTGCTCTGAAAAGTGTGTCCTAACCCAATCACTCTTAAATTACTCTTCTGCAGAGGGGAGAATAAGAATCAACCATGAAATACTTTCAAAAGCAGTTAAATAAGATTTGACAGTCTATTCAAAACAACTCACACTTTTAAGAAAAGTCTGTCCTCTAGGAAGGGCCCAGCGTGACTTCCTTTCCCTGAGACCTAGGATAAAGGCAATTCCCAGGGCCTAGATTTCAGCAAACACAACAGGAGCCATCAGGAGGGAGGGAGCTTTCTGAAAATCTGGGTGATCCCGGAGTGATTATCACAGACAAGGGAATTGGGGGTGTGGCAAAAAGGAATATGGATCACATACCCCTTAAAGCACCCATGATTGTAATTTCCCCATACCGCTCCTGAGTGCCACGGTACGTAGGCGCATATTTAGCATAATTGGAACAATGGCTTTATTCTAGTGTGTTTTTCCCACCTTGGCATTTAAAGTCTTTTTCTTTTCCTTTGAGTTTTTCAGGAGTGATATCTGATCTGCTGCTAAAAAATGGAAGGAGGAGAGGCACGTCTGTGAAAGGCTCAAAGTTGAACCAAACAGAGTTTCCGCGGAAGCAGCAGCTTGTGAGTGCGGCTGCCGCGGCGGCCACATCTTTCGGCGCCGGGGTCGCCGCCGAGAGGCCCGCCAGCTGGGCTCACATCCTGAGGCTCGGGCCGGTCCCCGCGATACCGAGTCTCGGTTCGGGAGCGGGTTTCATTGGCGGAGCGTGGAGAACACCGGGGGGGCGCGCGCCGTCGCCGCGGGGCTCACCTGGCGCCTCCCGCCCCCGGGGGGCCGCCAGGCACGGCCCCTTTT